>NC_058082.1:286446970-286780541 GCF_014858855.1 Bufo gargarizans
TGGGGGCAAATTATTATGGGAGGGATTACTATGTGGGGCAAATTACTATATGGGCAATGTGGGGGAAACTACTGTGTGGAAGGCAATGTGGGGGAAACTACTGTGTGGGGGGCAATGTGGGGGAAACTACTGTGTGGGGGGCAATGTGGGGGAAACTACTGTGTTGGGGCAAAGTGTGGGAAACTACTGAGTGGGGGGCAGTGTGAGGGAAATTACTGTGTGGGGGAAACTACTGTGTTCGGGACACTACTGTATGGGGGCAGTGTGGGGGAAATTACTGTGTGGGGGAAGTGTGGGGGAAACTACTGTGTGGGGGCAGTGTGGGGGAAACTACTGTGTGGGGAAAACTACCGTGTGGGGGAAATTACTGTATGGTGGCAGTGTGGGGGAAATTACTGCATGGGGGCAGTGTGGGGGAAACTACTGTGGGGGCAGTGTGGGGGAAACTACTGTGGGGGCAGTGTGGGGGAAATACTACTGTATGGGGGCAGTGTGGGGGAAACTACTTTGTGGGGGAAACTACTGTGTGGGGGACACTACTGTATAGGGGCTGTGTGGGGGAAATTACTGTATGGGGCAGTGTGGGGGACACTACTGTATGGGGCAGTGTGGGGGAAATTACTGTGTGGGGCAGTGTGGGGGAAACTACTGTGTGGGGGCAGTGTGGGGGAAATTACTGTGGGGGGCAGTGTGGGGGAAACTACTGTGGGGGGGACACTACTGTATGCGAGCAGTGTGGGGCAAATTACTGTGTGGGGGACACTACTGTGTGGGGAAAGTGTATGGGGGCAGTGTGGGGGAAACTACTGTATGAGAAAATTACTGTGTGGGGGAAATTACTGTGTGGGGGAAACTACTGTGTGGGGGCAGTGTGGGGGAAACTATTGTGTGGGGGAAACACCACTGTATGGGGGCAGTGTGGGGGAAATTACTGTATGGGGGCAGTGTGGGGGAAACTACTGTGAGGGTGCAGTGTGGGGGAAACTACTGTTTGGGGGAAACTACTGTTTGGGGGACACTACTGTATGGGGGCAGTGTGGGGAAAATTACTGTTTGGGGTGGTGTGGGGGACACTACTGTATGGGGCAGTGTGGGGGAAATTACTATGTGGGGGCAGTGTGGGGTAAATTACTGTATGGGGGCAGTGTGGAGGAAACTACTGTATGGGGGCAGTGTGGGGGAAATTACTGTGTGGGGGAAACTACTGTGTGGGGGGCAGTGTGGGGGAAATTACTGTAGGGACAGTGAGGGGGAAACTACTGTATGGGGGCAATGTGGGGGAAACTACAGTATGGGGGCAGTGTGGGGGAAACTACAGTATGGTGGCAGTGTGGGAGAAAGTACTGTGTGGGGGACACTACAGTATGGTTGCAGTGTGGGAGACACTACTGTATGGATGCATTGTGGGGAAATTACTGGGTGGGGCAAATTATTATATGGGGCAGTGTGGGGGAAACTACTTTGTGGGGGACACTACTGTATGGAGGCAATGTGGCGGAAATTACTGTGTGGGGGAAACTACTGTGTGGGAGCAGTGTGGGGGAAATTACTGTATGGGGCAGTGTGGAGGACACAGTATAGGGGCAGTGTGAGGGAAATTACTGTATGTGGGCAGTGTGGGGGAAACTATTGTGTGGGGCAGTGTGGGGGAAACACTACTGTATGGGGACAATGTGGTGGAAATTACTGTGTGGGAGCAGTGTGGGGGAAATTACTGTATGGGGGCAGTGTGGAGGACACAGTATAGGGGCAGTGTGAGGGAAATTACTGTATGGGGCAGTGTGGGGGAAACTATTGTGTGGGGGCAGTGTGGGGGAAACACTACTGTACAGGGCAGTGTGGGGGAAACTACAGTATGGGGCAGTGGGGGGGAAATTACTGTGTGGGGGATACTACTGTGTGGCGAAAGTGTGGGGGTCACTACTGTGTGGGGGAAGTGTGGGGAAAATTACTGTATGGGGCAGTGTGGTGGAAATTACTATGTGGGGCAAATTACTATATTGGGCAGTGTGGGGGAAATTACTGTATGGGAGCAGTGTGGGGGAAATTGCTATATGGGGGCAGCATGGGGGGCCTTGCTATTGGGGAGGCACTGTAGGGGCAATTCTGTTACTTCTGGGGACACTATACAGGGATTATTACCTGGAGCACAATATAGGATGTTGTTATTACTAGGGGCACTCTAGGGGACATTATAGCTGCTGTGGACACTATTGTAAGCCTTGTACCGGGGTGGGCTCCCCAGAATACAGCAAAGTCACAGACAAGGAAAGCGACACTGACACCAGCTTACTATGCAAGAACAGAAACTTTACTTAGACAACGAGTAATAACATGAGCATCACCAAAACAATACAAAAATGCATAGAAAACGCTATATCCCCGGACCCACAGTCAATGTCCCTGCCCACTGGACAGGCCTAGCCGATGGCGGACACAGCAAAGCCTGTGTCCGCCATGCAAAATATAAGGTCAATAAATAGTGTTCTAGCATTTGCATCTATGGGAGCTAACATTACTCCGCCTTCTGGCTATGGGCCATACTGTTTTCGAATCCATGGTTTGATTTGTCAAAGAGCCGGAACACTGCATCCTCAACAGGGTAAATCAAACAGTTTGCACAATTATACATTTTAGATCCCTCTGCAGCTGCAGAGCAAAGAATGCAAATTTCTGATAACTCAGGAATAAATTACAAGCTTATGCAAACATTATGGTACATTTATGGCGCAATTCAATCCTTTTGCCGAGGCCTGCAAAATGTTGAACCAAGTAGAAAAAGAATATGAAGAGGTTGCTGCAAAAAACGACAATTTTATTAAGGAAGTGTCCATGACAATAGTACAAAATCATAATAAAGTGACCAAAGGCGCTATAACGCACCAAAATATAATGAGGTTGCTTTTATTTTTCGAAATGATGATGGAGAAATACCACTTGAAAGAGATCTTATACACTGCAAAGCAAGTGAAGGTTATACAAATAAAATTAAAAACACAAAGAATTAGTGTCTTTGATCCAAATTTGGAACCCATGGTTTATCCATTGTTATTCCCCTATGAGGATCAAAGCTGGGGAATTGACATTCCATTGCAAAACAGAGCACAAGCTTTATTAACTTTAGCAAACCAGTCACACAATCCTAGAGTTAGAGTCACTCAAATGCAATACTATGGTTACCGTCTTTCCATTAGAGAGTATTTTAACCCCTTCTTAAATGCAGGCCGCCTTACATAGCAATATATAGTTGATGCATATATAAAAACAGAAGCCAACAGATTCAATTATATACGTGAAAATCAGCCTAAATTGCGAGTTGAAAAATACCCTGGATTAATGGATCATTTACTTAATGAAGCCAATGAAGCAGGCCTGAGTCCTGGAAAAATGTATATTTTGCCTTCTTCATTTGAAGGGAGCCCCAGAAACATGCAACAAAATTATCAAGATGCTATGGCAATATTTAGAAAATATGGAAAACCAGATCTTTTTATTACACTGACATGGAATCCCAAATGGGAAGAGATTGTACATAACCTACAACATGGACAAACTGTTGATGGATAACCACATTTAGTTGCAAGAGTATTTAATCTAAAACTTAAAGCTCTAATTGATGACATCAGAAAAAAAAAATCATATTTTTGGAGTCCCAAAAGCAATGGTCTACGTGATAGAATTTCAAAAGAGAGGTTTACCACATGCTCACATACTTCTCATTCTTAAAGAAAGCTATGGATAAAATTGTCTCTGCTGAAATCCCTAAGATAGAAATCACTCCTCGCTTACATACAATTGTAGCAAAACATATGATTCATGGACCATATGGAGAACTCAATCCTAATTCAGGATTTTCCAAAGGAATTCCAACAAAAAAAACAATCTATAATTCTTAATGGAAAGAAAATGGATAATTATTAGGTTGTACCATATAATCCTTACTTAGCGTTGAAGTACAATTGCCACATTAAAGTCGAAGTTTGCGCATCAGTGAAAAGTGTCAAATATCTTTTTAAATATGTGTACAAAGGTCATGATTGTGCAAATATACTCATTTAAGAACAAGGTACTTTGAATCACGATGAAATAAAGACCTTTATTAATTCAAGGTATGTCAGTCAGTGCTCCAGAAGCAGCATGGCGTTTGCATGGGTTTGAAATGCATTATCAATTCCATACCATCCATAGATTAGCGTGGCATCTGCCTGAAGAACAATCCGTTTTTTTCAACCCAAATAACATTACCACAGCGGTACAGAGAGCTTTAAACCGTTATACTCAAATGACAGCTTGGTTCAAATTGAATCAACAAAAAGAGGAAGCAAAGAATATATTATATTCTGACATTCCTTTGCACTATGTGTTTGACTCACAAAATTGTTGCTGGAAATTACTAGTGTTGAGCGCGAATATTAGAATTGCGAATTTTAATCGCGAATATCGCCACTTTGAGAATTCACTAATATTTAGAATATAGTGCTATATATTCATATTCGCGAATAGTCTTTATCGCAAATTTATTGCAAATTTATTGCGAATATCGGCACTTAGCAACATCCCTAGCAACCAATAAGAAAGTTGCCTACCCCTTAGTGTTGATCGCGAATATTCTAAACGCTAATTTTTATCACTTTTAATAACCTAGAATATAACATATTTTCAGTTGTTTCACACTTTTTTGTTATGTATATAATTCCACATGTGTTAATTCATAGTTTTGATGCCTTCAGTGTGAATCTACAATTTTCATAGTCATGAAAATAAAGAAAACTCTTTGAATGAGAAGGTGTGTCCAAACTTTTGGTCTGTACTGTATATATATATTGGCCTTGTTACGATATATATATATATATATATATATATATATATTATATATATATATATCCCTTGTCAAGTGGGATATATATATATATATATCCCTTGTCAAGTGGGATATATATATATATCCCTTGTCAAGTGGGATATATATGTAGAGGACCAGTATATATGTATATATGACAGCCCTGAATGGTCAATGGGGGGGTCCTAGTATGTTGATATATATGTGCATATATATATAGATATGTATGTATGCCCCTGTATTTACATACATGTCTATATATGCTTTTTTTTTTATATATACCCCCTGTAATCATGGGCCCAGTATATGTAGGATATATATATACAGTACAGACCAAAAGTTTGGACACACCTTCTCATTCAAAGAGTTTTCTTTATTTTCATGACTATGAAAATTGTAGATTCACACTGAAGGCATCAAAACTATGAATTAACACATGTGGAATTATATACATAACAAAAAAATGGGAAACAACTGAAAATATGTCATATTCTAGGTTCTTCAAAGTAGCTACCTTTTGCTTTGATTACTGCTTTGCACACTCTTGGCATTCTCTTGATGAGCTTCAAGATGTAGTCACCTGAAATGGTCTTCCAACAGTCTTGAAGGAGTTCCCAGAGATGCGTAGCACTTGTTGGCCCTTTTGCCTTCACTCTGCGGTCCAGCTCACCCCAAACCATCTTGATTGGGTTCAGGTCCGGTGACTGTGAAGGCCAGGTCATCTGGCGCAGCACCCCATCACTCTCCTTCATGGTCAAATAGCCCTTACACAGCCTGGAGGTGTGTTTGGGGTAATTGTCCTGTTGAAAAATAAATGATGGTCCAACTAAACGCAAACCGGATGGAATAGCATGCCGCTGCAAGATGCTGTGGTAGCCATGCTGGTTCAGTATGCCTTCAATTTTAAATAAATCCCCAACAGTGTCACCAGCAAAGCACCCCCACACCATCACACCTCCTCCTCCATGCTTCACGGTGGGAACCAGGCATGTAGAGTCCATCCGTTCACCTTTTCTGCGCCGCACAAAGACACGGTGGTTGGAACCAAAGATCTCAAATTTGGACTCATCAGACCAAAGCACAGATTTCCACTGGTCTAATGTCCATTCCTTGTGTTCTTTAGCCCAAACAAGTCTCTTCTGCTTGTTGCCTGTCCTTTGCAGTGGTTTCCTAGCAGATATTCTACCATGAAGGCCTGATTCACACAGTTGTTCTAGAGATGTGTCTGCTGCGCTGCTAGAACTCTGTGTGGCATTGACCTGGTCTCTAATACTGAATAGTGAATACTTTTTGCAAAGCACTGTATATCTATCTATCTATATATATATATACACATATATCTATATGTTGTGAACCCCCAGCTGATGCCGCCTAGATGACTGGACAATTATGTCCAGTTGCGGCCACTTAAAAAAACAATAGAGATCCTGTGCCTTTTGATAACATCTCCGGCAGGTCCGGAGACATTTAGCATTACAAAGACAGAGGAACAAATGGTTTGTATGCCGTGGACCTCCGGTGCTGTAATTACAGCGCCAGAGATTGGCAATCACTTCACAGGCGGGAGTATCAAAGCATCCCCCCGCCTGGAAGCACGTGCCAGGACGTGTGGGCGGGTGCGGTGACGCCATATCACCGCACCAGCCCCTGTGGACTTGCCTGCAACGCGGGCCACTCGGGAGCAAGCGCCACCTAATTTAAATAGACCCTTTGCCCCCCTAGACCAACGAGCATTATCCCTATCATTATATCCCTGCCTAATATTAACCCCTGCATTACCTTCCCTACCCTATAACACCAACGCCCTATTAACCTCTGACTATTCCACTGCCACCAATTAACTCTTTCACCCCTGCCATAGCCCACAGCTACCCCAGCATTAACCCCTGCATTACCCTATACCACCAACCATACACATTATCCCCTGCAATACCTTATGTTAACCCTTTCACCAACCCATGGTTAACCCTTTTCCATACCTAGCCACCAACCCTGAATTAACCCTTGCAGGACCATTCCTGTAACCACTGATTACATTTAACCCCTTGTTTTCGCCATAGGGACAGTGTGTAGCCAGGGAGGTGGGCGCTGCTATGTGTGTATGTAAGTGTGATATTTAGATAATTTGTGGGGTGGAATTGTAATTATGTATTGTGTTGTTTTAGCGTAGTTTAGGTGTATTGTAGTGTTACTGTATTTAGGTGAATGTCTATATGTATATATATAATTATAACCATTGATATAAATATATATAGAAATAGAAAATATAATAGACTGTAGACTTGTGATTGTTAAATTCCTTTATTATTCAAAACACAGTTTATGGTCATTTGTCGCCACCGTAATATAGCGCACGTAGTTAAAGAGGTAGAGCAAGACTACTCACGCCTATTTATGAATAATAGATACTGATATTACCAAAATATTAATAATTAATATCCCCTTTAACATTGGCAAGCCAGGCCCACTGCTAGGAATTTTTGGCTTTGGTGAAGAAAATCGCTTACTCTGTGAACTAGTCAGGCAAGAGTGACGAGGTCAGTGGTTTCTGTGTGTCCAGGGCCTGATAGTTTGGACAGGTAAAGCGTTTTTTTCAATCAGAACAAGGCAATATCTACAGCAGAGAACCTAAAATCTTTTGATTTTTGTATTATAACGATTTGTCGTTGCCTTACACGAACCTTGAATACATGCGAGCGTCTACAGAAGAAGTCGCATACCGTCGCTTTGAAAGAGACATCTCCGTTGGAGCTCATCAGAAGAAGTCTGGCTGGGTGGGAGAAGGGGTTCCAGGTACTAGAGGACCTCCTCCAAGCAGCGAACCAAGGACAAGAAAAGACAGCTCCAGAGAAGATGGTTTCTCAGCAAAACGTGAGTATGGACTTCTCCACACTGAAACACCTAGCAAAACACAGCACATTCAACCCCATCCTCCCCACCACTTACAAGTCAGCAGAAATGCTGTGGTCCGATTTGTTAGCACAGGCTTGTAGTTATGACAAACTCTGTGTTAACAAATGGCATTAAATAAGGCAAAGCCAAACCTGTACATACATTTGAGGATAGCATCTGCAAGCCAAAGCGTGTTGCACTGGTGTCTCGGTCAACTGAGACAATTCCTCCGACCATTCACTGCCAGTGCTGTGCCAGAAATTCGAACCAGGTTTCGGCATTGCGGGCGCAGCTGGCGGAGAATGTACAGTCTACCATTGACTGAGACACGCAGGTGGCTAGAATAGAGTCACAGGAAATAGAGGCTCAGTTGACTCAGTCTTATGCTGAGATCAAGGCCTTCAAAGAACGGGCTGCCTCTACTAACGTGATGGTAGCCAAATTGAATGACGAAGTTGCTGTAAGATCCCAGCTAATGACTGGCATGCAACATGTCATCAATTTTTTTTCCAAAATGGTGCTGGCCCTTTCTTTTCCTTAAAGTCAGGGATAAGAATCTCAAAAAATGTTTCCCTGTCCAGGGGAGATCAGTCTGTGATAGGCAGAATCTCTCAAAATTTGAGCCTGTCCAAACTAACAGAGATTGCTCTCTAACTTTGGGAAAAATAAATATTATAAAGAGAGTGTCCCTGAGGATGGAACAATTCAGGAGAAGGGAGCATGACGGCAGTGTGGACAGACCTAAGCAATGCAGGGCAAACATCAGATGTTTTGCATGTGTTGGCTTAGGTCATACCTGCTTCCACAAAATACTGGTTACGGGTTTGATATACCTGCTTCCTCAAAATATTAATTGAGGCCTGCGATATACCTGCTTCCATAAAATACTAATTAGGGGTTTTATATACCTTTTTCCACCAAATATTGATTGAGGCCTGTGAAATACCTGCTTCCACAACATACTGATTAAGGAGATTGATATTCCTGCTTCCATCAAATATTGATTGAGGCCTGCAAGATACCTGCTTCCACAAAATAATTATTAAGGGGTTTGATATACCTGCTTCCACAAAATATTGATTGAGGCCTGCGATATACCTACTTCCACAAAATACTGATTAAGGGGATTGATATACCTGCTTCCACAAAATACTGATTGAGGTCTGTGATATACCTGCTTCCACAAAATACTGATTAAGGGGATTGATATACCTTTTTCCACATACTGATTAAGGAGATTGATATACCTGCTTCCACCAAATATTGATTGAGGCCTGCGAGATACCTGCTTCCACAAAATACTGATTAAGGGGTTTGATATACCTGCTTCCACAAAATATTGATTGAGGCCTATGATATACCTGCTGCCACAAAATATTGATTGAGGCCTATGATATACCTGCTTCCACAAAATACTAATTGAGTGGTTTGATATACCTGTTTCCACCAAATATTGATTGAGGCCTGCGATATACCTGCTTCCACAAAATACTGATTAAGTTGATTGATATACCTGCTTACACCAAATATTGATTGAAGCCTGCAAGATACCTGCTTCCACAAAATACTGATTAAGGGAATTGATATACCTGCTTCCACAAAATATTGATTGAGGCCTGCGATATGCCTGCTTCCACAAAATACTAATTGAGGTCTGCGATATACCTGCTTCCACATAATACTGATTAAGGGGATTGATATACCTGCTTCCACAAAATACTTATTAAGGGGATTGATATACCTGCTGCCACAAAATATTGATTGAGGCCTATGATATACCTGCTTCCACAAAATACTAATTGAGTGGTTTGATATACCTGCTTCCACAAAATACTAATTGAGGTCTGCGATATACCTGCTTCCACATAATACTGATTAAGGGGATTGATATACCTGCTGCCACAAAATATTGATTGAGGCCTATGATATACCTGCTTCCACAAAATACTAATTGAGTGGTTTGATATACCTGCTTCCACAAAATACTAATTGAGGTCTGCGATATACCTGCTTCCACATAATACTGATTAAGGGGATTGATATACCTGCTTCCACAAAATACTTATTAAGGGGATTGATATACCTGCTGCCACAAAATATTGATTGAGGCCTATGATATACCTGCTTCCACAAAATACTAATTGAGTGGTTTGATATACCTGTTTCCACCAAATATTGATTGAGGCCTGCGATATACCTGCTTTCACAAAATAATGATTAAGCGGTTTGATATACCTGCTTCCACAAAATATTGATTGAGGCCTGTGATATACCTGCTTCCACAAAATACTGATTAAGGGAATTGATATACCTGCTTCCACAAAATATTGATTGAGGCCTGTGATATACCTGCTTCCACAAAATACTGATTAAGGGAATTGATATACCTGCTTCCACAAAATATTGATTGAGGCCTGCGATATGCCTGCTTCCACAAAATACTAATTGAGGTCTGCGATATACCTGCTTCCACATAATACTGATTAAGGGGATTGATATACCTGCTTCCACAAAATACTGATTAAGGGGATTGATATACCTGCTTACACCAAATGTGTGATATACCTGTTGCCCCCCCAAAAAAACTGATTGAGGGGTGTGATATACCTTCTTCCACAAAATACTAATTGAGGGCAGCGATATACCTGACAAGCGCTATTGAAGCAACTATTTGCAACGGGTGTGATATACTTGTTGCCCCCCCCCAAAAAAAAACTGATTGAGGGGTGTGATATACCTTTTTCCACAAAATACTAATTAAGTGGTTTGGTTTCCACCAAATATTGATTGAGGCCTGCGAGATACCTGCTTCCACAAAATATTGATTGAGGCCTGCGATATACTTGCTTCCACAAAATACTTATTAAGGGGTTTGATATACCTGTTTCCACCAAATACTGATTGAGGCCTGCAAGATACCTGCTTCCACAAAATACTGATTAAGGGGTTTGATATACCGGCTTCCACCAAATATTGATTGAGGCCTGCGAGATACCTGCTTCCACAAAATAATGATTAAGGGGTTTGATATACCTGCTTCCACAAAATATTGATTGAGGCCTGCAATATACCTGCTTAAGCAAAATACTGATTGAGGCCTGCGATATACCTGCTTCCACAAAATATTGATTGAGGCCTGTGGGATGCCTGCTTCCACAAAAAATTGATTGAGGCCTGCGATATACCTGCTTCCACAAAATACTAATTGAGGTCTGCGATATACCTGCTTCCACAAAATACTGAATAAGGGGTTTGATATACCTGCTTCCACAAAATACTAATTGAGGTCTGAGAAATACCTGCTTCCACAAAATACTAATTAAGTTGTTTGATATACCTGTTTCCACCAAATATTGATTGAGGCCTGCGCTATACCTGCTTCCGCAAAATTCTGATTAAGGGGATTGATATACCTGCTTCCACCAAATATTGATTGAGGCCTGCGAGATACCTGCTTCCACAAAATAATGATTAAGGGGTTTGATATACCTGCTTCCACAAAATATTGATTGAGGCCTGCAATATACCTGCTTACACAAAATACTGATTAAGGGGATTGATATACCTGCTTCCACAAAATATTGATTAAGGGGATTGATATACCTGCTTACACCAAATATTGATTGAGGCCTGCATGATACCTGCTTCCACAAAATATTGATTAAGGGGTCTGATATACCTGCTTCCACAAAATGTTGATTGAGGCCTGTGATATACCTGCTTCCACAAAATACAGATTAAAGGCTATACCTGTTTCCACCAAATATTGATTGAGGCCTGCGATATACCTGTTTCCACAAATAATGCCCCTGTGGGACTTAGGCACAGGGTCATTTTGAAAATGACAGGCAGAGGAAGAGGCAGGCTGTTCCACAGGGGTTGAAGAGGTCAGGCAGGTGCACCACGCAGGAGCCTAAGAAGGAAGTTGGAGAAGGCGCGTGCAATTACTTCTAAGAACGCACCAGAGGTGGTTGAGTGGCTCATTCTGCACCCTCCTCCTCATCTGTATCTGCACCCTCCTCACTCTCTGCTATGTGCACCCCTAAAGACACCACCACCATAGCACCTCCACTTGAGTCAGAGGCATTATTTTCCCATCCATTCCCAGACCTTACCGATACGCAGCCATTCTTAACATCGGATGAGGAAGAGGAGGTAGCAACGACCGCCACCCAACGGGCTGATGACGGTACCCAGATCATCCTAAGGAGGGAGGTCCCCGCTGTTGCTGCCTACTCCAAGGTTTCAAATGTCAGTGGTGGTGAAGGTGACGATGATGACGTGTCGATGGATGTCACGTGGGTGCCCACAAGAGAGGAAGAGGACGGGAGTTCAGAGGGAGAGATGGATCAGCAGAGAGGGAGGAGAAAGAGGAGAAGCAGGCAGGGCTCGCAGAGCACAGGAAGCAAAAAGCAGACTAAAATTGTATCTGGAGCGAGCCATCCACCATGCACGGTCACTTCTGGGGCTCCCAAAGATGTCGGCATATGGCTCCGCAGTGTGGGCTTTTTTTAACGTGTCAGCTGCTGACAATAGTGTTGCCATCTGCAGCCTGTGCTGTCAGCGCATAAGTCGCGGTAAGCCTAACACTCACCTAGGGTCGACCGCCTTAAGAAGCCACTTGGCCTCCCATCACCAAGCCCAGTGGGAGCAACTCCGCCAGAGTCCATAAAGCCACACTCCCGGCGATCCACGTCCTGCCTCTTCTCCTTCTCTTCTCTCCTCCTATTTGTCCTCCACTCCACCTTCCACCGTGCCGTCGTCGCGTTCATCTGGCAGAAGGCAGGCTTTTGTGGCCCAAATGTTCAAGCGTAAAAAGTTGATGACGCCGGATAATCCTCTTGCCCAACGGCTGACCGCTGGCTTGTCAGAACTGTTAGCCCGACAACTACTGCCGTATAAACTGGTGGACTCAGAGGTCTTTAGAAAATTTGTGGCCATTGGCACACCGCAATGGAAGTTCCCCGGAAGGAAATAATTCCCCCAGAAGGGCATCCCATAACTATATGACCATGTTCAGCGGCAAGTGAATATATCTCTGGCACACAGTGTCGGTGCCAAGATACATCTGACCACAGACACGTGGTCTAGTAAACACGGGCAGGGAAGGTACATAACTTTTACTGCCCACTGGGTAAACCTTCTGATGGCCGTCAACATCTAACCCATGGCTCCTATGTGGATTTGGTGTTACCGCCACGGATTGCTTTCAGGCCTGCCTCTTCTCCTCCTCCTACTCCATCCTCTGTCTACTCCTCGTCTTGGCTGACTCCTCCTTTTCCACTGCTACCGCCTCTTCCGCTGCACCCCTCAAGCTCCCCAGAACCTATTTGACGTGCCAGGTGAGACGTTGTCATGCTGTGCTGCGGCTGTTGTGCCTGGAAGCCAAGAGCCCCACCTGTCCTGCACTGCTTTTAGCTCTGCGGTTACAGGCCGATCAGTGGCTAACCCCGCTCAATTTGACAGTTGGTAATGGTACTTTCACACTAGCGATTTTCTTTTCCGGTATTGAGTTTCGTCCAATGTGCTCAATACCGCGAAAAAAAGTGATCAGTTTTATCCTAATGCATTCTGAATGGAGAGCATTCCGCTCAGTATGCATCAGGATTCATCAGTTCAGTCCCTCTTACGTTTTTTGACCAAAGAAAATACCTCAGCATTCTGCATTTTTCTCTCCGGACAAAAATCCTGAACACTTGCAGGATCCGGCATTAATTTCCATTGAAATGTATTAGTGCATTAAAATCTCTGCCCATTTTAGAAGATCTTACACGGCCATGGCTCGCATTCCTGACTTTCAGCGGCGACACCACCTGCGCGTCAGACGTCTGATTTGTGACAGCCTGAAGCACTGAAACTCCCCCTTGTATATGCTTGAAAGGCTGCTCCAGCAGAAACGTGCAGTTAACGACTACCTGTACGAACTCTGCAGCAGGACAGGTTCTGGGGAGCATGGTTTCTTTTCAGTCATTTGATGAGTTCTCCAAACTGGTCAGTCGCAGCCAGGACGCCATCAGTGACATTGTACCTTACGCCTTCTTTCTGGAGCGTGCATTGCGTTGTGTCATTGATCAAGCTGACGAGGAGCAGGAGCTGGAAAATGAGGAAGTCGCAATGCTGAATGAATTCCCATGGAGGGCTACTCCATCTGAGACAAGTCAGCAGGAGTCTGAAGAGGAGTCAGAGGAGGATGGTGCCTGGGGGGAGGAGGAGCAAGAAGAGCAGGCTTTGAAAGGGACTTTAAACTTTTCGGGGATCCTTGGAGTTGTCCGTGACTGGGGGGAGGAGACCAAGGACGACATTCTCCTGGGCGATGAGCAGGAGCCAGGGCGCTCCACTGCTTCCAATTTAGTGGAAATGGGGGCCTTCATGCTCCAGTGTTTGAAGAGGGACAGCAGAAAGGGCAAGGACTAGTGTTAATTGAGCATGCTCGGCCGAACACTAGTTGGGCTCGAGCATCTTGATGCTCGGCACATGGCGGTATTAAAATGCAGCCAATAAACGTGCAGGTAAGTACTGCCCTCACTGTAATGCCGATGTTGGTTACTGGCATTACAGTGCTTGGCTGGCCAAAACACGTCATCGGCTGAGTGTTAGTCAGGGAGAGCTGTGCTGAAGAATGGAAATAAAGTGTAGAGAGTAAATTATTATTTTTCTTAGTTGAAAAACTTGGCAGAGACGCAAAAGTCCTTTTAAGGACTATTGTTGTGTGTGGCAGCAGCAATATATATTTTTAGCACAACCTGCGCTAAATTGCTAAAACTTTACAGACCCAAATGTCCTGCGCTAAATAGCGTGCAATAGTTAGTCCGCTGCAGACAGCAACATTATCTGCTCTACATCTCCTGTGTAACTTGTGAACATCCCAAAAATATCTGTGACATCCAACGTACTTTTTCCGTAAATGGTGTCCGCTGCGGACAGTGACATTAGCTGCTCTACATCTCCTGTGTAATGTGTGCACATCCCAAAAATATCAGTGACATCCAGTGTACTTTTTCCGTAGTGACATTACCTGGGGTACATCTCCTGTGTAACGTTTCCACATCCCAAATACCTTTGACATTCCCTGTAGTTTTATATTAGTTGCTGCTGACATCAGCGACATTATCTGTGGTATTTCTCCTGTGTAACGTTTCCACATCCCAACACCTGTGAGATTCCCTGTAATTTTTTATTAGCCGCTGGTGATATCAGCGACATTATCTGCGGTATTTCTCCTGTGTAACATTTCCACATCTCAAATACCTTCCTGCGCTACTGTACGTGTGACATACTTACTCAAGCATATATAAAATTTAATATAAAGAAGGCGAGCAGTAAGGGACAGGGAAGTGGCCGTGATGCTGATGGTGCACGCAGAGGACGTGTCCCTGGGCGCGTTGAAACTGCCTGCTGCCAGAACACAAGAAAAACAATCATCCACAATACCTAGCTTTATGTCTCAGTTTGCAGGGCGGTGCAGGAAAACGCTCTTGAAGTCAGACCAGTGCGACCAGGTGGTCGGTTGGATTGCAGCAGATAATGCATCCAGTCAGTTAAACACCACGCTGTCTTCCACCAAGTCCAGTCTCTGTAGCCAAGAGTCTGGTCAACACAATCCTCACCCTGATCCTCCTTCCTCTCACCATGGAGAGTCTTGCCAAACAAGTGATCCCACACTCGGATATTCCGAGGAGCTCTTTTCAGCGCCATTCCCTCATTTGGGCCTCTCGACAAGCCCGCTTGAAGAGGGACATGAGATCTTGTGCCCTGATTACCAAACTCTTGAGCATCCACAGTCACAAGAAGATGACGGTGGGGAACGGCATTTAGTGTTTCACGAGGTGGATGATGATGATGAGACACAATTGGAAATAAGTCAAGGGTAATAAGTGTCTCAAGAGGTTGATGATGAGGATAAGACACAGTTGTCAATAACTGAGGTTGTTGTTAGGTCAACAAGTCAGTTGGATAACCAGAGTAAGGAAGTGGAATAGGAGGAGGTGGTGGACGATTAAGTCACTGACCCAACCTGGGAAGGTGTCAAGCCGAGCGAGGACAGCAGTACAGAGGGGGAGGGATCCGCAGGACCGCAACAGGCTAGAAGATGCAGTGGGGTGGCAAAAGGGAGAAGGCGGGCCACACCAAACAAGGCCCGCAACTGTTACCCAGAGCACACCCTTGCGGAAATCTCACTTGCCAAGGAATTTTATCTGAACTTGCAACCTGTGCCATACAAAAATTAGTATGGGCGTGAACACTAGCAACCTCACCACCACCAGCATGATCCGCCACATGGCATCAAAGCACCGTAATAAGTGGGCCGAACGCCTGGGTCCACAATCTGTGTCTGCGGGTCACACCACTGCCTCCTCTTGCCCTGTTTTACATGCTTGCTGATCCCCTGTCGAAGGCGCAGGCCCGGATGCCACCCACCCTGCACCTGGACCTTCGCAAGCACCATCAGAGACCACATCCACTTCCGTGTCCCATCGCAGCATACAAATGTCCTTACCTCAGGCATTTGAGCGCAAGCGCAAATACCCAGCCACCCATCCACAGGCCATAGCACTAAATGCGCAACTATCCAAATTACTCACCCTGGAAATGTTGCCATTTAGGCTTGTGGACACTGAGGCCTTCCGCACCCTGATGTCGGCCGTCCCTCGTTACGCAGTCCCCAGCCGCTACTATTTTTCACGGTGTGCCGTGCCCGCCTTACACTATCATGTGTCCCGTAACATCACCCGTGCCCTGACCAACGCAGTTACCGGGAAGGTCCACTTAACCACTGACACATGGACAAGTGCTTTCGGCCAGGGATGCTATATTTCCCTGACAGCACACTAGGTTAACGTTGTGCAGGCTGGGAGCGAGTCATACCCTGGGATGGCACAGGTGCTACTGACCCCAAGGATTGCGCGCCCTAATTCCATCAGGGTTTCCGCCACCACCTACTATGGTGGTTACAACCCCCACTTCTCCTCCTCCTCCTCCTCCACTTCCACCTCAGAATTATTCTCTTGCAGCACCAGTCAGCCATCACACGGTAGCTGGAAGCAGTGTAGCACTGTAGTGGGGAAGCATCAACAGGCCGTGCTTAAGCTGATTTGCTGAGGTGACAAACAGCACACACCTGCAGAGCTGTGGCAGGGGATAAGAGACCAGACTCAGCTGTGGCTCTCACCACTCAACCTACAACCAGGCATAGTTGTGTCTGATACTTGCTGTAACTTGGTGGTGGCTTTGGAGCTCGGCAAGCTCAAACACATCCCATGCCTAGCCCACGTCTTCAACTTAGTGGTTCAGCGGTTTCTCAAAACCTACCCGAATTTGCCTGAGCTACTGGTGAAGGTGCCCTGCGTGTGTGTCCATTTCCGCAAGTCATCGAAAGCTTCCGTCGGTTTGTCAACGCTGCAACAGCGCTTACAATTGCCAGCTCACCCACTGTTGTGCGACGTGAGCACGCGCTGGAACTCGACGTTCCACATGTTGGCCAGGTTTTGTGAGCAGCAGAGGGCAGTAGTGGAATACCAGCTGCAACATGGGCGTTGCCTTTCCAGTCAGCTTCCTCTCTTCACAAGTGAGGAATGGGCATGAATGTCTCACCTCTGTGAGGTTTCAAGAAACTTTGAGGAATCAACGCAGATGATGAGCGGCTATTATCAGCTTCACAATCCCACTTCTGTGTCTACTCAAACGCTCGCTGCTCACAATTAAGGCCAACAATTTGCATGTGGAAGAGGTGGAAATGACACTCCACCAGTACCCTCACCATGATGTGCGGCCTACTGTTGCATTTTGGAAGATGGTGAAGGAGTACATAGCAGACCGTGTCTGCGTCCTCAATAATCCCTCTGTGCCTTACAACTATTGGGTATCCAAGCTGGACATGTGGCACGAACTGGTCCTCTACGCCTTGGAGGTTCTGGCCTGCCCTGCCGCCAGTATTTTGTCAGAGCGGGTATTTAGTGCTGCTCGGGGCATAATAACTGATAAGCACATCCGCTTGTCAACTGAAAATGCTGACGGTTGACTCTTATCAAAATGAACAATGCCTGGTTTTCCCCTGACTTCTCTACTCCACCAGAGGAAAGCAGCTGAACATAAAGGCACTTTAAATGTGACTTTTATGGTGTTTTGAATACACTGAATTTCCATGCATCCCTTCCACCACATATGGTTCAATCTTCCTTTTCTCGTGCTCCTCCTCCATCATATCAACATGCTTATTTTTTCTATGGTCAGCTCAGCAGCAGACACTAGCCCCTAATGTTTTATACAGTCAGCTCAGCAGCAAACCCTCAACCATAATTTTTTCAATGGTCAGCTCAGCAGCAGGCCCTCACCCATAATGTTTTAGATGGTCAGCTCAGCAGCAGGCCCTCACCCATAATTTTTTCCATGGTCAGATCAGCAGCAGGCCCTCGTCCCTAATGTTTTAGATGGTCAGCTCAGCAGCAGGCCCTCGCCCATACATTTTTCCATTGTCAGCTCAGCAGCAGGCCCTTGCCCCTAATGTTTTAGATGTTCAACTCAGCGGCAGGCCCTAGCCCATAATGTTTTAGATGGTCAGATCATCAGCAAGCACTCGCCCCTAATGTTTTAGAGAGTCAGCTCAGCAGCAGACCCTCACCCCTAATGTTTTAGATGGTCAGCTCAGCAGCAAACCCTCACCCCTAATGTTTTAGATGGTCAGATCAGCAGTAGGCCCTCGCCCCTAATGTTTAAGAGGGTCACCAGCAGGCCCTTGCTCCTAATGTTTTTGAGGGTCACCAGAAGGCCATCAATCATAATTTTTCAAGGGTGTGTATGATGCCCTCCTTTATGTGTAATAAAGGGTGTATTGGAGTGGCGGTTCCTTGTAATTTTTGGCAGCCCTTTCATTTAGTGTATAGGCTTTATGAGTGTAGGAGTCCCACTACCTGAACAATTGTACAACAATGTGAATGAGGCCCTCCTTTATGTGATATACAGGTTGTATCGGAGTGCCTCTTCCTTGTAATTTTTGGCAGCACTTGCACTTTATATAGAATTAAATATACAGGAAAGAATGTTTCCTAACAATTTTTCCTCTAAAATCGATCTTATATTCAGTTCAGTACGTATTATTGTCAGTCTTTAAAATTGGCGTACTACTCGGACAACATCATTCCCAGCAGCGACCTGGCAGTCCAAGATGCATCCAGACATCCTCCCCATGCTGTTCACAACTATTTTGGTGGTGTTTCCATCAATTTCTGACCTACCAGGGTCAGACTGGCCCACCAGAGCACCAAAGGATCTTCTGCAGTACCTAGGCTCTGACACTATAATGGACCCCAAAGATCCAGGAGGAAAAAAATCATGCGCCTGCTTTCGGAGCTAATCACTTGCTACTAACTTTATTGATGATACAGGGGTCTCAAGAATAATTTCTAGGAACTCCAGTGCGACTCTGGTTCTATCTGCATTTTATAAAGAACAGGGATACATGGTAATTTTCAGTGGCACAATTCATGATAAAATCATGTTTTCCAATAGCTGTAGTGTCACATGTGATTTACAGTACTTTTCATCTAGGCGAAGAATCGCAAAGAATTTTCATGATAGGGATTTTAACGTGAAAGTTACTTTCTAACCTCGTTCTAGGAGGGAAAAACATTTTATCAAACTGATAGTATATTTAGGATAGACCAATAAGTACAATCAGAGGTGGTCCAAGCCAAGCACCCCCACGGATGAGTACTGGACTATCACAGTCTTTAAATCCAGGCACAGCACAATACATAGGAGTGAGTGTGAAACTCAGCCCCATTCACCTGAGGTTCTAGTGGTTAGGGCATCAATTGAAAGTCTTGGAAAAAGCTTTTAGACACTTGTCTACTATTAGGAGTGAATGGATTATGCACCGAAAAGGGCAGGAAAATATTAAAAAAAGGTGATCTTCCATAATTTCTGAAGACATATTTGCTTATAATGTGTCGGTTCCTATTGGTGTATGTGTTTTATCCTTCAGGATTTTGTTCTGTTTTCCACAATGTGCTAGCAGTTCTAGGAACCATATTATGAAGTACTTATTATTATATAGTAAAATAGAGTTTAACCCTGTGCATTGTAAGAAGGGAAAATAAGGAGACGTAAGGATTGACTGTGGAATATCTTAGCATAGCAGTTGTGCAGGATGTTACTGGTTGACAATAGGAAAAACCTCCAACAGGAAAAATAAGGTGTGTTGTCTCAATTCTACAATGTACCATTTTTATACACAAAACTGGAAAATCACTTATGTTAACTACCGTAGTTCTAAGCATTTTTCTAAACAATTTCAGCGTCCAGTTCATTGTCCTCTTATCATCCGAGACTAGTTTATGACAATAACTTCCTTGGAAATTAAATATATCTAATTATATTTTGGAATGACCAGGACAAAAAAAATTACTGTTTAAGGGAAACATTTTAGAACATTTTCTACTATTCTGTCATGGTAGAAAATGACATTTGCTAATTGTCTTTTAAATGAGAAAATTCACTGTGTTAGGAAATGTGTGTGATTCCATTTTAGTTAGTTTTAACTGCACAATGTTTTCTGGGATTTATGTATTAATCATTTTTAATTTACATGCTCTCATATCTTTATGATATCAGTGCTGTTCAACAATCTGTGCAGTAGAATTGTATCGCTCATGGATAAATCTTGTGTAATTTGCCCATCATCCAACTTAAACAGTTTTTCTAGTAGTAGAATATTGAATATCCTCAGGATAGGTCATTATGAGTACCTGATTGTGGGGATCTGACAACTGGCAACCCCACAGATCAGCATTTTTTTTTCAATATACATTTATAGAAGTTGTTCAAGTTAATAAATGTGGCAATACAATCATTAGAGCAAAAATACCAAAAAGAAATGTGTAAAAACAACAGTAAGCAATAAAATAGGCAAGAAAGTTGAAGGAAAAGGAAACAGAAATGCAAATAGAATACAAATAAAATGAATGTCACTTTCTAGTATAAGGGAAAAAGTGTAATTAGTAGCAGGTATATGATATTGCCATGTTAACGGATAAGAGAAGATATGATGAACAGGGAGAAGTGAAACAGGAGGAAGTATGGGCAGGGCCGGGACAAGGTGGTGCCCTAGGCCGAGCAGGCAAATTGCACCCCATCCCCCTAAAAAATATCTATTTAAAGTGACCTGATTTTCTAATAAAAAGATTAAAATTGAATTTGAAGCCAAGGGCAGATCCAGTGACTTAACAAATTTCAGTTGCTCATCACTTTTCTTTACTACCCCCTCTGCCACATAAGATGACACTAGCATGACTAGCATCCTCCCATTAGTAATAAGCACATGATATCAGTGGAGAGTGGCCCTAACAAAACAACAGGCACTTCCTGGGCTCTGTGGCCAACTTGGGTATGGGAGGGGAATTAGGCATATGAGAGAGCCTCCAGATACAGGGTAATTATGGACAGTGGGAACGTGACAAGCAAAGGAACCAAATTGCAAGAAATCTCGACCTGGTGCCATCATCCCAGCCACAAATTTCCTCAAATCTGCAGAGGTGATCAACCTTATCTCTCCTTTGTTGGAGGGATGGAGGTACGGGATCTCTCTATTTAAGCTGGATAAATAATTTAGTGGCTTGGAGAAACCAAGTTGCAAGACATCTTTTAGAAGGATGAAATTGATTGTTTCAGGGTTTAAGGGTTATAGTAGTATTTTTTAAATCAGATAACTTTTTTATTACATTTTTATAATTACAAAGACATCAAAAACTAAAACATATTCCAAATACCCCCCCCCCCCCCCCCATTTTTCCCAAACCCCACTCCTCAGGAAAAAAATAAATAATTAGTTTCCATTTATGGGCTATTAGTTTCCTAGCTGGATAGATCATTTGCTGTACCCCACAGTATAGTTGTCTGCTCATTACTATATTGGTAGTAATACCCAGCAGACATGCCCTGGGGGAACTCAGGATAGCAACAATCTGTGAATAGGAAGTGATCAACCCATGATACAGTGGCTAAAACAGTCTCTAGTTAAGTAGACTAGGTAACAGCAGATAACAGCAGGCAATTTATGGAAAAATAAACCTAGACAGGAGCCAGGAAAGAACCCTCATAAGAAGTGAGACAATATGCACAAAAGATAGAGGCAACATAATCAAGATATGTCTAAGTTAATTCTCTCCAGATTTATTCTTTTTCTTTGATCATTTCCGGTGCCCACTTGTTCCCATGGTGTAATAGGGGTGAAGGCAGTAGACTTGTGCCCAGTCAGGCACTTGTAAGTTAGTTTCTTCTTATGTTAATTGGGAACTTTCATATTGGAATGTTCCAGCCTTGCTCATTTTTGTCAGAACATAGTCTCCTGCTCGAAAACAGAAGATGCAACAGATATATCCATCAGGCGATCATTGGGGTAAGGTTTGGCATGCAAGTCCCTGTGCGCACTCTCTAGAGCAATCTCCTTTTGTATATGTATCTCCTAGTATTTAGTTGAAGATTTGCTTCACTGGTTAACAGAGTTTCCTGGGGAAAGACTTTAGATAAACTTTGGATACACAGGTTTTTTTGTCTCTGCCTATTGTCCTAGTCTTCTAGCCAGTCTACCAAGCTGTTTAGGTGGTTTTGACAGGATAGGAAAGAACTGGTCGTTGTCACCATATAAGAAATTATTTGTGCCTCTGTATTTTCCAGAGCCTCCACTCTGCCTCCAATATGCTTGACTACTTGTGTGATGTTCTGAAGTTCCTTGACAACTGGTTCCAAAGCTTTTGCTAAATTGCGACCAGACATGGGATTCAGCCGGTTCCCTCCAGTTCTCCAGATCCGGTTGTTAAAATTACAGCGATATCTGAGAACTGTGTTGCTGGCTGAATCCCGATCCAGAGCCCGGCAGCGGCGGCAGCAGGTCAGGGGGAGACGAGCATTACAGATTAAAGGGTTTCTGTCATCAAAAAAATTGATATTAAGCTGGCTGACATTAGCGATGTGCTAATGTCAGCTGCACATAACTGTATTAGTGACATCTCCCTGTGTGGCACCATTATTAATAAATAAGTACTTTTTTAATATGCCAATGAGCCTCTAGGAGTAGGGGGGCATTGCTCCTGCACCTAGAGGCTCCGTTCTCTCACCCCTCGACACGCCCTGCTAAAGTTGATTGACAGGGCCAGGCATCGTTGGTCTCCTCCAGCCCTATAAATTCCACGCCTGCGCCGTCCCGCTTAGTATTCAGCGCAGACGCAGTGAGTGAAGGATGCTTGCCTGCTGCCGGCTGTCTTCACTTCCGGGGAGCACACAATGATAACAGAAAGGATGACCAGTCATCATGCCTTCTATTGACAGACTGCCACCTCTCAGGTCTGCCATTCACCATCTGCTTCATGTTTTATAGTCTGACCTCTTGCACTAGTAGACGGAGCTTTCCTCTGTTAAACAGTCACACCTCATTGTTTTCTGTGACGGCAGAGAATACTGTGCTGCGCTTCCTTAATGAGGCCGTCATAATGTTTTCTTCTGAACAACAGCCTGCCAATGTACATTAGACCACATACGGTTATTAGATTATGGTGCTGCATCTAAAAGGTACCAGCTCTATATTATAAGAGGTTTCCATGATCCCAGTGAGATACTGACCCCCCCCCCCCCCCCCCAGGGGTTTGATTAACATAAGGTTTGGAAAGACTTTTGCACCTAAAATCCAGCTCCATTTATCTGAATGGGTTTGTTTTGGTGAGAAACCCATGGATGTATGCAAGCCCCATTCAGTTCAATGTGAAAGTCGCAGAAATTTCAAATCTGCTGTGTAAAAAGTTAGGCCGCATGTGGTGTGTTACCTGCATATTTTCTGCAGCGGATCTAGCTGAAATCTGTCAGCGCAAAACCTGCCCAAAATGGGTTTTCACCGTGGCATCACTGCGTGAGTCACACCAGATCTTCTACTGTTTTTAAACCTTTGAATTGCAAAGTAGTAAAAGTATAAACGGCAGCATAAAATGACATGCAGCGGATTGAAAACCAGTTTACGTTGCAGGCTTTTTCTGAAATCTCATATACAGTCGTGGCCAAAAGTTTTGAGAATGACACAAATATTAGTTTTTACAAAGTTTGCTGCTAAACTGATTTTAGATCTTTGTTTCAGTTCTTTCTGTGATGTAGTGAAATATAATTACACGCACTTCATACGTTTCAAAGGCTTTTATCGACAATTACATGACATTTATGCAAAGAGTCAGTATTTGCAGTGTTGGCCCTTCTTTTTCAGGACCTCTGCAATTCGACTGGGAATGCTCTCAATCAACTTCTGGGCCAATTCCTGACTGATAACAACCCATTCTTTCATAATCACTTCTTGGAGTTTGTCAGAATTAGTGGGTTTTTGTTTGTCCACCCGCCTCTTGAGGATTGACCACAAGTTCTCAATGGGATTTAGATTTTCTGTGAAGTTTCCAGGCCATGGACCCAAAATGTCAACGTTTTGGTCCCCAAGCCACTTAGTTATCACTTTTGCCTTATGGCACGGTGCTCCATCGTGCTGGAAAATGCATTGTTCTTCACCAAACTGTTGTTGGATTGTTGGAAGAAGTTGCTGTTGGAGGGTGTTTTGGTACCATTCTTTATTCATGGCTGTGTTTTTGGGCAAAATTGTGAGTGAGCCCACTCCCTTGCATGAGAAGCAACCCCACACATGAATGGTCTCAGGATGCTTTACTGTTGGCATGACACAGGACTGATGGTAGCGCTCACCTTTTCTTCTCCGGACAAGCCTTTTTCCTGATGCCCCAAACAATCGGAAAGAGGCTTCATTAGAGAATAAGACTTTGCCCCAGTCCTCAGCAGTCCATTCACTATATTTTCTGCAGAAGATCAATCTGTACCTGATGTTTTTTTTTGGAGAGAAGTGGCTTCTTTGCTGCCCTTCTTGACCTCAGGCCATCTTCCAAAAGTCTTCGCCTCACTGTGCGTGCAGATGCACTCACACCTGCCTGTTGCCATTCCTGAGCAAGCTCTGCACTGGTGGCACTCCGATCCCACAGCTGAATCCTCTTTAGGAGATGATCCTGGCGCTTGCTGGACTTTCTTGGACGCCCTGAAGCCTTCTTAACAAGAATTGAACCTCTTTCCTTGAAGTTCTTGATTATTCTATAAATTGTTGATTGAGGTGCAATCTTAGTAGCCACAATATCCTTGCCTGTGAAGCCATTTTTATGTAACGCAATGATGGCTGCACGTGTTTCTTTGCAGGTCACCATGGTTAACAATGGAAGAACAATGATTTCAAGCATCACCCTCGTTTTTAAAAGGTCAAGTCTGCCATTTTAACCCAATCAGCCTGACATAATGATCTCCAGCCTTGTGCTCGTCAACATTCTCACCTGAGTTAACAAGACGATTACTGAAATGATCTCAGCAGGTCCTTTAATGACAGCAATGAAATGCAGTGATAGGTTTTTTTTGGGATTAAGTTAATTTTCATGGCAAATAAGGACTATGCAATTCATCTGATCACTCTTCATAACATTCTGGAGTATATGCAAATTGCTATTATAAAAACTTAAGCAGCAACTTTTCCAATTTCCAATATTTATGTAATTCTCAAAACTTTTGTCCACGACTGTACTTCGCTGCTACTGTAAATGGTGTAGATATTCTGCACACAATTCCACTTACTCCACGTATGGCTGTACCCTTGCTGTGCTCGATGTAGGAAAATACAAATCTTTCGATTACACTTAGGCCGAGTTTACACGTCAGTTTTTTGATCAGTTATTTCCATCAGTTATTATGAGCAATAACCAGGTGCAGGTAAAAAACACAGAACAGGTTCAGATCTTTTCATTATACCTTATAGGCTTCACTAATGGTTTTGGCTCACAATCACTGATGGAAATAACTGACCAAATAACTGATGTGTGAACAAGGCTTTATCATCTTAAACAAGTCTCCAGTGTTGCAGCTTGCAGGATTGCCTGTTCTGGGCCTTTGTTTTGAGTGACCTGACATCCACAGCCAATCATGCTGGGGAGGACTGGCCATAGAATCTACAGGGAAATTTCCCGGTGGGCCGATGGCCAGGGTACCACTGGAGCTCTCCTCATGGTCACAGGCTGGGTACATAATTATCTGATGCTCTTAACACTAACTAATGCTATGAGCATAAGGTACTTATGCACAGGCATAGGATTCGGGACATGTGTCCTTCCCCATTGAGACTAAAATATCGATAAAACATCAGAGACAGAGCACGGTGCATGTGTAAGGGAAAACACCCTTCATGTTCAGGAATTTACTATTATTTTCTTTTTGTTGACTGATAGGTTACAGTTCTGCTGCATTGGGAAGACTGTTAGGAGGTGCCATATTTGTTAGGGAAGGAGGCACCATTCTGACTTACCATGGTGGGCACGTAGGTCACGTGATTGTGTGACCCACCTGGGAGAAGTCCAGGGGATGGGCATGAATAGATCAATGTCTAATGCAGTGTGCAACTGGCAGTATCCATATAAATTTCACTTCCTAACCAGATCCACCGCTGCATTTGACATCCATACCAAATATCACATCTATTGAACATAAACAAGGCTGTATAATGCATTCAATAGGATAGATTCCTAAAGATTTATTCAGTGTTGCAATAATCCACCATATTAACATAAAACTGCTGAAGCTTCCCACTACAAAGGATGCTTGCGTTCTTTTTAAAAAGTTCAACTTTACTCAGGAAACATTTTAAAGGGGTTGTCCGATAGGTGATATCATTTCAAGACAGGGTCAGAATGGCATAAAAATCACAGCAGTGAGGTAATATCTCGCTGATCCTCATCTGCTTTCATTCTGAAGCTTCTTGGGTCTCTGCTTGTTTCCTTAAGACTGCACTGAGGATCCTAGGTAAAAATAAAAAAATAAAGATTTTCCACAATACCTTGGATCTGAGGATCCTAGTGAGGAAACTTGCTGAAGGGTCTACTTCTTGAGATCAGTGGTAATCCCAGTGGTTGAAAACCACAACTCTTAATGTTATGGTTCATCCATGTGACACTGTATGCCAACATGATGTGATAGGAGTATCCCTTTAATTATTTAATTTTTTTCAATGTCTAAAAACAGAATGATTTTTTTCCCGTGAGCATTAGAACTTCACACTGGAGACTTTGTATAGCATTTCCCTGAGAATTTCACATGGATTATTAACAACTCAAAACTAATTATTGACTAATTGGCTTAGCAATAAAATACAGAAATCGTTATCATGTTGTTCTTGACAACAAGCATTGAAAAGCCAAGGGTTATCCAGTCATAAACAGATTTGTCCAGTATACTATTTATATTTATCAGGATACTAATTGAATCCTGTACACCCTCTCCTGGATGATTACATTGATGCTGGTGAAGGTGGGAGATCTAATAAAACATTGATGACAACACAGAATTGTACAGACATTGCTTTATATATTACTCATTGGAGACCAAAGCTAGTTTACGAGGATATGGGCAAGAGGAGGATTTCAGTGACTCGTTTTCAAGCTAAGGTTTCATTTTTTTTCTATATGGAATATTGGAGGCCTACTTTGGCGGTACAGGGCCCATCAAGACCAGCTTAGCACATGCTGGTTTTGATAAATCTCACCAAAGTGCTGCTTCTCTGTCTACACCAGGCATGGGATTCAGCTGGTCCTCCCCTGTACTCCTGATCCAGTTGTTAAAATGACAACACAGAACCGTTTGCTAGCTGAATCACATGTCTTCAGTGATACAGTAGCAATCGTTCAATATAAAGGAAATCCCCAGCGCTCACCGAAAATTTTATTTTTAGTGCTTCATTGCAGGTGATACACAGGAGGCAGACACATGGAGATTAGCCAGTACCTTTGTGTCCTCTGATACTTTCTGCAGGCCAATCTACATGTGTTTGTCTTCCCTTGTATTACCTGCAGTGAAGCACAAAAAAAGAAGGAATTCTGATGTTAGTGGTGAGTGCTATGGACTTCTTTGACTTTTAATGGTTATTTAGTGTGTGTGTGTGTATAGTATATATACAGTGGGTATAAAAAGTCTACACACCCCTGTTAAAATGTCATGTTTCTGTGATGTCCTGTTGCCCCAACATTGTCATTCTGCTGCTAACACCAATACCGCGCCCGCTGTGCTCCTCAATTTCTACAAACACTATACTGCAGAAATAATAGTGCCATGCAGATAGTCCCCCATAGTAATAGTGCTTCCTACAGTACCCCCAATACCGATAATGCTCCCAAGGGTGCACCCATTTGTAGTAATGGCCTCTGTATTATGTACAATAATAATACACCCACAATACACATAATAGTAATAATGGCACTATAGTGCCCCCAGTAATAATAAAGCCCCCCTATAGTGTTCCAAGCAGTAACACGGTCCCTCTAAAAGGCACCCTTTTAGAGATCCCAGTAGTCATAAGACTGATCTACAGTATAAGGCACCCCTATAGAGCCCACAGTATTTATAATCCCTCTAATAGCGTCTCCAATATGTGTTATTGGAGACGTTATTTAGTAGCCCCAGTATTTACAAATCTAGCTGTAGTGCCCCCAGTGGCAATATATAGGGGGTGCACATAAGATACCACAGTCAAAAATGGGGGGGGGGGGGGCACTAATCATTTTCACCACTTAATCATACTGAAAAAAAAAAAAAGTATATATAAATAAGATTACAAAATACGAGAGTATTGCGGTTTGCAGGGATACCTTTTTATTGTACTAATCTAATACTTAAAATGCAAGCTTTCAAGAGTTTTCCTTTCTTCCTCAGTATTGCTTCAGACCTGAGAAAGAGAATGTTACGACACTCACCGCCAGGTAGATGACACCGCTGGTAAGTGAATAAGCCCCTTTCTCCAGGAATGCAGTTTTTAATCCAGCCGATCATCAAACCCCCGAATGGAGCATATGAACGTGGCAACTCCCGATCAGCAATTCAGTCGAACTCCTTCCACAGCTAGCAATATACGAAAGCGCTGTCCCAATAATAAATCCCTCCATAAACGAGACCAAGCTCCGTCTTGAAAGTCAAACAGGGAATGTTTTATTGAGGGCTACCCGCCCATTTTTATGCAGGTCCCCATCTGGTGGACACGCCCCTAGGGGCCCAGAATGGAGACTGGGACACAGGACAGACATGCATCACTACAGAGACAATACATCCCCACAATGCATTATGGTTTCCTCCTCTCTGCCCTGGCGACACCCGAGAAATAATCCAATTATCTCCCAAGACAGAGGGAAATCACCAATACACATGTGGGGACAACAGAACAGACATCACCATTTAAACACACAATGGCACAACCCTTTTCAATACACAGACATTTAGCATCCCACAATGGCACGAATTACACCAGGAGTTCAAGTTGGTTCAAGTCCTTTGTGAACAATGAGGCCATTTAGGTTACCTAGCAGCACACTCCTCTCCTGGGTGGCCGTCCGTCCAGTAGTTCCAATGGGTATGTGGGGAAACACACGAACAGGGGCATACGGACAGGAAATCCAGCGAAATGAAGGCAAACAGACGAACCAGCAATATAGGTCTATACAGATGGATCTGTCACACGGCTCCCCCCTTGTGGGACACTCCGGCAGACCCGGCTTGACCCTTTGGCGGGTCAACTTGGGGATGACAGGACTAGGAGGTAGCAAGAACGTCGGTTTGCCGGGACAACCCATCTGCATTCCCATTCTGCTTACCGGGTCGGTAGCTGATGGTGAAGTTATACGGTTGTAAAGCTAAACTCCACCGCAGCAGTCTCCCATTGTCTCCTGAGACCCGGTTAAGCCAGACAAGGGGATTGTGGTCCGTCACAAGGGAAAATTCCTGTCCATACAAATAAGGGCTTAACTTTTTCAATGCCCAGACCAGGGCCAAGCATTCCTTCTCCACTGCCGCATAACTCACTTCTCGGGGTAACAGCTTTCTACTGAGATATGCGACAGGGTGCTCTCCTCCATCTTCCCCGACCTGGCTCAGCACAGCCCCCAGTCCATACATGGAAGCATCTGTATGGACGAGAAAACGTTTGTTAGGGACTGGGGCAGCCAGGACAGGGGCATTTACAAGAGCCTGTTTGAGTGCTTGAAACGCAGCTTCACAAGCCGGAGACCACAGGACCTGCTTAGGGAGATTTTTCTTGGTCAGGTCAGTCAGGGGCTTAGCAATAGTGCTGTAGTCTGGGACAAAGCGTCTGTAATACCCTGCTGTCCCTAGGAAGGCTAACACCTGGGTCTTAGTGATAGGTGTGGGCCAGTTAGCTACTGCCTCTATCTTAGCCGGCTCCGGTCTCTGGCTCCCACACCCCACTCTGTGACCCAGGTATTGCACTTCAGCCATGCCTAGATGGCACTTCTCTGGCTTCAATGTCAGGCCAGCAGCCCGAATTTTGTCCAAAACTACCCCTACATGTACTAGGTGTTCCTCCCAGGACCCACTGTAGATCGCAATGTCATCCAGGTATGCACAAGCAAATTCCTGGAATCCATCGAGAAGTCTATCCACCATACGCTGAAAGGTAGCCGGGGCATTCTTCATCCCAAATGGCATGACCTTAAATTGGTACAAGCCAAATGGGGTGACGAAGGCCGACTTGGGGATAGCATCCTCGGCCAGGGGGATCTGCCAATAACCTTTACACAGGTCTATGGTGGTCAGATAGCGTCCCCTGGCAATACGATCTAATAATTAGTCTACCCGGGGCATCGGGTAGGCGTCAGTGGTGGTCCGCTCGTTGAGCCGCCTGTAGTCTACACAGAACCGGGTGGTCCCATCTTTCTTAGGCACCAGGACTACAGGCGAAGCCCAAGGGCTATCGGAGTGTTCGATGACCCCAAGCTGGGTCATCTCCTGTATCTCCTTCCGCATTCCTTCTCGGACTGCTTCAGGGATACGGTACGGGGGCTGTCGTAGAGGGTTCTGTCCAGGGGTCTCTACCTTATGTACAGCTAGGGTAGTGTAGCCAGGCTCTTGGGAGAACGTCGCCTGCTTCTCCCACAGAAGCTGTCTTGCCTGTCCCTTCTCTGTGGGGCTTAATCTATCCCCTAGCTGTACAAGACTAGTAAGGTCAGTCTGGGAGTCCCTCTCTAACAAATCGGGTAAGGGTAAACTCTCTGTATCGTCTGCAGCAGGGGCACATACTGCAGCGACATCCTCCGGTCTCTCCTGATACTCCTTTAGCATGTTCACATGAAAGGATCGCTGGATCCTTTCATCTGAACAGCTGGCTATAAGGTAGGTAGTATCACACACCTGAGCTACCACCTTATATGGGCCCTGCCAAGATGCTTGCATCTTGTTCGCCTTCACAGGTTTGAGCACTAGCACTTTCTGCCCAACCTGGAAGACTCGCTGCCGGGCACCCCGATCGTACCATCTCTTCTGTCTCCCCTGGGCCACCTGGAGATTCTCTCTTACCATCAGGGACAGTTTCTCCATGCGGTCCCGGAGTTCCAGGACATACGGTACTATGGGGGTCCCTTCCTGCTCTGTCTCCCCCTCCCAGTGGCCTCTAATGAGATCTAGGGGTCCGCGGACCCTCCTCCCATAGAGCAACTCAAAGGGGGAGAACCCAGTAGATTCCTGGGGCACCTCTCTGTAAGAAAACAACAGATGAGGCAGGAATCGCTCCCAGTCTCTGCAAGTGTCAGAAAAGGTCCTCAACATCTGTTTGAGGGTGCCATTAAATCGCTCGCAGAGGCCGTTAGTCTGTGGATGGTACGGGGAACTAAGTATCGGTTTAATGCCGCACACCCTCCACAGTTGCTGGGTGAGCACAGCGGTAAATTGGGTTCCCTGGTCAGAGAGAATCTCCTTAGGGAACCCGACCCTAGTAAAAATCCTAACCAGGGCATCAGCAACTGTCTCTGCCTCTATATTAGACAGCGCTACTGCCTCTGGATAGCGAGTGGCATAGTCCACCACGGTGAGAATATACTTCTTACCGGATGGACTAGCCCTGGCCAGTGGACCCACAATGTCAACGGCTATGCGGGCAAAGGGCTCCCCAATGATAGGCATAGACATAAGCCTAGCTCTTGGGTGGTCCCCCCGCTTTCCTACCCGTTGACAAGTGTCACACGTACTACAATGTATCCGCACAGCCTGATTAAAATTTGGCCAAAAGAAGTTCTGCATGATCCTATAGGCTGTGCGGCGGGACCCTAGATGTCCGGCTAATGGAACGTCATGCCCTATCCGCAGAATCTCCTGCCGGTATTTTGCGGGCACCACCAGCTGTCGATTCGGCGGATGGGCAACACTTTTCTGGGACGGTTTAGGGATCCTATATAACCTGTCCCCCACCCATTCATACCGCTCCCCATCTACTCCTTCCTCTCCAGTATCTGCTCTGTCTCTATACTTCTGGAGAGTCGGATCTGCCTGAGTTTCCCTCCCAAACTCCTCTGGGGAATCCCAGCTAGCAAAGGTCTGTCCTAGGGTATCAGTCGGGGAATCGGGTCTTACCTGGGTCTCGGCGGCAGGTGGGCTGGTCCCAGCAACACGGGTCTGGGCCCGGGTAGTCACTGGGTGGACATCAGCAGGTCCCATTGGAGCATAAGCAGAAACCAAAGGGGCCAGGTCATTCCCGAGCAAGACATCAGCAGGCAAGTCTTTCATAACCCCCACATTCACATGTCCAGAGCCCACTCCCCAATCCAAATGAACCCGGGCAACAGGTAGACGGAACACGGCGCCTCCTGCTACCCTCACTGCCACAGTATTTCCAGTGTGTTGGTGTTCCGAAACAAGGTTCTTTTGGAGCAGGGTCATAGTGGCCCCGGTGTCTCTCAGACCAGTGACCACTTTGCCATTTAGTCTAACGGTCTGCCTGTGCTGCTGCCGGTTATCCTGCTGGGCTGCTTGTACTGGATCCGCCTCATGTAGTATACCCCAAAATTCCTCCTGCTCAAGACAGTGAGCGGAAGGCTGGGGTGGCTGCTGATTTCCGCCGGCTGGTTTTCTCCACGACTGCGCTGGGTTGGTATTGTTCAATGGGCACTCCGGTCTCTTGTGCCCCAACTGTTTGCACCCATAGCACCGGATAGGCTGAGAGTAATCCCGGGCGTTGAACCGAGCTGGCTGAACATAATTGTTCGCTGGTGGTATTGTGGGGGTGCGTTGCGCTGGGGGGTGATACACAGTAGTGGTTGGAGGTGCTGCCGGTTTGTACTCCACTCGGGTAGGGACCTTGGCTGCTGTCTGGTCTAGCCTTCGTGCATCTGTGTATTCATCGGCCAGACGAGCAGCTTCAGGTAAGGTAGCGGGTTTGCGGTCCCTAACCCACTCTCTGACTCCTGCAGGTAACCGATCAAAGCAGTGCTCCAACAAAAATACTTGCAGCACCTCTTCCCCAGTTACCGCTTGGCACCCTGCCATCCAGTGGGCTGCGGTGCGGTGTACCCTGCATGCCCACTCCACATAAGAATCGCCAGCCTGCTTGTTAGTGTCCCGGAATCGCCGCCGATACGCCTCAGGGGTGACAGCGTATCTGGCCAAAAGGGCATCTTTTACTGCCCGGTAACTTGTAAGGTCCTCCTCTGGGATGGCCCGAAAAGCCTCACTGGCCCGGCCGGATAATTTCCCAGAGAGGATAGTGACCCATTCCTCTGCGGGTACCTGGTGTAAGGCACACTGCCTTTCAAAATCGGCCAGGAACCCGTCAATCTCTCCCTCCGCTTCCACAAAATGTCTAAATGCAGCAAAAGGTACCTTTCTCCTTCCATTGTTACTATGGGGTACCTCTGCTGCTGCAGCTCCTCTTCCCTGTTGTGCTGCTACTGCTGCTTGCACCTGGACCACAATATCTGCTGCAGGGTTGGGGCCAAAGTGTGCCAGCCTTATCTGGACTGCCCGGTTAAATTGTACCTCCTCGGGTGTTAAATCCAGTATGCCAGGCACATTAGCTCTCTCCGTTCCCTGTGCTGCATCCATCTCCAATAATATAGAAATAATCTCTCTCTTCTTGAGATTACTCGCTGATCGTCCTCTGCGTTCCAATATATCTTTAAGGGTAGCACGCCTTAATTCCTCATACTGCATTTCCACCCTGGGATTTGTAGCTGGCCTTCTGGGCGGTAGGATTCATCCCGTTGCTTGCCACCAATTGTTACGACACTCACCGCCAGGTAGATGACGCCGCTGGTAGTGAATAAGCCCCTTTCTCCAGGAATGCAGTTTTTAATCCAGCCGATCATCAAACCCCCGAATGGAGCATATGAACGTGGCAACTCCCGATCAGCAATTCAGTCGAACTCCTTCCACAGCTAGCAATATACGAAAGCGCTGTCCCAATAATAAATCCCTCCATAAACGAGACCAAGCTCCGTCTTGAAAGTCAAACAGGGAATGTTTTATTGAGGGCTACCCGCCCATTTTTATGCAGGTCCCCATCTGGTGGACACGCCCCTAGGGGCCCAGAATGGAGACTGGGACACAGGACAGACATGCAGCACTACAGAGACAATACATCCCCACAATGCATTATGGTTTCCTCCTCTCTGCCCTGGCGACACCCGAGGAATAATCCAATTATCTCCCAAGACAGAGGGAAATCACCAATACACATGTGGGGACAACAGAACAGACATCACCATTTAAACACACAATGGCACAACCCTTTTCAATACACAGACATTTAGCATCCCACAATGGCACGAATTACACCAGGAGTTCAAGTTGGTTCAAGTCCTTTGTGAACAATGAGGCCATTTAGGTTACCTAGCAGCACACTCCTCTCCTGGGTGGCCGTCCGTCCAGTAGTTCCAATGGGTATGTGGGGAAACACAGGAACAGGGGCATACGGACAGGAAATCCAGCGAAATGAAGGCAAACAGACGAACCAGCAATATAGGTCTATACAGATGGATCTGTCACACAGAAACACTCTCGAAAACTTTTCTTTATATCTTAAAGCAGTTTCAGCAAACAGCAGGGCTGTGTAAATAATCCCATATGTTAAACATGTAACTAAAGAAGACGAGTGAACAGACACTTACAGGCTTATTCACAAAAGGGTGAAGAGTTTGGAGAAGGGAACAATCTAGGACAACATGCGGGGGGGGGGGGGGGGAGGAATAACCTGGGGGGGCAATTGCCCGCCCTTGCCCTCCTGTAGCGACGCCTATGAGTGCCCCCCATGTTTATAATACCCCCAGTAGTAATAATTTCCCCTGTAGTTGAAGTCCCCCTGAAGTGACACTCTTGCAGTTATAACCCCCCATGATATTATGCCCCTTAAAGTTTGTGTATATAATTCCCCCTGTAGGACATGGTAGGGCTCCAGCCTGTATTAATCCCCTCCTGTAGGGCTCCAACCTGTATTTATTCCCTCCTGTAGGGCTCCAACCGGCATTAATTCCCCCCCCCCCCCCACACACACACACACACTGTAGTGCCCCCAGTAGTGGCAACATATATATTAACAAAAAATACTTGGCTCCCATTCCCACCACCATCTGTGATGCAGGGCACAGCTTCTTCTGGCCTGCGGTGTGAGTTGCTGTGTCCCAGCACAGGGAGTCTCGATGACGCAGACATTCGTGACCAGATCATTGTGCTGCCTGAGACCTGGCGCAGGAGGCTGTCATTGCTAACTGTTGTGCCATTCTACTGCCTCATAGTCTGCGACCTATGAGACTGAATGGCTGGGGTGGGAGCCGTAGGCTCTGTTCACCTGCCGTCAGCTGCTGCCCCCGCAGAGGAAGATGCAGCCCTGCTGGTCTCGGGAAGCAAATAATTTGCTCAAGGGCCACATATGACCCGCAGTCCATGTGTGTGAGATCCTGCTATAAAACTATATATCAGTCTGCTCAGCTCTTCCTGCTCTATAACATGCTGCCTACAGACTGCGCTGCATTTTCATGGTGACAGTTGATATGCAGTCATTATCTCTATACTTTTCTCCTTCTTTACTTTTCCCATGACCTTATTAACCGTATGGCTTGATTTTGCTCATCTGTATCATTGGATCCTCAGATTGCTGTAAATTATGACAGTTTATAAAATCCTGTCACGTGATTTTCACATATAATTTAAGCAGAACAATACTTCTTGGAAATGTTATTTTAAGTGACAGCCAACAATGGATAGCAACAAACATGGCGTCACAGCGGAATAAGTGGAGACACAGATTTCTGAAGTATGTGATGGGCAGTCAGAAAACTGGACATCAGCTCTCAGAGTATATCCTGTTTCCTTTTGGCGGTGAAGTGATTACTGGGTTTGTTTAAGTGGAGTTTCAGGAAAGATCTTCTTAATTTTTCCGACTTCTGTACAGCTCTATTTTTTCTCTAAGGGAGGTCATTTACTATCAGATATACACCTATATTAGACGTGTTTCTGGTGCAGATTGCAACAGGTTATGTGCGCTGCAATCTGTGACTTTTCCCCGGTCACGCCAGGTATAAATAAATTGTCGTGTTGTGGCCGGGGAATGGGACGGGCCGGCAGACTCATCTCATTCATAATTTTCTATGCTTGTTTGCAAGGAAGGTGGCTTGCATTTACACTGGTGCAGGATACATCGAAGTTATGTATAGGCCGGTGCCTCTTCATAACTTCGACGGATCCACCGCCAGCTAAAGGGCTTATTAATACCAGCGTCTAAAACACCAGTCTTAATTAGAGATGAGCGAATTTCATATTTTGAAATTCGTTCACGCTTCGTTTACTGGTAAAAGGTTAATTGCGTTATGGATTCCGTTACCACGGACCATAACGCAATTCTATGACAGAATGCATAACGGAATGCCTTTGGAGCAGGAGAGGACTCCCCTGCATAACGGAAAGCGGGACGGATCCGTTTTGCAGCCCATAGAATTCTATTATGACGGAATGCTTCTAAAGGCATTCCGTTATGCATTCCGCCATAGAATTGCGTTATGGTCCGTGGTAATGGAATCCATAACGCAATTCACCTTTTACCAGTAAACGAAGCGTGAACGAATTTCATAACCTGAAATGACCCCCTTAGTTAATATTTTTATAAGAAACATGTCCTGGGAATATATTTTCTCAATTACACCAACACTACATTTTTCGTTTACAGATTACACTTTCATTCATTCTAGTTGGTAGTATGGGTCAGATTTGCAGTTTTGAATGTATCTAAAAAATACAAGTGTTAACTCTGCTACATCTGTAGGCAAAGGATCAGTACTACGATTTTGAACTTTTGTTCTGAATGGAGCTAAGCAAAAGCTTTGGAGAGATATAGTTTTACGCTGGGTTCAGACCTGAGCGTTCGCGATGGAGCGCTCTGTATGCGCGATTGTACGGGCGTTTGCAATCGCGCATACAGAGACAAGCGAACGCCCATTGTCGCGCGTTCCCGCTGAAGTCTATGTATGGGAACGCGCGACAAGACGCCCCAAGGAAGCTCATGTACTTCTTGGGGTGTCGGGCGTTTTACAGCGCGATCGTACGCACTGTAAAACGCTCAGGTGAGAACCATTCCCATAGGGAATTATTGGTTCTTGCCTGTTGAGCGTTTTACAGCACGTAGGAACGCGCTGTAAAACGCCCAGGTCTGAACCCAGCCTTAAGCCTGAGCTACACTGTGACTTTTTGTAGCGCAACTGATTGATTTTAACTATTAAACGACAGCTGCAGTCCAGAAGATTGCATTTAATTAAAAGCCTTCATTTGGACTGCAGCTGTGGTTCAATAGGTAAAATCAATCAGTTGCGCTACAAAAAGTCCCAGTGTAGCTCAGGCCTACCTGTTGCAAAGGAGAGAGACTGGAATTGCCTTGTGCGGTATAGTCATAAAGTGCTACAGTTAAAGCATACTATACATATATTAAAGCGGCTCTGTCACCAGAACACCCCTATTAAGCCAGGCACATAGCATGGTAGGGGTGATCCTGCAGTTTAAAATAATACCTTCCTCCTCACAGGTGTTAATAAAACAGACTTTTATTCCTTTGCTGGCAGGCAATTTCGAGCACCAGGATGCAGGCTTTTTCAATGCAAGCACCACGATGAGACACCCGCCTCCCCTTGATTGACCGCGCTAGAGTAATACTTCGACTTGTCTAGCACCGTAAATCAAGGGAACGGTGTGTGTTTAGGCTACTTACCGTCATGGATCTGCACAAACGCTTCCGTTCAGATAATACAACCGCATGCATCCGTTCAAAACGTTTGTATTATCTGTAACATAGCCAAAAAAAGTCAATGGGGGATGGATCCGTTTTCTATTGTGCCATATTGTGTCAGTAAAAACGGATCCATCCCCGTTTGCAAGCAGCGTTTTGGTGTCCGCCTCCAGAGTGGAATGGAGATGGAACGGAGGCAAACTGATGCATTCTGAATGGATCATTATCCATTCAGAATGCATTAGGGTAAAACTGATCCGTTTTGGACCGCTTGTGAGAGCCCATGACGGATCTCACAAACGGAAAGCCAAAACGCCAGCGTGAAAGTAGCCTTAGACGTAGTTAGGTGTTACGTAGCAGTGCTCGTACTGAAAAAGTCCACATCCTGGTGCTTGAAATTGCCTGCCAGTGCCAGCAAAGGAAAAATATTGTAAGTGGCAAGAAAACTTCAGCAGCCATAGTAGTCCCAGTGGTAAAGTGTATCTTGCATCTATAATCAATAAGTTTAAAGGATGTTATGCAATTATGGACTACTCTTGTAAAGTGTCATAGCCCTGTCTTTTATATTGATTTGTCAGCATCAATGAAATCTTTATTGCCTCTTTATGTTTACCAGTTCTTTCTGTGTTTGATATACACTCTTGTAAACTTCCCTTTTATATTCTAAAGTCATGTTTTATGGTCTCTTTCACCTTTGTGATAAAAATAAGATAACTTTCATTCCACTTTGTTCAGCTGTTTTATAATTTACTCAGTGATGAGGAAGATAATCATGCATAACTTTCCAGATAATCGATTGCCAATATCACATTATACTCTATTCACAAGTATGTGAAAGTATATTTAGCTTACTAAAAAAAGGGCTGCTTGTATCTAAGTTGTGCTAGAAGGGAAGTTGTGGAATGACCTTGGTATTGCCAATTTGATATTAAGAAGGCACAAGGATGAGGCCTCATACAGATAAGACACCTGGGATGATCAGAGACAGCATTTTAGATAGCGTTCTCTTAGTAGTCAGTGATGCATTTAAGGCTACTTTTACACTAGCGTTTACATTTTACGGTATTGATATCAGGCAGAGGAAACCGGAGAAAAATGCTTCCGTTTTGTCTTGTACCGTTTGCAATTGTGAAGCTTTGGGATACAAAACCTGATGAAAAAACTGATGAGGATGGGATGGAATAGCGTGCCATCGCGCAGAAAGAAAGGGGCCATTAATCCCAAATTTACAAAGCACTTCTTTCAAATAACCGCAGTGGACTCTGTCGAATGCCTTCTCCGCATCCAAAGATAGAAGCAGAGAAGGCGTTACAGTCTGTTCCACATAGTGAATTGGGTCTACAAATCTTCTGGTTCCATCAATTTTTTGTCTATGTTTTATAAAGCCCACCTGATCTTTTTTTATTAATCTTGGGAGAATGTTAAGTAGTCTATTAACCAGTATTTTGGAGTAGATTTTCAGAGCTCCATTTAGGAGGGATATTGGACGGAAATTTTCCTCTTTATCTGGTGTTTTCCCTGGTTTCGGGAGGGTGACAATTAAGGCATGAAGCATTTCCTGCGGAATGTTGCCCATGTCTATTACATTGTTAAACACTAATAGTAAATGAGGAATAAGGTGAAGGAGGTGGTTCATTTTTTTTTATAGAACTCGTTTGAGAGTTCGTCTGGACCAGGAGATTTATTTATCTTAAGTTTCTGAATAACGTATCCAATTTCTAATGCCAATACACAGGCATTAAGGTACATTTTTTCTTCATTGAGAGAGATGGTAAACTTAAAGCACTCAGAAAAGCTTGTATAGCTTTTTCATCTGGTTGTGTGGTCTGGGAATAATGCTTAAGGTGATATAGATCTAAATAATACTCCACAAAGGAATTAGAAGACGTCCCATCTACACCCAGCGCAGGCGCACTGAGGAAGGAGCGGCCGAGCGAGCGTCCTCCTCTCAGTGTGCCTGCGCCGACTAAAGACCGGTACGGTGCAGGCACGAGATTTGGAATGCAGACAGGGCCAGCCAGAGAACGAGAGCGCTCGCTGGCCCTGTCAATCAACAGGAGGAGGGGGCGTTTTTTTTAAAGCAGGATGCGGCTGTTACCAGCAAGTAGCCGCCCTACTTGCTGGTAGAGAGGTAATTTACATATTATACAAGTGCAGTTTTTAAAGAAACTACTGAACGAAAAAGGGTAAGAGCACTTTATAGTGAAAAATCGCAGTATAGGTTTTCTAAGTAGCCCAAAAACGAAAAATGACTTTTGGGGGGTGACAGAAGCCCTTTAATTGGGCTATTCAGGCCCTTAACATTCAGTGATGCTATCGTTACTGCCATTTTTAATGATAGCAAAGGTTGGCATTAGCATATGCTAAGGCGTAAACTTACCATTATTACTATCCTGATACCTGCCCTGTACTGCCCGGAACCGGAGCCAAGAGAGGAGCGGACGGCGGCGGGGCAGCTGTGGCCTTCCTATAGGGGCTTGGTGATATCTATGGGCAGTCAGGATGCTGACACCCTGCTGTGGAACTTATGTGGAGTGCTGTGTCCGTATTGGTCGCCCCGCCACGCATGCCCTGTGCCAAACTGGGCACACACAAACGGACACAGCTCATTCACACAGCCCTTTTATTACATAGGAAATATTATAAAAAATAAATAAAACATTTTTTACCTCTTTAGTTCCATAATAGGTTTTAAAAATTCTAGCTGTCATGTGTATAAATACGGTTTCTTCTTTAAATATCCATCGCAACTGCGCTGCTTTAGGTTCAGTTCCTGCTGGAATTGATCCCTGCATGAATACCAGCGTTTCTTTATTTTTATCTTTTACTGTAAAAAAAATAGACAAATTGTTAAAATTAAATATTTTTTAACAAATATATATATTTTTATATGAGACAGGCAGCTGTCGCAATTACCGTATATACTCGAGTATAAGACAAGTTTTTGGCACATATTTTTGTGCTCAAAAAGCCCCCTCGTCTTATACTCGAGTCTAGGTCTTGATTGCGAAAATTCGCATAAAAATTCGCATTCAAATTTTTGCATAAAAATTCGCATGAACTTGTATTTTCCCAAAAATCTAATATTCGCTTTAGTTGGTTTTTGTACTGTTAAAGTTATTGTTGATGCCATTTTGTTTTTCTTTGAAATAAATATTCGAAAACCTTTAACCTACTGATGCCTCAATTAATGTAATTTTATTGGTACGGTATCTATTTTTATTTTTGAAATTTACCAGTAGCTGCTGCATTTCCCACCCTAGTCAATAATTTTTCCCATTTTTGGGGGGTAAAATTAGGGGCCTCGGCTTATATTCGGGTCAGCTTATACTCGAGTATATACGGTAATCCAAAACTATTCAGCTACAATGCATCCATGAGCCTATATAAAACAACATTTTGCTACATTTCAATATGTACTGCAAAGTTTGCATTGTTGAGATTCATTGAATTGGTTGAGGAATAGCATAGTTTTGTACTTTATAGAGGCATTGGTCGCCCTTAATTAATTTGTATTCTTATTTCTGCTATCCATAACAGGTCACCATTCTATGAATAGGCAGCTTTATCAGTTTAACTCTGGCATATGGCACAAGTCACTTTATTGTATGTGATAGTTTGGGGGTTGTTATAATGGCGAACAAATTTTTTGTGTATTCCCTACTAATATCAATATACATTAATTATGATGTTATCATTATTTTTAATCATGTTCAAATAAAGAGTATTTTTATGGTTTAAGGAAATTTATTGCACTCATTTCTTTAGTATTAGTTTTTTTTTGCAATTGTAAAAAATGTATGGCACATAATAAATGTGTAATTACTAAATATATATATATATATATATATATATATATAATCATACTTCTAATATATGAATTCATAATATGTGGGAAACTACTACTGATGTTTTTAGCCATGATATATTATAATATAGTATATATTCTAAATATATAATAATATATGTAAATATATTATGGCTAAAAACTTATATATATTTAAATAAAATTTAGCCTCTATTTCTGCCAGGATTTGAACTCACAACCTTCTACGTTAGAGCCAAGAACCTTAACTACTACACTATACAGCTACATGTTAACCTGCAGTGAAATATGAAATTATACTTCTGTTGTATAGTAATACTTACTACATGACAATCTACATGCTTAGTAGAAGGTCAATTGAGGGTTACATTTTTTTTTTAACTCACCTCCATATGATCGCCTAGCTGACGGTCTCCTTTTCTTTCTTCAGGACCTGTCAAAGGACCTGTGGTGACATCACTGTGCTCATCACATGATCTATCACCATGGTGATGGACCATGTGATGTATCATGTGATGAGCACAGTGATGTCACCACAGGTCCTTTGACAGGTCCTGAAGAAAGAACAGGAGACCGGCAGCTAAGCGATCAATTGGAGGAGGTGAGTTAATTTTTATTTATTTTTTAACCCTCAATTGACCTTCTACTAAGCATTCTGTATTAAAGAATGCTATTATTTTCCCTTATAACCATCTTATAAGGGAAAATAATAGCATTCTTTAATACAGAATACTGAACCCAAACCTGAACTTCTGTGAAGAAGTCTGGGTTCGAGTCTGGGTACCAAGCATGCCGATTTTTCTCACGCGCCTGCAAAACGCATTAAAACGCTTTGCACTCGCGGGGAAAAATCATGCATATTCCCGCAATGCACCCGAATCTTTTCCTGCAATGACCGTGTAAACCCAGCCTAAGTGTCTACAGGGTCAGGTTTTGATCAGGTTTTCTGATGCCGTTTTGAAGCTAAAACCAGGTGTGGATTCAAAAAGAGAAGTAGAATCTGCCCTTTATGATATTTCTCACTTTGCGATCCACAACTGGTTTTAGCTTCAAAACTGCATCTGAAAAACCTGACCATGTACGGGCAGCCCAGCTATAGTTCTATTAAGAGGAACAGCTGTATCAGAGAATGAGATGACTAATAATAGTGGGATAACCCTTTGCTGCACATGGAGGAGATTAGTGCTTGGCTGAGGCCTAGACTTGAATGCACCCCTTCACTCCCTAATGAAGCATTACAGTGGAGACTTCTGGAATTTCCTTTTACCATGTGCTACAACCTTTATCATTCGTCAATTTAACCATTTGATAGCACATGAGCTAATTAGAGCATTAGGGAATGCTGCAGTGTTAATATTCAATATTCAAAACATTAAGGGGTGAATTTATCATTCCTCCTACGCCTTGTTTGCGACTTTTTAAACGCCATTATGCCCCAATCTAGGCAAAAGTGTCATTTCTACACTGCCCTCACTAATTTCCGAGGATGGCGTGGCGAGGGAGGGAAGGGTCTGGCCTGGCATATTTATTTTCTTTTATGCCAGAAAGAAGACTATAATCTAGGGCAGCTCCAAGCTGGCATGAATTCCAGTCTAGACACATTGACTGCTGGAGGATGCGCCTAATGCCTCTTGCACACGACCGTATGGCTTTTTTTGTATTCTGTGGTCCGCAAAAACGTATCCGCAAAAAATACCGATGACGTCCTTGTGCATTCCGTTTTTTGCATAACGGAACAGCTGGCCCCTGATAGAACAGTACTATCCTTGTCCATTATGTGGACAATAATAGGGCATGTTCTATCTTTGAACGGAAATACGGAAACGGAAGGCATACAGGGTACCTTCAGGTTGTTTTGCGGATCCATTGAAATGAATAGTTCTGTATACGGTCTGTATACGAAACGCAAAAAAGAGGAACGTAAACAGAAAAAAAAACGTGTGCAAGAGGCCTAATTTATGATGACTGGTGTAAAATGCTGGCCCATGATAAATTCTCTCTTTTGAGTTCGAAGCCAGCTTACCTTGACAATTATGGCAAGTTTAACACATCTTTATGAATTCTAAAGCCTCTATGAATTCAAACAACATGGATAAAAACATTTACTATGCTCAGTTAAACGCAGGCCACACGATGTTACGTCATCATCTTATCCTGGAAAAGTTCTAAACTATCTCAGTTAATGTTCAGCTTAGCCAGTCAGGGTGTGGGGATTATATTCCTCAAATATTGTAAAAACCTTGTTAGCCTTAAATATAAACATGTATAGACTATTATGTAACTTATATGAGCATTTTTTTTTTTATTCCCCCAGTCAGTGAAAAAATCTTTACTTACTTGCTCCATCCCATCTTCCTGACTCCCGGGCACTCTTCAGTTGACCCATTTGTCATTTCCATACAGACAGGGTCACATCTGCTGCTGTAACCAATGAATGCCCTCAACAATCCCTAAGCAGCATGTGACCAAGCAGCATAGATTTCTTTATAAGTACCATTGGATTGGGAAGGGGACTTAGGCCTTAGTCACACATTTGTGATGACATCCATGACAAGATGGCCAGTGGTTCATTTATGAAGATGTCCATGAAGCATCTGTGTTTGCTCTGTGTGTCTTTTTTGTATGAATACACAATTTAAAGTCCATGGATATGTGGGCAGCACGCATCTGTGATTCACTGACTTGTAAAATAGGCATTAAAAGTAAATCATGGACAACAGCTTTAATTCAAAATATATACAATCAAAAGCCCTACTAACTTTTCAGAAAACTATGCATACAGCATACCATTCTGTCATTGACCAATCCTTTGTTGATATGTCTAAGCCAGGGATGCTCAACCTGCGGCCCTCCAGCTGTTGTAAAACTACAACTCCCACCATGCCCTTCTGTATGCTGATAGCTGTAGGCTGTCCGAGAATGATGGGAGTTGTAGTTTTGCAGCAGCTGGAGGGCCGCAGGTTGAGCATGCCTGGTCTAAGCAATCTAAACATGCCAACGAGCACTCTTAAGACAAGTTGGGTCAGCCAGTTGAGTTACTTTCTCAGTGGTCTCCTGCTCACTGTTGTGTAATGTTACCAAGAAAGGTTTTTAACCACTAAGAATTTGGAATTCCCTCATTTGACCAGTTTATATAGGGTCACCATAAGTCTTCTTTTTACCGGATATCTCCGCTTCCTAGGAACTAAAAAAATTGCCCGGCTGGGATTTATAAATTACCAAAAATATCCATGATTGTCAAGGAGGGGAAGTCGCTGCTGGGGTACTATAATCTGCTACAGTACTGAGCTGAAGGACCTGTTGTGACGTCACTATCAGTGATCAGTGCAGAAGGTGCCGTAGCTCAGCAGTGGAGAGAAGTGATAAGAACCTGTGATGATGTCACTGTCATGTGATCAGTGCAGGTGGGGGTTGAGTTCAGCGGTGAAGAGGAGAAATGGTGGTGAGCCTGAGAAACCTTGTAAGTTGTAGTCCTCTCATTTTATACTCCCTCTCTGAATTGTCCTTTGTTTTCCCATAATAACGGCCTGGACATGCTGGGATTTGTAGTTCTCTCATCCTTTGCCCCCTCCCTGTAGGGTCCTCTGATATCACATAATATCAGACAGGACATACTGGGAGCTGCAGACCTCTCCTCTTCACCCCCTCCCTGAAATGTTCTCTGATATCCCATAATAGCGACATGGGCATGCTGGGAGTTGTAATTCACTCCTCTTATATCTCCTCCCAGTAATGTCCTCTGATATATTGATTACAGTTTCCATTCTGTATGTTGTATCTTTACCTGCTGTCCTGGTTATGGTGTCCTCCTTTTGAAGGTTTGGGAGTACTCACCCTAGTTTATATTTACTGTTTATTAGTGAATTCATGCAGTGTCACCTCTAAGCTGTATACATGAAATGTAAAGTGTTAAAACAGAGTACTAATGAAGATTAACAAGCCCAATAAAGTTTACAGCTCTGCCCACCCGCAGCAGCCAGCGGTCCTTATGTAGCAATCACCCTGTGAAAACATGGAACAACAGCTCTACCTGCTGAAGAGTTTTCACATCACTGCTTGTATTTGTGCAGGTCGGATATAGAACATCAAAAATAACAGAAGCACTGGAGTCCATGAGGTTTTTTCGCATGCAGTCCAGTATTTTGCCTGAGAAAATAGCACAGTATTCTAAACTATTATGTCCAGCATTTTGTCCTGCGATGGAGGTTCTTACAGAGCCTCTAATGCAAATGTGAACACAGCCTTACAGGGAACAATAAATCCATGTTTATGTTTTACCTTTCATAATATACAAGGTAATTGTAACAGGAGTCCCCTTATATAATGCTGTTATAGAATTTTAGAATTAATTCTTTAATTTGTGGAACTGAGCTAATAGGGTGCCTTCACGCGTGGCAGATTGTTCAGCGACTGAAAATCAGTTCCATTTATTTGAATGGGGCAGCAAGCACATGGATTTCTGCAAGCTCCATTAAGGTGAATGGAACTGATTTTCAGTTGCAGAATCTTCTGCCAGAAAATCTGCCGTATGTGAAGGCACCCATAGAGTTGTCTAGATACGAACCACCTGCTGCGGTTCTTGTCTGCAGACTACAGGCTGTTGTCTGATTGTCTGTATACTACATCACATTTCCAACAGACTGCAGTAAATGGTAGATGGTATTTTGTTCACAAATTCTTAGGGCAGCTGCTGGGAATTTCAACTTGCGCAGTAGCCCAGCATGCAAATGCTTAGATAACAGACTTGGATGGAAATGGTATATTAGATAATTGCTAATGAGGCAAACATACAGATTTTTAATATTTTGCCATCTTATTGCAGACCAATGGGTAATATTCCATACAAACTATATTATCCTATTACGAAACACAGTTTGTAAAATGCCTCCACTAATGCTTGCATTTCATTTTTCATCGCCTAGCCTGCCAAATTGATTTCACAAAGGAAATTATTTCAGCCTTGCTCACAGCAAGTAGCTGATAAACCATGGCCTGGTTAACAATAGGAAGCTGAGAGTTGAAAAGTACACTCTGTCCTCAGAGACTTGCCAGGGAAGATGTCATGAAGCCATCTGATTCTTACTCATTGAATTATCTGTAAATTAGCCACTGAGCTACAGAAACCCTGGGGCGTACTAGGACTTAGTTATGGATTTAACTTTTGTAGTTTGGTATTATTAAGATTGATTGGTATGAATTGACCGCTCAAAAATCAGCTTCCTTGAGCAACAAGGGACTGGCCCCGCTGCTCAAGAGACTACCCCCCCTACAGAGGCTCCGCTGCTGCTGCTACCTGAGCAGCAGAGATGCCGACTGTGCATGTGCCACTACACTTCCAGTGGTACCCAAACGTGAGTGGCACCTACACAGTCAGGTAACAGCGGCAGAGCATCTAATGTGCATTTGCATCTCTACGTGGAGAAATGGCACAGGCATGAGATTGACAGGGTCATGCGAGATGTCTGGACCTGCCTTTCAAGGAGGAGTCTTTTCAGCAACAGGGCCATTTAAAGGAGGCTGATTTTACTACGAATTTGATTCCTATGAATTGATTCAGTCACCTCTATTTAGCAGTTGACAGAATAAAGCTGTCATCGTCTGGAAGCATTTCCTCTGGGAGAGAATAGCTTCATATATACAACACCCAACTGAACATTGTATGGGGCCCATGAAGTCCCTGTACTTATCTACTGTAGTATGGAGTTGCATGCTGAGGAGGTTCAAATTGCCATCCTCAGCATAACTTCCATGTGGGTAGGCCATGAGACTGCTATTGTGCCCAGGGGAAGGGGATCCTAGAGATGAATTCCTTCTTTAGTTCCTGCCATGCTTGCATTTTCTTACAACCACCACTAGGAGGAGCTCAGTGAAAATATGTTTTTACAACTTCCACTGCAGTTAATAGTACCTGTTTAAATTTCCATGTTCTGAACTCCCTCTAGTGGTGGCTTTAGGCAGACAGTTTCATAGTACACTGGAAAGCTGCAGATATAGAACAATTTAGGGGAGGTATATATCAATAATATTGGTGTTCAGAAAAATTCTATATTTATGAAGTACCTTTTCCACTTTTTCCAACACAGAAGTCACATAAATTGGTTGAGGGTGACTTTTTTATTACAAATTTTTAAATAATATTTTTTCTACTTAATAAAAAAAACTAAAGTCATTAGGATTATGCTTTGCTATGTGGCAGTCTGATAGAAAAGTCTGGGTTTGGTGAATGCCAGTAGAATGTTACCTGCCTGACTACATTGCACCAACTGTAAAGGATAATGCTATGGGGTTGTTTGTAAGGGGTTGGCCTAGGCCCCTTAGTTCCAGTGAAGGGAAATCTTAATGCTTCAGCATACCAAACATTATGGACAATTGCTTCCAAATTTGTGGGAACAGTTTTGGAAGGCCCTTGACTGTTCCAGCATGCCTTAACCCCAGTGCACAAAGCAAAGTCCATAAAGTCATGGTTGGATAAGATGGTGCGGAAGAACTTCACTGGCCGCACAGAGCCCTGACCTCAACTTGAAGAGAGTTTTCTTCAGAATTGATCATCAATAGAGATGAGATGAATCATCCAAAGTCGATTCGCATAAAACTTTGTTCTAATACTGTACGGAGGAGGAGCTCCGTACAGTATTAGAATGTATTGTCTCTGATGAGCAAAAGTTATTACTTCGTGAAGTCTAGCAAGACTAGCAATAACTTCAGAAAATAATTTATACTGTAAAAAACCATTTCCTGCTCCGTACAGTATTAGAACAAAGTTTTATGTGAATCGACTTTGGATGTTTCATCCGAAGTCGATTCGCTCATATCTAGTCATCAATATTAGATTGGTGTGGGCCGACAACTTCTGACACTGCAAATGAGAATGGACCTGGATTCATAGCTTCGTGCAAAGTGTAATGGCTGTGTTGGGTTACTGCAGGTCAGCTCCCATTTAAATGATCGTTCCAGTGCTGCTGGCTGCAGGTAGCAGCTGCTTGGTGGTGGTGTGACTGTCAGACCCCCATTGATCTAATATTGATGAACTATCCTTTTTTCATATGTAATATTTTTTCACATGGTATTTATCAGATGTTTATAACTGTCTCTTAGGTCTACAGTACTTTTGCTATAAATCACGACTATACAGGTCCTGATTTTTTTTTTTCTTGAATCTTCATAAAGGTATTAAATTCTACAGATTCAGAAAAACACTAACACTGTCTGACAGTAATACAGTGTAAACTATAGCAGATTTATCACAGTGGCTGATGCTGGATGGAAAATCTGGCATATCCTTAGACTTTCTACTCTAACTTTACACCACATATTGGCTTTATTCACTCCAAAACAGTAAGGTATTTATAAGGCATGATGGAGCATTTTAAGGACTACTCCTTACACATGAAGCCACGTCCTTTTGTCAAAGAGGCAGAAAAAAAGTCAAAACTAATTAACAAGTGAGGTGCAAGGCTTGTATGCCAGATTTTGGTGCAAATTATGCCTGAATTCTGGTGCATTTTTCAATAGTAAATCTACCCTAAATAGGTTCATAATTGGACTATGCTGATTTTTATGAGAGTAGTTTCATATTTAGACATGAAATGCTTGTTAATGATATATAATACATTATTGATATTCTTCTGTATTTATGAGGATTCAGAATCAGATAGAACATAATTGTAGTCTGCTATCTCATGTCCATGATGCAGTTACGTGTTATAAATATATCCTTGTGTAGAGAGAAGTCGGCCGGCACACGCTACAATGCACGCCGCTCAGGGATAGGGTTGATTCCACGTATAGTTGAAGAAAGATCCCAGCAGACGTGACTTTCAATGCTCTTGAAAATTTATTTGCACATAATAATATGTCCCATAGAAAAGGACGCGTTTCGGCTCATTTGCCTTTTTCAACAGGTAGATGTACATAGCTAGTAGCTCGTATATATATACACACATCAATGAGTAAGGAAAGGGACCTCCCTGTGATGTCAACGCCCAAAAAGGGGGCGGTACATGCAGGTTAACATAGTAACAAAATAGACAATCAAAAAAGGCGGAACAAATATCAAAACACATAATTATTTGCTAAATACCAGTGCAGCTGAGATTTTCCTTCATTATGTAGTCGATGTCTAGAAAATAATAACAATATAGAAAAATTATAATACAGAAAAAAAAATTTTGAAAATTTTTTGAAATTTATATTGGATGATAGAAGGCACTGATTAAGTTCAAATATGCATAATTTCGTAGTCTCTATTAAGACCCCTTGGATGCAGGGTGTCAAGGGTGTGAATCCAATAGGCCTCGCGGCGCAAAATACGTTTTTTGATGTTTTCGCATTGGAAAACATAAATCTACCATTAGGACCAAGAATCTTCTTTTACCTGTTCCTTCTCATTTTGAAAAACATCATCATACAATAGCACAACTAAAATTTCAAGTCATAGAGCAGATCACTAGACCTAGGCGGGGTGGAGACATCAAAAAACTTCTTTTGCGCCGCGAGGCCTATTGGATTCACACCCTTGACACCCTGCATCCAAGGGGTCTTAATATAGACTACGAAATTATGCATATTTGAACTTAATCAGTGCCTTCTAACTATCATCCAATATAAATTTAAAAAAAAATTCATAATTTTTTTTTCTGTATTATAATTTTTCTATATTGTTATTATTTTCTAGACATCGACTACATAATGAAGGAAAATCTCAGCTGCACTGGTATTTAGCAAATAATTATGTGTTTTGATATTTGTTCCGCCTTTTTTGATTGTCTATTTTGTTACTATGTTAACCTGCATGTACCGCCCCCTTTTTGGGCGTTGACATCACAGGGAGGTCCCTTTCCTTACTCATTGATGTGTGTATATATATACGAGCTACTAGCTATGTACATCTACCTGTTGAAAAAGGCAAATGAGCCGAAACGCGTCCTTTTCTATGGGACATATTATTATGTGCAAATAAATTTTCAAGAGCATTGAAAGTCACGTCTGCTGGGATCTTTCTTCAACAAATAAATATATCCTTGTCCCTTGTATCCTGTCAATAGCATACAGCAATTAAACAACAGGTGGCTTTCCTGACATCTCTTTAGCAGGAGTTTTTAGAGAAAACAAAGCATTTCAAGACATATGCAAAATAGCTCAATGAGATTTATGATTGTTATGGGTAAAAGAATGTGTTGTACGTGCAAAAGTAAGGATGCTTTATCCTAGTAACTGTAATAAAGACACAACACAAAACTGACTCATTTATTATATTCTGTCCACCATGACACAAAATCTATTGTCTAATCTCTTCCCACTCCATGACTCATTAAAAGACTATCCCGTTCCTGCTTACTCATTCAGTCATTGATGTCATCCAGCTCCCATTTGATGCTATGGCTGTAAAGGATTATGCATGGCCCAAGTGATAGACAGTCAGATAGATAGATAGATAGATAGATAGATACAGTCATGTGAAAAAATTAGGACACCCTTTGAAAGCATGTGGTTTTTTGTAACATTTTTAATAAAAGGTTATTTCATCTCTGTTTCAACAATACAGAGAGATTAAAGTAATCCAACTAAACAAAGAAAACTGAAGAAAAGTCTTTTCAAGATCTTCTGTAAATGTCATTCTACAAAAATGCCTATTCTAACTGAGGAAAAAGATAGGACACCCTTGCCCCTAATAGCGAGTGTTACCTCCTTTGGCTGAAATAACTGCAGTGAGACGGTTCTTGTAGCCATCTACCAGTCTTCGACATCGGTCTGAGGAAATTTTACCCCACTCCTCAATGCAGAACTTTTTCAGCTGTGAGATGTTTGAGGGGTTTCTTGCACGTACAGCCCTTTTCAAGTCACCCCACAGCATCTCAATGGGATTCAAATCTGGACTTTGACTTGGCCATTCCAGGACTCTCCATTTCTTCTTTTTCAGCCAATCTTTGGTTGATTTACTAGTATGTTTTGGGTCATTGTCATGTTGAATGGTCCAGTTCCGCTTCAGCTTTAATTTTCTAACTGATGGTCTCACATGTTCTTCAAGCACCTTCTGATACACAGTAGAATTCATCGTGGATTCTATGATGGTGAGCTGACCAGGTCCTGCTGCAGCAAAGCAGCCCCAAACCATGACACTTCCACCTCCATGCTTCACAGTTGGTATGAGGTTCTTTTCTTGGAATGCTGTGTTTGGTTTACGCCAAACATGTCCTCTGCTGTTGTGTCCAAATAATTCAATTTTGGACTCATCTGTCCAAAGAACATTATTCCAGAAGTCCTGGTCTTTGTCAACTTTATCTCTGGCAAATGTCAGTCTGGCCTCGATGTTTCTCTTGGAAAGCAAAGGTTTCCTCCTTGCACACCTCCCATGCAAGTTAAACTTGTACAGTCTCTTTCTGATTGTAGAGGCATGTACTTCTACATCAACAGTAGCCAGAGCCTGCTGTAGTTCTCGAGATGACACTTTAGGGTTTTTGGAGACCTCTTTTAGCATCTTGCGGTCTGCTCTTGGGGTGAACTTGCTGGGGCGACCAGTCCTGGGCATGTTGGCAGTTGTTTTGAAAGCCCTCCACTTGTAGACTATCTTCCGGACAGTGGAATGGCTGATTTCAAAATCTTTTGAGATCTTTTTAAATCCCTTCCCAGACTCATAGGCTGCTACAATCTTTTTTCTGAAGTCCTCTGACAGCTCTTTTGCTCTCACCATGGTGCTCACTCTCACTTCAACAGTCAGGAGCACACCAAACTAAATGTCTGAGGTTTAAATAGGGCAAGCCTCATTCAACATGCAGAGTAACGATCTACTAATTATGTGCACCTGGTGTGATATACCTGTGTGAGATCTGAGCCAATTTAAGAGGGAATACATGTGAGGGTGTCCTATCTTTTTCCTCAGTTAGAATAGGCATTTTTGTAGAATGACATTTACAGAAGATCTTGAAAAGACTTTTCTTCAGTTTTCTTTGTTTAGTTGGATTACTTTAATCTCTCTGTATTGTTGAAACGGAGATGAAATAACCTTTTATTAAAAATGTTACAAAAAACCACATGCTTTCAAAGGGTGTCCTAATTTTTTCACATGACTGTATTTGGAGAAAATTATTGGGACACAATACTCTTAATTATCAGAATCAGGTGTTTCCCATTGCCACAGGTGTATAAAATCCAGCTCACTGAATTCCATTGTGGTACTACAAAAGAATGCCACTGTTGTAACAAGTCAGTTTGCAACATTTCTTCTCTTCCAGAAATTCCATCATAGAAACAAATTTTCCTAAATCCTTTTCCATTTGGCGTTTCCCTCCAGGAACATCAACCCTGTTACATATCTTTGTGTCATCAGCAAAAAGACAAACCTTACCATCGAGGCCATTTGCAATATCACTTATGAAGATATTAAACAAAATTGGTCCCAGTACAGATCCCTGTGGAACCCCACTGGTAACATGACCTTGTTTTGAATGTTCTCCATTGACTACAACCCTCTGTTGTCTATCACTCAGCCACTGCCTAATCCACTCAACAATATGGGAGTCCATGCTCAATGACTGCAGTTTATTGATAAGTCTTCTATGTGGGACAGTGTCAAAAGCCTTACTAAAATCTAGATATACGATGTCTACTGCACCTCCACCGTCTATTATTTTAGTCACCCAGTCAAAAAAATCTATAAGATTTGTTTGACATGATCTCCCTGAAGTAAACCCATGTTGTTTTTCATCTTGCAATCCATGGGATTTTAGATGTTCCACAATCCTATCCTTTAATAGGGTTTCCATTAATTTGCCTACTATTGATGTCAGACTCACTGGTCTATAGTTGCTCGATTCCTCCCTACTACCTTTCTTGTGAATGGGCACGACATTTACCAATTTCCAATCTTCCGGGACGACTCCTGTTACTAATGATTGGTTAAATAAATCTGTTAACGGTTTTGCCAGCTCACCACTAAGCTCTTTTAATAATTTTGGGTGTATCTCATCAGGCCCCTGTGACTTATTTGTCTTTACTTTAGACAGCAAACTTAGAACATCTTCCTCTGTAAAGACACATGCATCAAGTGTAAGTGGTACTATTGTAAAGTGGAAGCATTTAGGAACAACAGCAACTCAGCCATGAAGTGGACACCACATAAAGTTACAGGGTCGCAAAGTCCTGAGGCGCAAAGTGCATAAATGTCACCAACGCTTCTGCTGACTCAATAACCAAACCTCTTCTGGCATTACCATCAGCACATAAACTATGTGCCAGGATCTTCATGGCATTGGTCTCCTTTGCAGAGTAGCTGCATTCAACCCTTACATCTCCAAGCGCAATGTCGAGCATCAGATGGCACAGTGTGAAGCATGCTGCCACTGGACTCCGGAGCAGTGGAAACATGTTCTAACGAATGGTAAATCATGCTTCTCTATCTGGCAACCTGATTGATGTGTCTGGGTTTGGTGAATGCCGGAAGAACATTACCTGCCTGACTGCATTAAGCGAGCTATAAAGTTCAGAGGAAGACATAAGGCTATGGGTTTGTTTTTCAGGGGTTGGCCTTAATTACAATGAAGGAAAATCTTAAACCTTCAGTATACAGTACCAAGACATTTTGGATAATTTTATGCTTTCCAACTGTGTGGGAACAGTTTTTAGAAGGCGTTTTCTGTTCCAGCATGACAATACCTCAGGGCACAATGTAAAGGTATGGTTGCGTTAGGTGTGGAAGAACTTAAATAGTCTGCTCAATTAAGTGACTTCAACTCCATCTAACACCTTTATGATGAACTTGAATGGAAATTGCAAGCTAGGCCTTCTCATCAGTGTCTAACACAACCAATTACCTTCTGGATGAATTTACAAGAATTCCCACAAACACACTCTAAAATCTTCCCAGCAGAGTGTAAGCTGTTTTAGCTGAAAAGTAGGGGGGGGGGGGGGGCATATTAATACTTATAGATTTAGAATGGAATGTCATGAAAATTGCCTGTAGGAGTAATATGTCCTAATACTTTCCCATATAGTGCAGATAGATAGATACTGTGTTTCTCCGAAAATAAGACTGGGTCAAATACAGTATAATCAGGTCCTCACATTCTGGAAAATCAGCATAACTCTCCAAACCTTGAATTCCATCATGCATTTCTTCACATCCTACGATATTGCACTCTCCAAACCTTGAATTCCATCATGCATTTCTTCACATCCTATGATATTGCTTTTTTCATGTACATTAACTGGTACGGTATTCATGAACCAAAAAATCAACATTTATTCAAAAACTGTAATTTTATCATATTCTGGAACATCATCATAACTCTGCAAATCCTGAATTGCGCTGTAAGTTTCTTGTGACTCTATTTCCTTCAAAAGCATTGGCCCCAAACTTCTTATGTCTAGCTATAGTGCTTTCCTGAAATTAGCATTTCTTGTCCAAGTAGCCTGCTTGTAGCGCATTGGCAACGCAAGTCAGTGATTTTCTCCCATTAATTATTCACCAAAGTCACAACTTCTTGCAGTTTTGGCTTCACAAAGTTGCCATGCTGATTTCTCTCCATTCTATTTTTAATGTAGTCATTGATTTCTAAGCGCAAAGGATCATTGAATGGCTTTTTTTTTTTTTGCAATATTCTGGAGAATCTGGAGATAAGCAGTCATTCTTGCAGGAATAATTATTTGATATATTTTTCTGTCCTGAAGGAAGTTCTTCATGTCTTTAGTGCGGTGTGCACTGGCTAAATCCCAGACTAGCAGGCCTCTTTGGCCACCTCGCAAAAAAAGCTGCAGCATTAAATCGACCCATTTCCTTTTAACTGCTTGTGTGCACCAGGCTTTTTCGGTTTCAAAAATATAAACACCTGAAACAATCTTTTCCTTCTTGCCCTTAGCGAGGATTAGAGGTGGGACTTTAGTTCCATCCAGACAAATTGCTAAAAATACAGGTAACACGTGCACTTTCATAACCAGTGGAGGGAACGTAGACTGAGGAGGCACCCCGGTAATCACTGCAGTTTCATCCATGGCAATCATGTTGGAAAGTTGGCATTTAGAAAAGTTAATGCCATCAATAAAGGTCTTGAATACAAGTGCACGTTTAAAAACTTTTGCATTGTCTAGCTTTAAACAGTGTTGTGGATCTTCTTAGAGACAGTTCACATCGCTGAAGAAGGCCATCCAGCCAGTGTTGTGATGCTTTGAAATCTTCTGGGGATATGTCTAATTGTGGAGCCATTGTAAGGGCACATTTTTGAATATCAGCCCTGCTCACAACCAAAGCCTTTGCTCTCCTGTCAGCAACTCATTCACAGATCATGTCCTCCAGCTCAGGAAATAATGGATGCCAACCTGATCCACACTTGCGCTTAGCATTTCCCTTGCACACCTGTTGACTGAGCTTATCATACTCTGCTCGCCATTTTCTGCACATTTGCAAATCCAACATCTTTTCTTTACAGAAAGCGGTAAGATTTTGGCCCTGCGAGTCCCCAACTATTCCTTTCTTGTACTCCACAGAGTAGCTTTTTTTTTTGGAACTCATGCTGTCTGGGGGTAAAAATGTGCCATACCTATATGGTATAATTAGAAATAAGCAAATCTTGTTAAATGGTTATGGTTACCATAGTAACCATAACCGTACAGTTACTTACAATCACAATTGGTGGTGTAGTGTCAGTGGGTGGCACTCTCCACTCTCTCTCTGATTCTCTCTCTCATAAGCAATGGAACCGTGCCCTATCTCCTCTCTGCACTTGGTAGGCCGACTCTGGAGGCAGGAGTTGGGACTCTGGAACCACTCTGACAGTGGCACCATGCCCTCTCTATGGTACAGTATCTTGGAAGGCAGGTCGCAGGAGGAAGGACACGGGAGGCAGCAGACACATCTACAGTGAAGATTGGGTATAAGGCTAGCTAATGTACCGTAACCCTATTCTCCTCGATCATGACGTCACCAATATCACACGACATTGCCTAGCGCTGGAGGAACTTACTATATCTAGGGCTTATTTTTAGAGTAGGGCTTATATTTTAAACCTACTCCAAAAACCGTGCAAAATAGCGCTAGGGCTTATTATCAGGGTAGGGCTTATTTTCAGAGATTAAGATGCAGTAAATTATTTAATACCTGTGGCACAAAATGAATAATCCTACAATGAACATAATGTTAATTTATCAGTTCATTATTGTTAAAGGCGTTTTCCACATATAGGTTATCAATATCAGATTGGTGGGTGATCGACAACTGAAACATCATCAATCAGTGTTACCTGCTGTAACTGCAAATGAGAATAGAGCTGGAATCACAGTTTCATTCAAAGTGTAATGGCTGTGCTGGGTTACAGCTTGGCGGTGATACTAAAAGTCAGTATCAATATTGATCTAATATTGATGACTAGAGATGAGCGAATCGAAGTTGATGAAGTGGAATTTGATCCAAATTTCAGGAAAAATTAGATTTGCACCGAATCTGAATTGTCTCAGGCTTTGTGGTAACGAATCGCATCAACCACAATGCCATGCATGCAGCCAATCAGCAGCCAGCCAGCCCTGTGATATCACAGCCCTATAAATAGCCTCAGCCATCTTGGATTTAGTCATTTTCCAGTGTACTTAGTGCAGGGAGAGACATCAGCAGGCACTAGGGACAGTGGTAGAAAAGACTTTAAAACTTTTATTTTGCTGTATAGAAGTTCAGGGAAAGGATGCAGAGGAATCATTCCACAGTATTGAAGCAGAACAGGGTTCAGTAAGGGAGTATACAGCCTGGGTAATAGGAACAATCCAATTACACCTTGCTGCATTGTCTGCGGATCCAAATTGCCATTATTTTTTGGTGTGTATTAGTGGCAAAAATATATATTATTTGCTGTTCAGCGGTGCAGTTATATGTTCTAAAGCCCTTTTTGGTGTGTATTAGTGGCAAAAAAATATATATATTATTTGCCGTTCAGTGGTGCAGTTATATGTTTTAAAACCCTCTTTGGTGTGTATTAGTGGCAAAAAAGATATATTATTTGCCGTTCAGCGGTGTAGGTATATGTTCTAAAGTATTTTGTGGCATGTATAAGTGGAAAACAATAAGGGCCTATTTGCCGTTTAGCGGTGCAGTTATATATGGTCTAAAGCCCTTTTTGGCATGTATTAGTGGCAAAAAAATATATATTTGCCGTTCAGTGGTACAGTTATATGTTCTAAAGCCCTTTTTGGCGTGTATTAGTGGCAAAAAAATATATATTTGCTGTTCAGTGTGCAGTTATATGTTCTAAAGCCCTTTGTGGCGTGTATTAGTGGCCAAAAAATATATATTATTTGCCGTTCAGCGGTGTAGTAATATGTTCTAAAGCCCTTTTTAGCATGTATTAGTGGCACAAAAAAAGTATTTGCTGTTGTGTGGTTACAGCCCTTTTTAGTATCGACTAGTGGCAAAAAAATATATATTTGCCATTCAGCGGTGCAGTTATATGTTCTAAAGCCCTTATTGGCATGTATTACTGGCAAAAAATTATACAGTATATTATTTGCCATTCAGCAGTGCAGTTATATGTTCTAAAGCCCTTTTTGGTGTGTATTAGTGGCAAAAAAATATATACTATTTGCCGTTCAGAGGTGCAGTTATATGTCCTAAAGCCTTTTGTGGCGTGTATAAGTGGAAAAAAATAAGGGCCTATTTGCCATTCAGCAGTGCAGTTATATGTTCTAAAGCCCTTTTTGGCGTGTATTAGTGGCAAACAAATATATATTTGCCATTCAGCAGTGAAGTTATATGTTTTAAAGCCTTTTTTGGTGTGTATTAGTGCAAAAAAATATATATATTTGCCGTTCAGCGATGCAGTTATATATGGTCTAAAGCCCTTTTTGGCATGTATTAGTGGCAAAAAAATATATATTTGCCGTTCAGCGGTGCAGTTATATGTTCGAAAGAAATCACAGAAAAAAGTAAAATAGCGCACTAACAAAATAGATGCAAGCATTATATATGGACTAAGCACTCACTCTGATGTAATAAAATCTGAGACTTATACATGCCAAAAAAGGCTTTAGAACATATAACTTATATGTTCTAAAGACTTTTGTCGCGTGTATAAGTGGAAAAAAATAAGGGCTTTTTTGCCGTTCAGCAGTGCAGTTATATGTTCTATAGCCCTTTTTTGGCATGTATTAGTGGCACTGAAAAAAGTATTTCCCGTTGTGTGGTCAAGGGAGAAAATTACAGCCCCTTATTGCATGTATTAGTGGCAAAAAATATATATTTGCCGTTCAGTGGTGCAGTTATATGTTCTAAAGCCCTTTTTGTGTGTATTAGTGGCAAAAATATATTGTCACCGCCAGTTCTGTGAGAAGGTCTGGCAGACGTTCTTCTCTACCTCTTGTATGATGTTCTTTGTTTTGGTTTCACTTTCTCATCTCCTTTCCTTCTGCCAGGTGTCACGTATTTAGACTAATCGTCTTCCTTTATATTCCCTCCCATACTGCCTCACTTTGCGGTTTATACTACTTCCTGGATGAAGTGTTCACTGCTGGAGGCTGCTTCTGCTGTTTGCTCAGATAAGTCCTTTACTTTATTGTGTTTCCTTGCTGCCTTGATTCTAGGTGACCCTGACTCCGTCCGTATTAAGTGCAGGGAGACAGTGGTCGTGTCCCCTCACTATTATAGGGTTTGTGGACATGCAATCGTCTACCATCGAGACCCTTGCATGTGCATAGAAGTCAGGGAGAGCTCTTAGAGTTTTATAGGTCTCATCTATAGGCTCCTTAGTTTGGAATCAAGCCAGTCGCTCGTTTATTCATAAGTTCCAGCTATCTGCAAACTTCACTCGTGACATATATATATTGTTGCTGTTCAGCAGTGCAGTTATATGTTCTAAAGCCTTTTGTGGCGTTTATAAGTGGAAAAAAATATATATTATTTGCCGTTCAGCACTCCAGTTATATGTTCTAAATCCCTTTATGGCATGTATTAGTGGCAAAAAAATATATATTATTTGCTGTTCTAGCGATGCAGTTATATGTTCTAAAGCCCTTTTTGGCATGTATTAGTGGCAAAAAAATATATATCATTTGCCGTTCAGTGGTGTAGTTATAAGTTCTAAATCCTTTTGTGGCGTGTATAACTGGAAAAAATAAGGGCCTAATTGCCATTCAGCAGTGAAGTTGTATGTTCTAAAGACCTTTTTGGCGTATATTAGTGGCACAAAAAAAGTATTTGCGTTGTGTGGTGAAGTGAGAAAATCACAGCCTTTTTTGGCGTGTATTAGTGGCAAAAAAAAATATATTAGCGGCTCAGTGGTGCTGTTATATGTTCTAAAGCCCTTTTTGGCGTGAATTAGTTGGAAAAAAAGGGCTTCTTAGCCGTTGTGTGGTGAATTTAGAAAATTACAGACTTTTTTGGGATGTTTTAATTTCCTTTTTATTTATTTATTTGATCTAAGAGTATGTCAGCCAGAGAAGTGCCAGGCCCTGCACAGGGGATTGGCAGAGGCATAAATGTTTCTAGCGTAGGCACAGGTTGCAGCAGAGTAAAGGGGCGTGGGAGCAGGAGTCGCAGAGAGAGGCCTGAGCGCCCGGTGTCATCTAGCGATCGTGTCTTGACCAGCAACCCAACGGTTCTTGAATGGTTAACTTGGTCATCCACTTCATCCCAAGTGACATCCGACACCCCCAGCCAAGAATCGTTGGGTTCGTCAGACACAATGACATGGCTCAGAAGCAGGCCCTGTGCCCTCACCGGTCCTCAACCTGCCTCTGTCCTTTTCTGTTCTCTCAGCCAGAGAAGTATTATATGTTGTGGGCTCAGCTCCACTATACAGCGAGAACGAGCTACTAGAGGACAGTCAGCAGCTACTGCCAAGATGTGGAGGAGACATCCGCCGGTTCCTTTGGTAGGCGGGTAAGTAGTGATGAGGAGAGTGGCGTGGGAGCTGGTGATTCAAACAGTCAGGCTTCTGACCCAGAGACCGTTGAGGAGGACATCAGTGGCGGGCAGACAGTACTCAATCATGATGATGTAGCAGATTGCATTTGGGAGCCAGGTGAATTATGGGATTCATCATCATCGGGAGAAGAGGATGGCAGCTTGCCCATGAGGCAGCGATGGAGCCAGCAAGTCTCTAGCATGGCCGGGAGTCAGCAGGGTGGCAGCAGTAGGAGGTCGGGAGCCAAACGTGCCCTGGGTAGCCCATCCGCTTTGCATAGAAACATAGAATGTGTCGGCAGATAAGAACCATTTGGCCCATCTAGTCTGCCCAATATACTAAATTCTATGGATAGCCCCTGGCCCTATCTTATATGAAGGATGGCCTTATGCCTATCCCATGCATGCTTAAACTCCTTCACTGTATTTGCAGCTACCACTTCTGCAGGAAGGCTATTCCATGCATCCACTACTCTCTCAGTAAAGTAATACTTCCTGATATTACTTTTAAACCTTTGCCCCGCTAATTTAAAACTATGTCCGCATTTTTTCTTCTTTAAAATATTCTCTCCTCTTTTACCTTGTTGATTCCCTTTATGTATTTAAAAGTTTCTATCATATCCCCTCTGTCTCGTCTTTCTTCCAAGCTATACATGTTAAGGTCCTTTAATCTTTCCTGGTAAGTTTTATCCTGCAATCCATGTACCAGTTTAGTAGCTCTTCTCTGAACTCTCTCCAAAGTATCAATATCCTTCTGGAGATATGGTCTCCAGTACTGAGCACAATACTCCAAATGAGGTCTCACTAGTGCTCTGTAGAGCAGCATGAGCACCTCCCTCTTTTTACTAGTAATGCCTCTCCCTATACACCCAAGCATTCTGCTAGCATTTCCTGCTGCTCTATGACATTGTCTGCCTACCTTTAAGTCTTCTGAAATAATGACCTGTAAATCCCTTTCCTCAGATACTGAGGTTAGGACTGTATCACTGATTTTATATTCTGCTCTTGGGTTTTTACGCCCCAGGTGCATTATTTTGCACTTATCCACATTAAATTTTAGTTGCCAGATTTTTGACCATTCCTCTAGTTTTCCTCTATTGACTACAACCCTCTGTTGCGTGTCCCTCAGCCACTGCCTAATCCATTCAACAATATGGGAGTCCAAGCCCAAAGACTGCCTCAATGAATACTTCTGTTCAGTCTTTACGAAGAAAAATGAAGGAAAAGGACCTCAGTTAGGAAAGAAGACTAATGAATCTTTTGATGCATGTGTCTTTACAGAGGAAGAGGTTCTAAGTCAGCTGTCTAAAATCAATACAAATAAGTCACAAGGGCCTGATGGGATACACCCAAAGCTATTAAAAGAGCTCAGCGGTGAACTAGCAAAACCATTAACAGATTTATTTAACCAATCACTGGCAACAGGAGTCGTCCCAGAAGATTGGAAATGAGCAAATGTTGTGCCGATTCACAAGAAAGGTAGTAGGGAGGAATCGGGCAACTATAGGCCAGTAAGCCTGACATCAATAGTGGGGAAATTAATGGAAACCATACTTAGGATTAGGAGAGGATTGTGGAACATCTAAAATCCCATGGAGATCATGTCAAAATAATCTTATTGATTTTTTTGATTGGGTGACTAAAACAATAGATGGCGGAGGTGCAGTAGACATCGCTTATCTAGACTTCAGTACGGCTTTCGATACTGTCCCACACAGGAGGATTATCAATAAATTGGGAGCCTACCTGCCCAGAAAGTACTGGTGCAGGGGTTCACAAAAGCAGCGGCGGTAGAAGTCAGTCAGTGCGTAGTGTTGGGAGAAAAATCATCTACTCAGCAGTGTGGCAGCTTTTTATTAAGCTGCCGGAGGAGGTGAACGGGCCATTTGTAGAATCTGTGGGCAGAAGTTGAAGCGTAGCCAGGGTGCCAATGTTGGCACCACCGCCCTGCATCAACATATGCAGCGTCACCATAAAGTGGCCTGGGAGAACCGTGGCTCTCATGTGGTTGTCCAGCCTGCCGCAGCACCCGCTTCACTACCCAGTGGCATGCACCCGATTTCAGGCAGTCAAGGCTCCACCACCTCAACCGAAGGGAACTGTCTGTCCTTCCCATCATCTGCTGGTCCTGATGCTCCTGCTCCTCCTCCTCGTCAGTCATTCCATCAGCAATCGATCACCGAAGTAATTGCCAAGAGACAACAGTATGCGTGCACTCATCAAATGTGCTCCTGGCCAAGTTGCTGGTGCTGCAGTTCCTCCCTTTCCAAGTGGTGGACTCTGCACCTTTCAGAGAACTGATGGCTTGTGCCAAGCCAAGGTGGAGAGTCCCAAGCTGTCATTTCTTTGCCAAAAAGGCAGTACCAGCCCTGCACACGTATGTAGAACAGAAGGTGGGCCGCAGCAGCAGCACCGACGTGTGGAGCTGTAACAACGGTCAGGGACAATACATGTCCTTTGCGGCCCACTGGGTGAATATGGTTCCTGCACAGCCACACCAGCAACTTGGCCAGGTGACGCCGCTTCCGCCTCCATGTTCTCATGCTGTTGGTCCTGCGACAATGTCTGCTTCCTCATCCTCCACCGTGTCCTCAGCCTCAACTGCAGGGACAATTCACATTGCCCCTCCAGCATACCACATGTGCAGGAATTGCTCTGTGTCCTTCATCAAGAAAGCGAATCCTGGCTTTCTCTGCAACAACTCAAAATCTGAACCATGGTGACCGACAGCTGGAAGAACATGGTGTCAGCTCTGTGTCAAGGAAGGCTGAGCCATGCACCCTGCATGGCACACCTGTTCAATCTAGTTGTCAAGCGGTTCCTGAAATTTTCCACCCATCAGCAAACTTTGCATGCACTTCAGCCACTCGTACACTGCAAAGTACACCCTCCTTGAGCTGCAGCGGCAGAACGGCATCCCCCAACATAGGCTGATATGCGACGTTTCCACCCATTGGAATTCCACCCTCCATATGTTGGAGCGACTATACGAACAGAGAAAGGCCATAAACGATTTATTGATGATTCAAGTAGAAATGGCCTTGCGGTTCGTCTAGCGGTCGGTTCTCGGCGAACTTTGCTCATTCGCGATTCGCCGAACATGCGAACATATGAAGATATTCGCGTCCGCCATATTCTTTTACATTGTAAAGAACTTTGACCCATGACACATCCATCAGGTGGTACAGGACAGCCAATTGAGATGTTTCAGCCCAAGGACATACCCCCTACCTTATAAATAGAACCGATCTGGCTGCCATTTTACTATCAGTCTTTTGTCAGTGTAGGAAAAGGTTGCTGTGTGGAGCAGGGACAGACTGTTAGGCCCTATGCAGACGAGCGTGTCCGGATAAGGTCCGGATATGTTGCGTCAAACCCGCGCTAGTAGGTACCCAATTGAAGTCAGTTTTGACTGCGATTGCGTTCCGATGTTCAGTTTTTATCGCGCGGGTGCAATGTGTTTTGCACACGCGTGATAAAAAACTGACTGTGGTACCCAGACCCGAACTTCTTCACAGAAGTTCAGGTTTGGGTTAGTTGTAGTGTAGATTGTATTATTTCCCCTTATAACATGGTTATAAGGGAAAATAATAGCATTCTGAATACAGAATGCATAGTACAATAGGGCTGAAGGGATTCAAAAAAAAGAAAAAATAATTAAACTCACCTTAATCCACGTGTTCGCACAGCCAGCATCTCTTCTGTCTTGTTCTGTGAGGAATAGGACCTTTGATGACGTCACTACGCTCATCACATGGTCCGACTGCGCAAACGAGTGGATTAAGGTGAGTTCAATTTTTATTTTATTTTTAACTCCTCCAGCCCTATTGTACTATGCATTCTGTATTCAGAATGTTATTATTTTCCCTTATAACCATGTTATAAGGGAAAATAATAATGATCGGGTCCCCATCCCGATCATCACCTAGCAACCGTGCGTGAAAATCGCACCGCATCCGCACTTGCTTGCGGAAGCTTGCGATTTTCACGCAACCCCATTCATTTTTATGGGGCCTGCGTTACGTGAAAAACGCACAAAGAGGAGCATGCTGCGATTTTCACGCAATGCACAAGTAATGCGTGAAAATCACTGCTCATGTGCACAGCCCCATAGAAATTAATGGGTCCGGATTCAGTTCGGGTGCAATGCGTTCACCTCACGCATTGCACCCGCGCGGAAATCTCGCCCGTGTGAAAGGGGCCTTAGGGACAAAAACGTTATCAAATAGGTCCACAAAAGTCTTTTTAAGGATTGGTATAGGTGTACTATTGATAGGTGTGCAGTACAGAGGGGTGTAATACACTTATAATATACTTTCTAACATAGAAAGCATATTATAGTGGATTTGTATTGTGCAGCAGTGGTGAGTAGTTCTGCAGCGATACTGCAGCTACACAGCGTGACAAAAGCAATTAGAAAAAATTATTATAACTGGTGTGATATACCAGTAGCCCCCCCAAAAAACTAATAGAAGCATTTGTTTGCGGTTTTGCTGCGTTCCCTTTGCTACACACAGTGACAAACGGTATTGGAAAAAATAATTAGAACTGGTGTGATATACCAGTCGCCCCCCAAAAAAACTGATTGAAGCGGGGTGTTATATAACAATATTATACTTTCTATATAGTGCATTTGGGTACTGCAGCATTTGTTTGCAGTTTTGCTGCATTCCCTCTGCTACACACAGTGACAAACGGTATTGGAAAAAATAATTAGAACTGGTGTAATATACCAGTCGCCCCCCCCCCCCCCCCCCCCAAAAAAAACTGATTGAAGCGGGGTGTTATATACCAATAATATACTTTCTATAAAGTGCATTTGGGTACTGCAGCATTTGTTTGCGGTTTTGCTGTGTTCCCTCTGCTACACACAGTGACAAACGGTATTGGAAAAAATAATTATAACTGGTGTGATATACCAGTCGCGAGTTAAATGTCTAGGTCTGACTTCATCTTACATTCCATACACATAACATATGAAATCCTAAATCAGAGCTACAGAGATTAACTTTGACACATGTACCAATTAAAGCATAGACATTAAGGTAATCACAGCCTGATGAACGTTTAAAATAAAAAAAAACAAAGCTTTATTTAAAGTCTGTTTAAAAAGAGGGTGGGGAAACCCATATGTCACAATCTGTGACCATCAGGCAACTAATCTTAGAAATGTATACAGAGAGGGGAGCAAATATCTCTGCACATTAAGAAGATTAGGGTAAGACCCGACTTGCTAGCTGGAATAGCTATGTATCTGCAGGTCGGGGTAAATGGACACTAAAGTCAGTGTGAATGGATGCACTATGTGTGTATCATCGGTGATCCTGTAGGATGTATATACACAGATAAGGTTGTGCCACCTGGTATATGTAACCAGGAATGTTCAATACATTAGATCGCACTGCCTCTGTCATATAACAGTCTCAAAGGACTTGCAGCCACTAACTGTAGTGCAGGTGACAGATCAGTCTTTAATGTGTATTGCTGATGGTAAATACCTAGGTCACAGCCTTATATCCGCAGCCAGTATTGGCTAAATACAACCACTCAGAGCCAATTGATTAAGCTCCATTCACACACATAAAAGCCAGTATATTTTGGCTCATCCATCCATCACATGCATACTCCAAGGCTGACTAAAGGGTTAAATGCATATAGTGCAGTCCTGCCTAAAGAGCTGTATCCTGATACAATGTATTAGCTCTACGCGTTTCCACGTGACCTGTTATTATCACGCATCTTCAGGAGCTTATTGTTTGCTAATGTCAAAACAGTAGAGCCGCACTGTGGTGTGCTATGGCTAATGGCGCTGTAATGGCCGCATGCGGCCGATAGAACGCCGAGTTCATATGGACGAGGCCCCGCCCACCAGGAGGCGTGTCCCGGTACCGTATCCAATCAGAAGTAGGGGCGGGCTCTCTAGCTCCGCCCCCTGATCGGCCGATGCCGAAATTTATTCCAACACTTCCTGACATGAATTGCGTTATACGCAGTGACAGGGGGAGTGAGATTCGCGGCCCATATACTGTCATTCCAGACCGGAGCAAATCCACACAAGGGGTGCCCTCATGATTCATAACCAGAAAAAAGACAGGTACCGCTCACACCCATGTCGTGTGACATCAAAGGGGAGGGGTAAATTACAACACTGATAGATTCAAAAGAACGCCTGGATGGAATACAGTGTGAGGAAGGTGTCCTCCTCACTAGTTTGGATGTTGAGGCCTTGTACAGCTCTATACCCCATGATCTTGGGTGTAGGGCTGTCGAGGCCTTCATCCAACAGAGAGGTGAACAATGTCGCTGGCACAACATCTTCTTGCTACAGCTGCTGGAATTCGTCCTCACCCACAATGTCTTCATCTTCGACCAACGCTTCTACCACCAGCTCAGGGGTGTCGCGATGGGCAGTCCCTGTGCCCCGACTTTTGCCAACTTGTACCTGGGCTGGTGGGAGAAGGAAGTTGTGTTCGGCGACGAGATGGAGCAGCACACATCGAAGGTGCAACTATGGATCAGGTACATCGATGATGTGCTGATCCTGTGGAAGGGGACACAAGAACAATTTGCGGCATTTGTGGCAGCATTAAATGTGAATCAGATGGGTTTATTTTTTACATCTGAGGTACAAGAACAACAGATAGCATTTCTGGACCTGATGATCACCATCGGCACTGACAGAAAGATAACCACAAATCTGTTTAGGAAAAAAACCTCGACTAACAGCCTTCTACACTGGCAGAGTGGTCATCCCCTGGCCCTGAAAAGAGGTGTCCCGAAGGGACAATACCTCAGGGCCAGGAGGAACTGTTCAGGCCTAGGTGATTTTAGGGCTGCTGCATCTGACCTTAGAGGCCGATTTATCAATCGGGGATACCCACAATATGCTTTGAAACAAGCGTTCCATCACTCCATGAGTACAGACCGTACCCAATTGCTGGTTCCAAAACCAAGAAACACTGCGGACTCTACGCCCAGAATTGTCGCAACTTTTGATAAGGCCCACAAAAATGTTTGTGACATTTTACAAAATCACTGGTCTATTCTGCAATCTGACCCAGATATTGGGAAGCTTATTCCAGAGTTTCCCTCAATCACGTACCGACGTAGTTCAAATCTACGTGACCACTTGGTGAAGAGTTTATATACACAACCCAAACCTGAGACCTGGTTAAAAAATACCCTCAAAGGTACCTTCCCCTGTGGCTCGTGTATCATCTGCAGGAATATCCTGAGAGGAGAATTCTTTACCAGCCACATAACAAATAAAAGGTACAAGATACGGGCGTTTATCAGGTGTACGTCTGCGGGTGTTGTGTATTTAATCAGTTGCCAATGTGGGTCACAATACGTCGGCAAAACAAGACGTGAGTTGAGACGCAGATTCGGCGAACACATGTCGGACATCCGTAACAAACGGGACACATCAGTGGCACGTCATGTATGTGAAATGCATGACGGTGACCCTGATGTGTTAAAAGTACAAGGGATTGAATTAGTAAAGATGTCAATCCGTGGAGGGGATATTGATATACCCCTATTACGAAAAGAAGCGATGTGGACATACAAGTTGCAGACAGTTCAACCATTAGGGCTCAACGAGTCCATATCTTTCGCCAGTTTCATCTAATACAGTAGCCCCAATATACATGGGATGGTCTACATTAGAGCTGGACGTCTGATATTGGAGCACGTCTGATTTTGGAGTCGCATATACCTATATGCTGCCCTTTATATTTAAACCTTGGAGTTGATCTGCACACATGTATATGCTGCCCTTTGAAATTTAATAATAACAAAAGGAAGAAAAAAATCTTTAATAAATATAACATAACATGATGTAAGTTGCATCTTGTTTTTTCCATTTTTGGTATAATAGGGTCTGTATATGTACATATCGATGTGCATCTATACAATCTGGATGTATAGTATATGTGCATGTCCAACCTGAGCTGCGTGCAACAGTGATGCTTCTTTTGAATCTATCAGTGTTGTAATTTACCCCTCCCCTTTGATGTCACACGACATGGGTGTGAGCGGTACCTGTCTTTTTTCTGGTTATGAATCATGAGGGCACCCCTTGTGTGGATTTGCTCCGGTCTGGAATGACAGTATATGGGCCGCGAATCTCACTCCCCCTGTCACTGCGTATAACGCAATTCATGTCAGGAAGTGTTGGAATCAATTTCGGCATCGGCCGGTCAGGGGGCGGAGCTAGAGAGCCCGCCCCTACTTCTGATTGGATACGGTACCGGGACACGCCTCCTGGTGGGCGGGGCCTCGTCCATATGAACTCGGCGTTCTATCGGCCGCATGCGGCCATTACAGCGCCATTAGCCATAGCACACCACAGTGCGGCTCTACTGTTTTGACATTAGCAAACAATAAGCTCCTGAAGATGCGTGATAATAACAGGTCACGTGGAAACGCGTAGAGCTAATACATTGTATCAGGATACAGCTCTTTAGGCAGGACTGCACTATATGCATTTAACCCTTTAGTCAGCCTTGGAGTATGCATGTGATGGATGGATGAGCCAAAATATACTGGCTTTTATGTGTGTGAATGGAGCTTAATCAATTGGCTCTGAGTGGTTGTATTTAGCCAATACTGGCTGCGGATATAAGGCTGTGACCTAGGTATTTACCATCAGCAATACACATTAAAGACTGATCTGTCACCTGCACTACAGTTAGTGGCTGCAAGTCCTTTGAGACTGTTATATGACAGAGGCAGTGCGATCTAATGTATTGAACATTCCTGGTTACATATACCAGGTGGCACAACCTTATCTGTGTATATACATCCTACAGGATCACCGATGATACACACATAGTGCATCCATTCACACTGACTTTAGTGTCCATTTACCCCGACCTGCAGATACATAGCTATTCCAGCTAGCAAGTCGGGTCTTACCCTAATCTTCTTAATGTGCAGAGATATTTGCTCCCCTCTCTGTATACATTTCTAAGATTAGTTGCCTGATGGTCACAGATTGTGACATATGGGTTTCCCCACCCTCTTTTTAAACAGACTTTAAATAAAGCTTTGTTTTTTTTATTTTAAACGTTCATCAGGCTGTGATTATCTAAGTATTATAGGAACGTCTATCAATCCAATTGTTTTTGCGTGTATTGTATAGACATTAAGGTGCCAATTTACACATCTCCAAAACTATCAAATGTATGGTATTGATAAGAATATAATAGACCTTGTACTCACACAGACATGTGTGTCTCCCCTGTCACTTCAACGGGTGATTGACTGTTAGTTAAAATACCATCGCCTTCCCTGAACGGAGACTGATTAACAAAGTCTATACTTAAAATTCTTCTCATCATATTTTAGGAGTACATGCGTTCCTAGTGAGAAATATATTAGATAATAGATGCATTGACGTCCTTCATAATATTTAACAATATAAAACAATACATATGTCCTATTGTGTATATAAGTGTATATAAGTCCATTATATGTGTATTTTCTGCTTCACTAATAGACATCAACTGTAGGGGTAATTAGTGCCATTAGTGTCTAGAGCAGGTATCAGCAACCTTCGGCACTCCAGCTGTTGCGAAACTACAACTCCTAGCATGCTCCTTTCACTTCTGTGGGAGTTCACAGAACAGCCAAGCAAGTGTGCATGATGGGAGATGTAGTTTTGGATCCACTCCTGTTTTGGCTTTAGCAATACTGATGAATTACTGACCAAATGCAGACCGAGTGAAGGCGGATGCTCCACAGACAGATCCGTTTTTTGGGGGTTAATGTTCTGCCGGATGAGAGGAAGGGCAAAATAATCAGTGACGTCAACACAAACTTACTGCTGACACCCTCTCCACTCTGTTGGGGGGCTCTACTTGTATGTAGCACCTGGAGTGCCGGAGGTTGCTGATCCCTGGTCTAGAGAATATCCTTATCTCAGTCATAAATCTATAAGGAGACAAGAATGACTCTCCTCAGACTGGTACATGTATAGAGAAGAAACCTTATGAACAGTGTCCTTTCCATGAACCTACATACAAAAAATGGTGAATATATCACAATATGGCCTCTTATATATAATCAAATCCACTATAATTATGATATTTAGATATAAATGCTATATACCTATTGAAAAGCACAACAGCCTAGATCTCACAGCCACATGAGCCCTGTGGGGGCTGAACCAGAGGAGGAGGACATTGGAGCACAAGCAATGTGTAGTAAAATGGGTGGTTTTTCTTGCGCCACCTTGTGTTCTCCTTCTGATGCTGCTGCTGCCGCCACCACCACACTGTCATTGTTCCAACCAGTGGCCTCCTCCTGATTCTACTGCTGCCGACACCTACACACTCTGTCATTGTGCCACTTTGTGGCCTCCTGATGCTGCTGCTGCCACCTCCACACTGTCATTGTGCCACTCTGTGGCATGCTCCTGATGATGCTGCTGCTGCCGCCACCTCCACACTCTGTCATTGTGCCATTCTGTGGCCTCCTGATGCTGTTGCTGCCACCTCCACACTGTCATTGTGCCACTCTGTGGCCTCCTGCTGATGCTTTTGCTACCTGCAGACCCTGTCATTGGGCCACTCTGTGGTCTCGTCATGCTGCTTCCACCTCACCACTATGTCATAGGGCCACTCTGTGGAATTCTCATGCTGTTCCCACCCTCCCCACTTCATGACTGAATCATTTATTTGACCCTTCTTATGATCTGTCAGAACGAAGGAAAAATGAGACGCACAACGGATCCTGTCTATGTAACAGCTGTAAGGCATGCATGACATGGTCCCTATTTTGCATCAGGATTGGCTTATGATTTGGTAGACAAAAGCAGGAGTGGGTACAAAACACAGGAGACATGCAAATATTCCATTCACGTGTCATCTCTGTTTTGGATCCACTCCTGTTTTGGCTTTAGCAATACTGATGAATTACTGACCAAATGCAGACCGAGTGAAGGCGGATGCTCCACAGACAGATCCGTTTTTTGGGGGTTAATGTTCTGCCGGATGAGAGGAAGGGCAAAATAATCAGTGACGTCAACACAAACTTACTGCTGACACCCTCTCCACTCTGTTGGGGGGCTCTACTTGTATAAGCGTTTAATAGAACAGGTTCTGTAGACATCTATGTGGAATCAGCTGCCGACAGTGTAATAGGAGTGCGCTTCTTCTTGACGCTAACATTGACCTGTAAGGCTGAGTTCACACTAGAGTTATTTGGTCAGTTTTGTGCAGTGATTCTAAGAGCGACGCCTGTCATCTGCATGTCATACTGACTCACAGTATTGTTTCACTACTGCAACAGACTCCCTATGCGTGTTTCTGCAAGGCACAGTGTTCTACACCACCATAAAGGCTTTCTGAAGAAGGAAATAGCCGTTCTTTAACACGATTCGCCACAAATAAATTCGGATCTAACCAAATTTATTTGAAAAATTCTTGAGAATTTTTGAGAAATTTGCTCATCTCTATTGATGACCTTTCCTAGGATAGGTCATCAGTATTGTTGGCCTGGAAAATCCCTTTAAAATGACAAATATATATGGGATCAAAATAAAATGTAAGGACTACTCTTGCAATCTAATAAAATAAAATTCAATAAAAATTCTAAAATAAAATTCTATAAAATATATATCCTATTCTGTATTGACTCTTTAATAGGGATGAGCGAACTCGAACTGTATAGTTCGGGTTCGTACCGAATTTTGGGGTGTCCGTGACACGGACCCGAACCCGGACATTTTCGTAAAAGTCCGGGTTCGGGTTCGGTGTTCGTCGCTTTCTTCGCGCTTTTGTGACGCTTTCTTGGCGCTTTTTGAAAGGCTGCAAAGCAGCCAATCAACAAGCGTCATACTACTTGCCCCAAGAGGCCATCACAGCCATGCCTACTATTGGCATGGCTGTGATTGGCCAGAGCACCATGTGACCCAGCCTCTATTTAAGCTGGAGTCACATAGCGCCGCCCGTCACTCTGCTCTGATTAGCGTAGGGAGAGGTTGCGGCTGCGACAGTAGGGCGAGATTAGGCAGATTAACTCCTCCAAAGGACTTGATTAACTGATCGATCTGCAGCTGTGGATCATTGAGCTGCTGATCCTCAATTGCTCACTGTTTTTAGGCTGCACAGACCGTTTGTCAGTCACATTTTTCTGGGGTGATCGGCGGCCATTTTGTGTCTTGTGGTGCGCCAGCACAAGCTGCGACCAAGTGCATTTAACCCTCAATGGTGTGGTTGTTTTTTGGCTAAAGCCTACATCAGGGTGAAGCTGTCACACCAAGTGCATTTAACCAGCAATAGTCTGTTCATTTTTTGGCCATATACAAAATCAGGGGCAAGCTGCGCCTGTCACCAAGTGCATTTAACCCTCAATGGTGTGGTTGTTTTTTGGCTAAAGCCTACATCAGGGTGAAGCTGTCACACCAAGTGCATTTAACCAGCAATAGTCTGTTCATTTTTTGGCCATATACTAAATCAGGGGCAAGCTGCGCCTGTCACCAAGTGCATTTAACCCTCAATGGTGTGGTTGTTTTTTGGCTAAAGCCTACATCAGGGTGAAGCTGTCACACCAAGTGCATTTAACCAGCAATAGTCTGTTTATTTTTTGGCCATATCCCAGTCTAATTCTGTCACTAAATCCATACCGGTCACCCAGCGCCTAAATACTAGGCCTCAAATTTATATCCAGCTAAATCTGTCCCTAGTGCTGTAGCTGGGCGAGTTATTTAGTGTCCGTTCAAGCACATTTCTTGTTCTGGGTTGAAATACAATTCCCAATTTAGCAATTTCATAATTTAGTGGTTTCTGCTATATCAGAGCTATTTGAAATCTATCCCTAAAAGGGTATATAATATTCAAGGTGCACATTGGGTCATTCAGAATAACTTCACACACACCCGCTACTGTGTATTTCCAAGTCTAATTCTGGCACTAAACCCATACCTGTCACCCAGCGCCTAAATACTAGGCCTCAAATTTATATCCCGCTAAATCTGTCCTTAGTGCTGTAGCTGGGCGAGTTATTTAGTGTCCGTTCAAGCACATTTCTTGTTCTGGGTTGAAATACAATTCCCAATTTAGCAATTTCATAATTTAGTGGTTTCTGCTATATCAGAGCTATTTGAAATCTATCCCTAAAAGGGTATATAATATTCAAGGTGCACATTGGGTCATTCAGAATAACTTCACACACACCCGCTACTGTGTATTTCCAAGTCTAATTCTGGCACTAAACCCATACCTGTCACCCAGCGCCTAAATACTAGGCCTCAAATTTATATCCCGCTAAATCTGTCCTTAGTGCTGTAGCTGGGCGAGTTATTTAGTGTCCGTTCAAGCACATTTCTTGTTCTGGGTTGAAATACAATTCCCAATTTAGCAATTTCATAATTTAGTGGTTTCTGCTATATCAGAGCTATTTGAAATCTATCCCTAAAAGGGTATATAATATTCAAGGTGCACATTGGGTCATTCAGAATAACTTCACACACACCCGCTACTGTGTATTTCCAAGTCTAATTCTGGCACTAAACCCATACCTGTCACCCAGCGCCTAAATACTAGGCCTCAAATTTATATCCCGCTAAATCTGTCCTTAGTGCTGTAGCTGGGCGAGTTATTTAGTGTCCGTTCAAGCACATTTCTTGTTCTGGGTTGAAATACAATTCCCAATTTAGCAATTTCATAATTTAGTGGTTTCTGCTATATCAGAGCTATTTGAAATCTATCCCTAAAAGGGTATATAATATTCAAGGTGCACATTGGGTCATTCAGAATAACTTCACACACACCCGCTACTGTGTATTTCCAAGTCTAATTCTGGCACTAAACCCATACCTGTCACCCAGCGCCTAAATACTAGGCCTCAAATTTATATCCCGCTAAATCTGTCCTTAGTGCTGTAGCTGGGCGAGTTATTTAGTGTCCGTTCAAGCACATTTCTTGTTCTGGGTTGAAATACAATTCCCAATTTAGCAATTTCATAATTTAGTGGTTTCTGCTATATCAGAGCTATTTGAAATCTATCCCTAAAAGGGTATATAATATTCAAGGTGCACATTGGGTCATTCAGAATAACTTCACACACACCCGCTACTGTGTATTTCCAAGTCTAATTCTGGCACTAAACCCATACCTGTCACCCAGCGCCTAAATACTAGGCCTCAAATTTATATCCCGCTAAATCTGTCCTTAGTGCTGTAGCTGGGCGAGTTATTTAGTGTCCGTTCAAGCACATTTCTTGTTCTGGGTTGAAATACAATTCCCAATTTAGCAATTTCATAATTTAGTGGTTTCTGCTATATCAGAGCTATTTGAAATCTATCCCTAAAAGGGTATATAATATTCAAGGTGCACATAGGGTCATTCAGAATAACTTCACACACACGCTTCTGTGCATTTCCAAGTCTAATTCTGTCACTAAATCCATACCGGTCACCCAGCGCCTAAATACTAGGCCTCAAATTTATATCCAGCTAAATCTGTCCCTAGTGCTGTAGCTGGGCGAGTTATTTAGTGTCCGTTCAAGCACATTTCTTGTTCTGGGTTGAAATACAATTCCCAATTTAGCAATTTCATAATTTAGTGGTTTCTGCTATATCAGAGCTATTTGAAATCTATCCCTAAAAGGGTATATAATATTCAAGGTGCACATAGGGTCATTCAGAATAACTTCACACACCCGCTACTGTGCATTTCCAAATCTAATTCTGTCACTAAACCCATACCTGTCACCCAGCGCCTAAATACTAGGCCTCAAATTTATATCCCGCTAAATCTCTCGTTACCGCTGTCCTGTTGTGGCTGGGAAAGTTATTTAGTGTCCGTCAAAGCACATTTTTTGTTCTGGGTTGAAATACAATTCCCAATTTAGCAATTTCATAATTTAGTCGTTTCTGCTATATCAGAGCTATTTGAAATCTATCCCTAAAAGGGTAGATCATATTGAAGGTGCACATAGGGTCATTCAGAATAACTTCACACACACGCTTCTGTGCATTTCCAAGTCTAATTCTGTCACTAAATCCATACCGGTCACCCAGCGCCTAAATACTAGGCCTCAAATTTATATCCCGCTGAATTTGAATACAATACATTGGGCCAAATAATATATTTGTTGTTGTGGTGAACCATAACAATGAGAAAAACATCTAGTAAGGGACGCGGACGTGGACATGGTCGTGGTGGTGTTAGTGGACCCTCTGGTGCTGGGAGAGGACGTGGCCGTTCTGCCACATCCACACGTCCTAGTGTACCAACTACCTCAGGTCCCAGTAGCCGCCAGAATTTACAGCGATATATGGTGGGGCCCAATGCCGTTCTAAGGATGGTAAGGCCTGAGCAGGTACAGGCATTAGTCAATTGGGTGGCCGACAGTGGATCCAGCACGTTCACATTATCTCCCACCCAGTCTTCTGCAGAAAGCGCACAGATGGCGCCTGAAAACCAACCCCATCAGTCTGTCACATCACCCCCATGCATACCAGGGAAACTGTCTCAGCCTCAAGTTATGCAGCAGTCTCTTATGCTGTTTGAAGACTCCGCTGGCAGGGTTTCCCAAGGGCATCCACCTAGCCCTTCCCCAGCGGTGAAAGACATAGAATGCACTGACGCACAACCACTTATGTTTCCTGATGATGAGGACATGGGAATACCACCTCAGCATGTCTCTGATGATGACGAAACACAGGTGCCAACTGCTGCGTCTTTCTGCAGTGTGCAGACTGAACAGGAGGTCAGGGATCAAGACTGGGTGGAAGACGATGCAGGGGACGATGAGGTCCTAGACCCCACATGGAATGAAGGTCGTGCCACTGACTTTCACAGTTCGGAGGAAGAGGCAGTGGTGAGACCGAGCCAACAGCGTAGCAAAAGAGGGAGCAGTGGGCAAAAGCAGAACACCCGCCGCCAAGAGACTCCGCCTGCTACTGACCGCCGCCATCTGGGACCGAGCACCCCAAAGGCAGCTTCAAGGAGTTCCCTGGCATGGCACTTCTTCAAACAATGTGCTGACGACAAGACCCGAGTGGTTTGCACGCTGTGCCATCAGAGCCTGAAGCGAGGCATTAACGTTCTGAACCTGAGCACAACCTGCATGACCAGGCACCTGCATGCAAAGCATGAACTGCAGTGGAGTAAACACCTTAAAACCAAGGAAGTCACTCAGGCTCCCCCTGCTACCTCTTCTGCTGCTGCCGCCTCGGCCTATTCTGCTGCTGCCGCCTCGGCCTCTTCCTCCGCCTCTGGAGGAACGTTGGCACCTGCCGCCCAGCAAACAGGGGATGTACCACCAACACCACCACCACCACCTCCGTCACCAAGCGTCTCAACCATGTCACACGCCAGCGTTCAGCTCTCCATCTCACAAACATTTGATAGAAAGCGTAAATTCCCACCTAGCCACCCTCGATCCCTGGCCCTGAATGCCAGCATTTCTAAACTACTGGCCTATGAAATGCTGTCATTTAGGCTGGTGGACACAGACAGCTTCAAACAGCTCATGTCGCTTGCTGTCCCACAGTATGTTGTTCCCAGCCGGCACTACTTCTCCAAGAGAGCCGTGCCTTCCCTGCACAACCAAGTATCCGATAAAATCAAGTGTGCACTGCGCAACGCCATCTGTGGCAAGGTCCACCTAACCACAGATACGTGGACCAGTAAGCACGGCCAGGGACGCTATATCTCCCTAACTGCACACTGGGTAAATGTAGTGGCAGCTGGGCCCCAGGCGGAGAGCTGTTTGGCGCACGTCCTTCCGCCGCCAAGGATCGCAGGGCAACATTCTTTGCCTCCTGTTGCCACCTCCTCCTTCTCGGCTTCCTCCTCCTCTTCTTCCACCTGCTCATCCAGTCAGCCACACACCTTCACCACCAACTTCAGCACAGCCCGGGGTAAACGTCAGCAGGCCATTCTGAAACTCATATGTTTGGGGGACAGGCCCCACACCGCACAGGAGTTGTGGCGGGGTATAGAACAACAGACCGACGAGTGGTTGCTGCCGGTGAGCCTCAAGCCCGGCCTGGTGGTGTGTGATAATGGGCGAAATCTCGTTGCAGCTCTGGGACTAGCCAATTTGACGCACATCCCTTGCTTGGCGCATGTGCTGAATTTGGTGGTGCAGAAGTTCATTCACAACTACCCCGACATGTCAGAGCTGCTGCATAAAGTGCGGGCCGTCTGTTCGCGCTTCCGGCGTTCACATCCTGCTGCTGCTCGCCTGTCTGCGCTACAGCGTAACTTCGGCCTTCCCGCTCACCGCCTCATATGCGACGTGCCCACCAGGTGGAACTCCACCTTGCACATGCTGGACAGACTGTGCGAGCAGCAGCAGGCCATAGTGGAGTTTCAGCTGCAGCACGCACGGGTCAGTCGCACTACAGAACAGCACCACTTCACCACCAATGACTGGGCCTCCATGCGAGACCTGTGTGCCCTGTTGCGCTGTTTCGAGTACTCCACCAACATGGCCAGTGGCGATGACACCGTTATCAGCGTTACAATACCACTTCTATGTCTCCTTGAGAAAACACTTAGGGCGATGATGGAAGAGGAGGTGGCCCAGGAGGAGGAGGAGGAGGAGGAGGAAGAGGGGTCATTTTTAGCACTTTCAGGCCAGTCTCTTCGAAGTGACTCAGAGGGAGGTTTTTGGCAACAGCAGAGGCCAGGTACAAATGTGGCCAGCCAGGGCCCACTACTGGAGGACGAGGAGGACGAGGATGAGGAGGAGGTGGAGGAGGATGAGGATGAAGCATGGTCACAGCGGGGTGGCACCCAACGCAGCTCGGGTCCATCACTGGTGCGTGGCTGGGGGGAAAGGCAGGACGATGACGATACGCCTCCCACAGAGGACAGCTTGTCCTTATCCCTGGGCAGCCTGGCACACATGAGCGACTACATGCTGCAGTGCCTGCGCAACGACAGCAGAGTTGCCCACATTTTAACCTGTGCGGACTACTGGGTTGCCACCCTGCTGGATCCACGCTACAAAGACAATGTGCCCACCTTACTTCCTGCACTGGAGCGTGATAGGAAGATGCGCGAGTACAAGCGCACGTTGGTAGACGCGCTACTGAGAGCATTCCCAAATGTCACAGGGGAACAAGTGGAAGCCCAAGGCCAAGGCAGAGGAGGAGCAAGAGGTCGCCAAGGCAGCTGTGTCACGGCCAGCTCCTCTGAGGGCAGGGTTAGCATGGCAGAGATGTGGAAAACTTTTGTCAACACGCCACAGCTAACTGCACCACCACCTGATACGCAACGTGTTAGCAGGAGGCAACATTTCACTAACATGGTGGAACAGTACGTGTGCACACCCCTCCACGTACTGACTGATGGTTCGGCCCCATTCAACTTCTGGGTCTCTAAATTGTCCACGTGGCCAGAGCTAGCCTTTTATGCCTTGGAGGTGCTGGCCTGCCCGGCAGCCAGCGTTTTGTCTGAACGTGTATTCAGCACGGCAGGGGGCGTCATTACAGACAAACGCAGCCGCCTGTCTACAGCCAATGTGGACAAGCTGACGTTCATAAAAATGAACCAGGCATGGATCCCACAGGACCTGTCCGTCCCTTGTCCAGATTAGACATTAACTACCTCCCCATAACCATATATTATTGGACTCCAGGGCACTTCCTCATTCAATCCTATTTTTATTTTCATTTTACCATTATATTGCGATGCTACCCAAAGTTGAATGAACCTCTCCTCTGCCTGTGTGCTAGGCCTAAATATATGCCAATGGACTGTTGCAGTGGTGGCTGACATGAAGCCTGATTCTCTGCTATGACATGCAGACTAATTCTCTGCTGACATGAAGCCAGATTGTCTGTTACGGGACCTCTCTCCTCTGCCTGGGTGCTGGGCCTAAATTTATGACAATGGACTGTTGCAGTGGTGGCTGACGTGAAGCCTCATTCTCTGCTATGACATGCAGACTGATTCTCTGCTGACATGAAGCCAGATTGTCTGTTACGGGACCTCTCTCCTCTGCCTGTGTGCTAGGCCTAAATATATGCCAATGGACTGTTGCAGTGGTGGCTGACGTGAAGCCTGATTCTCTGCTATGACATGCAGACTGATTCTCTGCTGACATGAAGCCAGATCCTCTGTTACGGGACCTCTCTCCTCTGCCTGTGTGTGTGCTGGGCCTAAATATATGCCAATGGACTGTTGCAGTGGTGGCTGACGTGAAGCCTCATTCTCTGCTATGACATGCAGACTAATTCTCTGCTGACATGAAGACAGATTCTCTGTTACGGGACCTCTCTCCTCTGCCTGGGTGCCGGGGCCTAAATATCTGAGAATGGACTGTTCCAGTGGTGGGTGACGGGAAGCCAGATTCTCTGCTATGGAACCTCTCTCCAATTGATTTTGGTTAATTTTTATTTATTTAATTTTTAATTTAATTCATTTCCCTATCCACATTTGTTTGCAGGGGATTTACCTACATGTTGCTGCCTTTTGCAGCCCTCTAGCTCTTTCCTGGGCTGTTTTACAGCCTTTTTAGTGCCGAAAAGTTCGGGTCCCCATTGACTTCAATGGGGTTCGGGTTCGGGACGAAGTTCGGATCGGGTTCGGATCCCGAACCCGAACATTTCCGGGATGTTCGGCCGAACTTCTCGAACCCGAACATCCAGGTGTTCGCTCAACTCTACTCTTTAACATACAAATCTCACTCAAACTTGGTCATCCTATTTCTATTTTCATAGATTATTATAAAATCTTAAACACTGGGACATATTTCTAATACTGTCTAAGATTTAGAAAGTGTAAATTTTGACTAGACAGTCTAAAGGTATGCTAGATTTATCACTGCGCTGATGATGCTGGATGATAAATCTGGCACACCTTTATGCCCCCTTTGTTGGTCTACTTTTTACCAGAAGTATGCACCAAAATTGCAGCACAATTTTGGTGCACAGTGTTGCATCTTGAGTCTTTCATGCAAAGCAGTGGTGGAGAAAAGTGTCAAATCCCTTGATAAATCTGGTGTAAGGCAAGTGGGCCAGTAATCCAAATCAATTTAAGCCAGAATTCTGGCACACTGTTAGTAGTAAACCTGCCCCATGAGTACACAAAATGAATTCCTCTAAAATTATGGTTTTCCATTTAAGAAAATGATAGTATATTTCTATACTAATCAGATCAGTGTATTGATTATGATCTCTAAAACATTATGTGCCATTAATCACTAACCTCTAAAAGTAAAATATCCACATACATGACTCGTTGATTCTTGACATTCCATTACTACCCATCTGTTATAAGTCAAATGTCTAGTCTACTAATGGCACCAAGCATTTCAGGCTGTTTTCAATTGTTTATATTAATGCTTGGCACTAGTGAAAATGTTACTTCATGTGACTATATGGAAAGACTGGCGGCACCATATCCATCATTTGATCTATATTACACGTGTGGTTGTGTAGGTAGGGGTCATATTTTTGTTGGCACTAGAGCATTTTAGTATGATGAAAGCTTATAAACGTAATAAAATCAATGGGCCCTCTGATGTATCAGACAGCGCTTCCATGTGACACCACAGTGCAGCGCATCCTGGTGACGTACTCAACATCCCTGTACGGCACACTAAATCCCATTGCCATGGTACACAGAAACAAAAATACAACTGCTGAAATTAATACTAATACATGATTATACAAGGAACCGAGCATATAAGTGTCGGAAACTGGCCGCAGCAACACAATACTTCTTGAGACGACCTCCTCTTGGGAAGATTCTTTTGTTTAATTAGAGACAAGAGCAGCAAGACAGCGTTGAAATAAATATAAAAGTCAGGCAGAATATGACATGAGGTAGATGGAAGTGTGAAGCAGCAGTGAAAAAAGGCAGTGCTGTATGTGTGTCCCCAAACATGCTCTTTTATACCCCAGAGAACAAAGGAATAATTAGTAATATAATCCATAGACATTAATGTGTTTCATACATTACATCATTAATAACTTAATATTCATTTCTATGACCACATTAGAACATCACCATACGTGAGAAAAGTCACACCTCTTGTACACATTTCAATTTTTGATTGTTTAAAAGTTCTTTTTACGTGACAACTTCCAAACATCAATATGCATAAGGAAGACTTATGTTTCTTTACACTTCATGATAGTTAATTGGCTAAAAGTTTTCTAACACGTATGAGAATGAATATCTAATGCTTTTTTTACCTTTGATCCATCGTCCTCTGATTCTATTATTCTTGAAAGTGTCTGTTTCCCATAAACTAAAGAAGCTGACAGATGTCCAATATAATCAAGTATCTAAAAGAAGCTATGGAGTACATAAATATGTCACTAACAGTCATAAACTCATAATCTCCTCTATTTTCTGTGCAACAGTATATCAGTATTCAAGGTAATTCTTTAGCTAAGCCTTAAAGGGAACCTGTCATGTGGATATTTGATTATATTCTAACTAATTATATACAATCATTAACTACTAAAAAGTGCCTTAGATGTATTCACTTACTGGTGTGACAGATGGTTACCTCATAATATACACACAAAGATGCCGCATGGTAATGAGCTGATTCGAGTCCGGCGTGAGGTCATCGAGTCCAGCGTATATTTAATTCAGAGCTGTAGCCACTCCCCTGGCCAACTGCTGCTGATTCCTATGGAAACAAACTGTCATTCAGCAGCAGGTGGCCGGAGAGACTCAGGAGCTCATGAATATTCATGACTCATCATTATCAGCTGGAGCTTTTCAATACAAGATGTTGGCAGATTGACTGGGTCAATTAAAGAAAGTGACCCAGCATTTTGCTAAGAGAATCAGTCACTTATTTATGTTGCCCTTAGTTAGGACACCATAAAACTGGTGACAGGTTCCCTTTAAGGTTGAAATATAAGATGTCTGACTACATGGCCGACTCACAGATAATATCTTACGATCAGTATAACAATAAATAACAATATTATCACCATGGAGTTAAAATAAGCCCAATATAACATGATATCACTGGTTAAAATTAATTAAAATCTCATGCACCTTTCATATAGAGCGTGACCATATATGGTCCCCACAATAGGATAACTAATACATCAGCATGCAAAAAAACGATTGTGCAGTAAAACATATATAGGTTAGAATATAACGGATCTATATAGTAAGAGTCCTTGAAGTGCAGACACTGGGTTCAATGGTCCACAATTGGCCTGAATCCCAGTATCAAAGATTCTTTAAGGGGAAGTACCATGACACATTTCCACAGGTATACTATGGATGATTCTAGTGACACAATTGGTAGGTCAACAACAGCCATGACAAAAATCAATACATAATTAAAAAAAAAAATGCATCATAGAAAGGATTTCAAGCTAAGTGCCTCATTAAGTCCCCGAGGGTTCATTGTATCAAGCAATGCCGTCCATTTCGTCTCCTTTTAAGCAAAAAACGCCTAAAATTGAAAAATTGTTGATACCCTTAAAACAAATCCCTTTTGGGTTCCTTCTATGGGTCTCTCTAAAATTTTTAGGGATAGGCTTGAGTTTTTTAGTCTATCCACATCAGTAACTTCACCTGCTGCTTTAATGTCGCGAACGTGCTCCAAAATCCTGACCTTCAGAGCCCTTGTTATCCCTATGCAGATGAGTCCATATGGACATTTGGCATAATAAAATACTGCTTCCGTATTACAGGAGATATGGTATACAATTTTGTACTCCCCCCCCCCCCCCGAATTAATAAAAGTGTCCGAATATAGCGACAGACTGAACAGCCTCCACATTAAGAAAAAGCCCCACCCAGGGCCCCTATTGCCAAAAAGTCCACCCATCTTGGGAGCTACATAGTGGCTCCTTGTCAACATGTCTCTTAGATTTTTTGATCGTTTCCAAGTAATCAAAGGAAATCACCCCGCTCAGATATCTGTCTGTCAACAACACAGGCCAATGTCTACTCAATATAAAATATAACTGTCTTCACTGGGTATTGAAGTTGGTAATAAACCTAAGAAACCATTGTCACTGTCCACTAACCAAAAGTGATTACCTTGTAGAGTTCTTGGCCCTGTTGTACCCTCTTTCCTTAAAACGTCTAGAAAAGTCAGCAGCTTTGTTGGTAATAAACCTAAGAAACCATTGTCACTGTCCACTAACCAAAAGTGATTCCCTTGTAGAGTTCTTGTCCCTGTTGTACCCCCTTTCCTCAAAACGTCTGGAAAGGTCCGCCGCTTGCTGTTCAAACCGAACGTCACTTGAGCAAATCCACCACATTCTGCAAAACTGGCCAGTGGGTATGGCTCTAATAACCTGTGGATGGTGAGAGGACGTGGAGTGTAATAGGGAGTTGGTGAAGGAAGGCTTCCTGAACACATCATTGCACAAGAAGCCCCGTTCTCCATCTAAAATCACAAGGTCAAGAAATTCCACTTTTTCAAGGCTAAACTGCCAAGTTAATTTGATGTTAAGATCATTAACATTAAGTCCCGTCAGGAGCTGCACCAGATGCCCCTCCATATTCATCACAACCTCCCTCTCCCACAGCCCCAGGAACAAATTTGCATATGAGAGAGCACAAGTCGCCTCCATAGCTGTGCCCTGAAGCTGCAGTCCTTAAAAGTGAATATATTGTGTGTCAGAGCAAATCGCAGTAAAACCAGTATTAGCTTATAATATTATCAGATCAGAGTCCAAGTTAGTCATCTCTAGGAAGAATCTCAACGCCTGTAGCCCATGGTCATGACCTATAGACATATACAGGAACTCAACGTTACACGTAACAAACAGCATGTCCCTCTCAAGATGGATACCATTGAGTCTCTTCAGGACATCAGTAGTGTTCTGAACAAAAGATGGTAATGTCTCTACACATTTCTGTAGATAGAAATCCACAAAACGGCAGATAGTCTCACACAACCCCTCAATTCCAGATACTATCGGCCTCCCAGGTGGAATTCTTATGCACCTTGGGAAGCAGATAGAATGTAGGAAGGACATAAAATTCAGTGGTAAGTCCTTCCAACATCTCGCAAGTAATGATACCTAAACTATGAGCATTCTTCAACATGGTACCTAATTTTCCTTTGTGCTGTAACACAGGGTTCTTATCCAATTTGGAATAGCATGACTTGTCAAAGAGTTGGCAAAACGCCTCCCTCTCATATATCTGCAGCGGCCAAATTACAGCATTGCCCCCCTTGTCAGCTGGTTTTTAATAAGATTGATGTATGAAATGCAGATCTTTATCAAATGGTCCTCAATATATCCAAAGTACCAAGACATAGCAAGAAATTATGACCAGGACTCACATATCATACATCAAACTAATTATTTGTATTTTTATTTATCTACACTGGCAACAAAGTGTACCTAATAGATGACTATGGGTCCTGTAGAAACCAGAAATGTATTTTATGGTGCTGACGTGCTTAAATATAGACTTGTAAATCATATCAGGACACTACTGTATTTTCTTCAGTAATAAATTCATCAGTGGTTACTCCATATGACATGAATATATCAAAGATCATACAGCAATAAAGATAAAAAGGAAATAAGATACATTTAATCGGGAACTGTAAGTATAATTAATGCCATAAATCAAGATCAATAATATCTCAAAGACATGGGAAGAGGTTATGTATAATACTAACAAATTAAAAGCTTGTGCCTAACCCTGTCTTTTGTGTCCACGACATAGTGTTAGGACAAGCATATGTTTCTAAATGGATTTTGAACAAATTAAACCGCTATTAAGGGCTAGTGCACACAACCATTGGTGTTTTTGCATTCCGCAAATCGTAGAGCCACACTTAGTGGCACAGAACATCCTGCCCTCTATAGAACAGTCCTATCATTGTCCGGAAAATGAACAAGAATAGGATGTGTTCTATTTTTTTCTGGGCCGCAGAATGGACATATGGATGCAGACAGCACATTGTGTGCTCTCTGTACCTTTTGCGACCCTTAAAGTGAATGGGTCTGCATCCAACCAGCAAAAAAAATAGGGATCAGATGCAGACAAAAACCGTGATTGTGTGTATGAGCCCTAAGAAACCATTTTAGTTCTCATGTAGGAATCACAACCAAGCCTTCAAACATGTACCTATCCCTGAAGAGTGGCTGATCACATCATAGCTCATAAGGTTGACAAAACAAGCCCTCATGAGGCAGCTTACTAATACCTTCCATTATTGAAAAAGAAAGAGAATGAGAAAATCAGAATAATTCAGGGGGAAGGGGGATTGTTGAGTAAAATGAAATACATTTTTTCAATCCAACTGCTTGTTTATTTTCTTTACAAAGCCAAAACCTTGCCAGTAACCCCTCAAATAGGCAATGCAGAGGCTACAATTTACGGGGCGGACTGGCCATACACCATACAGGGAAATTTCCCAGAAGGCCGATGCCCAGGGGGCCATCTGAGCCCTCTTCAAGGCCACCCGTTGGGTACAGTTGTGTTCAAAATTATTCAACCCCCAATGCTGTAAAGGGTTTTAGGGAATTTAGTGTACATTTGTAATTGTGTTCAGAATGAAATCTTACAAGGACTTTTTAAAGAACCAAATGCAACTAAAATCATTTGTTTTTGTAATACAGTATAAAATGTTATTTTTTTTGTGATTTCTTCATTGACACAATTATTCAACCCCTTAAAGACTAACACTCTTAAGAACAGAGGTTCATTCAAGTGTTTTCGATCAGGTATTGAAAACACCTGTGGATGTCAAGGACCATCAATCAAGCATAATAAGCACCAATTAGGCAGATTTAAAAGGACTGTGATACTCAGCTCCTTCTAGACATTTACTGGTGTGTTTACAAACATGGTGAAGTCAAGAGAATGGTCCAGGAAGACAAGAAAAGAGGTGATTTCTCTTCACAGGAAGGGCAATGGCTATAAGAAGATTGCAAAGATGTTAAACATACCAAGAGACACCATAGGAAGCATCATTCGCAAATTCAAGGCAAAGGGCACTGTTGAAACGCTACCTGGTCATGGCAGAAAGAAGATGCTGACTTTGACTGCTGTGCGCTACCTGAAGCGCAAAGTGGAGAAAAGTCCCTGTGTGACTGCTGAGGAACTGAAAAAAGATTTGTCAGATGTGGGTACTGAAGTTTCAGCTCAGACAATAAGGTGCACACTGCGTAATGAAGGCCTCCATGCCAGAACTCCCAGGCGAATAAGAAGAGTCGACTGCAGTATGCCAAAAGTCATGTGGACAAACCACAAAAGTTTTAGGATAGTGTTCTGTGGACTGATGAAACAAAATTAGAACTGTTTGGGCCCATGGATCAACGCTATGTTTGGAGGAGGAAGAACAAGGCCTATGAAGAAAAGAACACCTTGCCTACTGTGAAGCATGGCGGGGGGTCAATCATGCTTTGGGGCCGTTTTGCTTCTACAGGTACAGGGAAGCTTCAGCGTGTGCAAGGTACCATAAATTCTCTTCAGTACCAGAAGATATTGGATGAAAATGTGATGCAGTCCGTCACAAACCTGAGGCTTGGGAGATGTTGGACCTTTCAATAGGAAAATGATCCCAAGCATACCTCCAAGTCCACTAGAGCATGGTTGCAGATTAAAGGCTGGAACATTTTGAAGTGGCCATCGCAGTCACCAGACTTAAATCCGATTGAGAACCTCTGGTGGGACTTAAAGAAAGCAGTTGCAGCGCGCAAGCCTAAGAATGTGACTGAACTGGAGGCTTTTGCCCATGAAGAATTGGCGAAGATACCCGTAGATCGCTGCAAGACACTTGTGTCAAGCTATGCTTCACGTTTAAAAGCTGTTATAACTGGAAAAGGATGTTGTACTAAGTACTAAGATTGAATGTCACTTGGGGGTTGGATAAAACTGATAATGATGTGAGCACAGAAAAGACATTTGTGGTTATTTCATTATTAATGTTATGTTATATTTGTCTGACTTACAAGTGCCTCTTTGATTTAATTGTAAACAAGATGACTGAAATGATCAAAATCAATATCAAACTGGCCAAAACACTCAATTTCAGTGGGGGTTGAATAATTTTGAACACAACTGTAGATAACAATTTGATGCTCTCAGCAGTAATTAATATTCCCCTGGCTGGCATGCCCAAATTCAACTGTATCTTCATCCTCAGGACAGTGATACAGCTAAATACTACGGCATGGGTGGTAGTATTTTATGCTGCACTGTGATATTTGGTTCTGCTGGGGCTTTATTTTGTGCTGCAGTGTGGTATTTGGTTCTGTTGGGGTGGTATTTTGTGCTGCACTAAGGTACTCCTAGCCTTGACTATTTCTGTTGTTCCTGACTATTTCCCCCCTGAATTATTCTGATTCTCTTTCTTTTTCAATAATGGAAGGTATTAGTAAGCTGCCTCATGAGGGCTTGTTTTGTCAACCTTATGAGCTATGATGTCCACCTTCTGTTAATCTGAATCCGCCTACAAAATGAGGCCTTTTAGGATTTTTTCTATGACCACTTTAAGTTCCCAATCCGCCCCTGTCCAAAAAATAATTGGCACTGCTATCACACATCTTCAGCAATGCTATTACACACCTTCAGCACTGCTATCACACACAACTTTAGCCATGCTATCACAGACATCTTCAGCACTTCTATCACACACCGTCAGCAGTGATATTACACACCTTCAGCACTGCTATCATAGACACCTTCAGCACTTCTATCACACACCTTCAGCAGTGCTATTGCACACCTTCAGCACTGCTATCACACACACCTTTAGCCATGCTATCACAGACATCTTCAGCACTTCTATCACACACCTTCAGCAGTGATATTACACACCTTCAGCACTGCTATCATAGACACCTTCAGCACTTCTATCACACACCTTCAGCAGTGCTATTGCACACCTTCAGCACTGCTATCACACACACCTTTAGCCATGCTATCACAGACATCTTCAGCACTTCTATCACACACCTTCAGCAGTGATATTACACACCTTCAGCACTGCTATCATAGACACCTTCAGCACTTCTATCACACACCTTCAGCAGTGCTATTGCACACCTTCAGCACTGCTATCACACACACCTTTAGCCATGCTATCACAGACATCTTCAGCACTTCTATCACACACCTTCAGCACTTCTATCACACACCTTCAGCAGTGATATTACACACCTTCAGCACTGCTATCATAGACACCTTCAGCACTTCTATCACACACCTTCAGCAGTGCTATTGCACACCTTCAGCACTGCTATCACACACACCTTTAGCCATGCTATAACAGACATCGTCAGCACTTCTATCACATACCTTCAGCAGTGATATTACACACCTGCTATCACACACTTTCAGAACTGCTATCACTCAGCTTCCAATGAGGTGAATGGGAGCTGAGCTGCAGTAACCTGGCACCACCACTACTCTTTGAACGGTGTTATGCTTTCTGTTCCATTCAAAGTTCCAGTGCTAGAGGCTGCAGGGAACAGCTGATTTGTGGGGGTGTCGGGTGTCAGGCCCTCACTGATCACATATGACTGAATGACCTATCCTGAGGATAAGTAATCAATATCAGGAGTCTGGAAAACCACTTTAAAGGGGTTGTCCAGTTTTTAGGCTGAAACCAGACAACCTCCAGGATCTACTGAAATAAAGAACAGGTAGGTTCTCCCAGCCATTCACTATTTACCTGGCTGCAGTGATGTCACGTTGATGACATGTTACTGCTGCAGCCAGTCACTGGCTTCTGTGGTACACCTGACATGTTCTTTATTTTGGCTGGATCCTGGGGGTTGCATGGTTTCCTCCTGAAACCAGACAACCCATTTAATCAACTTTAGGTTGCTTTTTTTGTATAATAATGGCAAGTTTCAATCCAAAATTTAGCTAATGATTATGTTATTAATCCTATTGTGAGAGTCCCTGATTACACTGAAACAATGCAACAAGCTGGAGCTATCAACAACACTAGGTCAGGACATGTTTTTAGCCTTTGAACGCAAGCAAGAGTTTTACCATTTACTAACAGAAAGTAGAGATTTTGAAAGAGTCAATTGATAGAAGCTCAATGTACTACATCAGAAAGCGGCATAACTTTAGCAGTAACAATCTGGGAAGTATTGAAATCCCAAACTGCTGTCTTTGTTTCTACCATGCATAAATGCTTGAGTGCGTCTCAATCTTTCAAGTGGAAACAACAAATGTATAAGAATTTTACTCTCCACGAATCCAGAACTGCTTATCTCTGATACCTTGGTGTCTTTATCCTTGCTATGACAAACCACCTTGCCGGAGCACAGTCAGTTAAATAGCTTTTACAATATTACAATTTTAAAGATATAGACATATAAAAACAGACATACAAGGCCATAAAATATATTTTACAGGTTTCCGGAGCTTCCCTCTCTTTGTGAAGAATATACATACACTCATTATACCACCATTTTATACACACAGAGGGAGATTACCCTTCTCCACATCATCCTCAGAATACTGGAGATGACATGGAGATATTCTACAAACTGTGGTTATTCTTCCCTAAAGTAGTATGGCCTTTTATGATTGCTTGCTGCCAGTATCTTTTAGGCTACTTTCACACTTGCGTTTGGTGCGGATCCGTCTTGTATCTGCACAGATGGATCCGCACCAATAATACAAATGCTTGTATCCGTTCATAACGGATCCATTTGCATTATTCATTCAAATAAAAATCTAAGTCAAAACGGATCCCCCCTTGACTTACATTGAAAGTCAACAGGGGACGGATGCGTTTTCAATTGCACCATATTGTGTCAGTGAAAAACGGATCCATCCCCATTGACTTACATTGTAAGTCTAGACGGATCCGTTAGGCTCTGCATAGTCAGACAGTCACTAAAACGCTGCAAGCTGCGTTTTAGTGACCGTCTAAAAAACGCAATGGAGACCAAACGCAGCCAAATTGATGCAGTCTGAAAGATCCTTATCCATTCAGAATGCATTGGGGCTGAACTGATCCGTTTTGGGCCGCTTGTGAGAGCCCTGAAACGGATCTCACAAGCGGACCCAGAAACGGCAGTGTGAAAGGAGCCTTAAACTGTAACATTAAAAGTTGTTCAAAGGATGATCCAGCAAGGTGTTTATAGTGGTAAGTACTGTACGAAGATGGAGTAAGTAGTCCTAGATTAGAGGGGACTAAATTGTTACACTCCCCTCTAATATGTAACATTCTGTTAGACTAGAAGGGGGGCAAACGTTTTGACTTGTGGGCCACAATGGGTTCATATATTGGACCCGGGGGCCGGACCAAGAGTAGGTGGATGGGGCGTTTGTGTGAATTAATATAAATTCAATTTAGATTTTGTAACATTAAAGGTTTAGTTTAATTCAAGGTAGAAAAGCATAAAAAGAGTTATTGTACAAAACTTTATGCAATGTATTTCTTTCATAACACAGTATGTATAATTCACCTTCAATTTTAGTGGGAACAGTGTTGTTGGTCTCCCTTTTTTGCTAAGGCATCAAAGTCTGGAGTTAGCTTTGTTGCAATTCGCAGAATAGATACTGTGCCGGTATATAGGGCCCCCATAGTGCCCCCCATATTGTGCCAGTATATAGGGCCCCCATAGTGCTTCCCCTCTTTTCCATAGAGCCCCCCATATTGTGCCAGTATATAGGGCCCTCACAGTGCTTCCCCTCTTCTCCATAGTGGCCCCCATAGTGCTTCCCCTCTTCTCCATAGTACCAATCCATATTGACCCAGTATATAGGGCCCCCATAGTTCCCCCCCATTATGTGCCAGTATATAGGGCCCCCATAATGTACCAGTATATAGGGCCCCCATAGTGCCCCCCATAATGTGCCAGTATATAGGGCCCCCATAGAGCTTCCCCTCTTCTCTATAGTGCCGCCATATTGTGCCAGTATATAGGGCCCAATAGTGCTTCCCCCTCCTCTCCATAGTGCCCCCCCATATTTTGGCAGTATATAGGGCGCCCATAGTGCTTCCCCTCTTCTCCATAGTGGCCCCCATAGTGCTTCCCCTCTTCTCCATAGTACCAATCCATATTGTGCCAGTATATAGGGCCCCCACCTCCCTTCTTGCCACAGTATACTATAAATAATAAAAACAATAAACACATATACTTACCTCTCTGTACGGCTCAGGCGGAGCAATGACGTCAGAGGAACAGCAAGGGAGACTGTCCTGAGGACGGCGATACAGATGAATATGGAGATGAGCGCTTCCACAATGGAAGCGCTCATCTCCACTCATGCTGCCTCCTGACAGCTCTGCGGGCCAGATAAAAAGGTTGTATAAAAAGGGCCGGATAAAAAGGTAGTTTGTGTTAGACAGTTATTGTCTCCACATCAACGATTGAACTGCTTTCCAGTTTTTTCTTCTTTTTATTTTGTGCATGGTAGATTATACTTCTGGAGTTCTGAAAAGAGTAGATCCAGAAGAATTGAAGCGGGCAGCCCAGGATGGAACAAACATGTTTCTGAGTGGTAGATTGCTGCCACTCACAGAAAGTAAATAAAACCTACCTAAGTGTACATTGTGATGGCTACATGGTGGATCCCAAGCGCTCTTGAGTTTGTATTTTTAAAAGGGAGATGAGGTGGTGTATGAAAGACAATGGAGGACAAAGGACTAAAGTTAAAGGGGTTTTTCCTGAAATATTTTAAAATGGCTGTCAGCAACCTGTCCTAGAATGTGAGCAGGACTGGTTTCTTCCATTTGCAGAACTGCCTAGAGCAATGAGGGAATGAGGCTAGGGTTTTCTCATATGTCCAGTTTTCTAAATGATGCAGCATTTATGGACAGGTAGGTGGTATAAGTATTATGAAGAGTGCTCTAAATCCATGATGTGATTACCAATTTATAAAAAGAATGAATTGGGTGTATAGCATTGGCAAGTGTTATTGGCAGGGTTTCAGTATATCATGTGGGGAATATACAAAATTGGATTGCATTTAATGACAATTATTTTGGAAGAAAATGTAAAGATTGACAAGGAATATGGAGGACAATGCGCAGAACAGAATTTCTGAATGGGATAGGGAAAAAAAAGTTTTTTCCCCTATAATAATTCTAAAAATAGACCTGCTAACTGCTAAAGAGAGAGGGTTTAAGAATTATATATGAGAAGAGTGTAGATGACAGATATAAGGAAAAGATGACGAATAAGGGTATTGGTAATGAGAAACGTACAGAACGTGTAGGCCCCTGAGTGGTGAGGAGTGATAGCAACACTCAAAGGAGTAGGATAGGCAGCTACCCAAACAGGCCCTTTAAAGCAAGTATCATAAGGTAAAGGCTTATAAAGAGGTAACCTGTTTAAAGGAGAGGAAAAGTTTTCCTTCTAGGACCTATAATAGTTCATATAAGAGGGGGAATTGGAGAGGTAGAAGGTATATAAACAATGAAGGGTATAGGTGATCATATACTAGGCAGTTAATCACCAAGTAAGAACTATGAAGGTTACTAGGGTGGTAATGAATGAAAAACTTTATGACTCCACTGAGAAATTGGGTACAATTTTGGAAGGAGCATCTGATATGCCTTTTTTTTTCTTTTACATTTTTAGGGTATTCACTAAGCATATAAGCACTGAGAGTTTTGGATCTGGTAAGCTCCTGGGCAGTATGTGTTTGAGGAGGAGAGTCCAATAATGGTCGAAAAAATACTTAGCTGTAAACGGTTTATTTTATTAAAGAGGGGTAGCAAAGCTTAATTCTGGCTATGAACAGTAAGGGGTTTCCAGGATCTGAAAAACAGGGCTGTTTTTTCCCAAAAACCGACCACCAATCTGTCCACAGGTTGCTGTTGTTGCTGTGCTGCTGTGCCTGTGGGTGTTGGGGCCCAGTGCCAAAGGGGCTTAGCCTGACAGGTGGGGTGTTCATGGCCTGCAGGGCTGTGCCGCCTGCAGGTGCAGGGGTTGCCATGTGGTGCAGAGCCAATTTAATGTATAGACCTACTCGAAACAGGGCATCTTGATGTGTTGAGTGGATTTATGCATTTTGACCAAAAAGTTGTGCCTCATGTACAGTTTATGTCTTATGCTGAGAAGCAAAAGATCAATGCATAGCATCTGGATGTGCCATCCATGCATTTTCTTTAGTTTAATATCTGTCCACAGGTTGTATGTTGAATTGCAGCTCAGCCCCATTCACTTAGCAGTAATACAAGACACAACCCATGGACAAGTGTGGTGCTGTTTCTGGAAGAAAGTAGCCATATTTTTCAAATTTCTGGACAACACCTTTAACTCCCTCTAGGTATGTGGCATATATTTCACGTGTGTCTTTTGGAGTCAAGTATAAGACAGGTAATTTTAGGGTTAAGGGGCAAATTTGAACTTGCCTGGACAGAGATTGAATGATCTTTTACCCAATACATTAAAAACTTCTTGAAACTCCATAGATTCAAATAATTAAAAAAAAGCTAAAAGTAGCAACATGTCCTATATAAAGGGGTTTTCTGGAAATACTGATTTTTCAGCAAGTGCCTTCATAAACAGAAGAGTCATACTTACATGGTGCCTGCCTTACCGGTCCTCCGCAATACCTCAGCTGTGTCCATGTACTGGTCCCCAGCTTGCTTTCTTCCGGCACTGCATAGACATGTTCACATGCTCCGCTGCAGCCAGTGACTGGCTTCAGTGGTGACGTGGCCGGAAGCAGCATGTCCAGTCATTGGCAGCAGCAGAGCAAGTGACCATACCCATGCAGCGCAGGAAGAAAACAAGGAGCAGAGGGGAGCAGGTACAGTAAGCATGAATCTTATGTTTACGGAGGCAGGCTGCGGGAGCTTGCTGAAAAGGGTAGGTTAGCATGCCGCCTTTATAAATAGTGATTAGAGTAGCAATTCCTTTGGCGCCTATATAAGGATGTACATTTCATCACTATTAGCCAAGCAATGGCTAATATCTTTATGATAAATGTAGGTTTTTATACTATTCCAAATATCTACTGTGTAAGGAAATAGATTCTGCACACATGTACCTTCCTCTTATTTGTCATGTCATGTGGAATGTACATTGTATATATGCACTCAAAGTTAATGGCCTTTTTATTTCTTGTTTTGGGTTGAAATAAATCATTATTATTGGATGTTTAAGGTACAAACTGACGTAAAAGAAATGAGGCAGTGAATGTATGTAAGGAATTCCTATAAAACACTCCCTGCTTTATGATGCTTCTGCCTGTTATCAGTAGCTTTACCATGTTGTAAAACTGAACAAGCTTCTGCTTACCTATATGATATTACACAGATTGTGCAGAAGTATATGCACATCATTAAGATAAAATACCGTACTGGTCCCTCACACTTGTATGTTTATTACTGGATGTGCAGACACTATCTTAAATACCACTCTCAACGCACTTTGTAGTATAACATTTCCAAGCTGAAGAACCCCATTAAAGTGATTTCTGGTGCTGATTCAAGAACACCCATGGTTCTACTCCATTACTGGCTAATGAATACATTTGCAGGTGTTTATTTGATTCCTAAACTTAAAATGAAACAATTTTCTAAATATTCTTCATTAGAAATTTCCTACTATTTTGCTGTTGTAGAGTCTGAGCAACTGGTTTACATGCCTGGCTGTCCTGCTGCTTCTGATCTGGATCCAAAAGCACAATTCTCTTGGAAGTTTTCAGCTTTCTCTGCTCTCCCGCTTTCTTCTCTTAGTATTAGGGATCATGCACACAAACGTATTTTCTTTCCACTTCTGTTCCGTTTTTTTTTTTTTGCGGACCGTATGCGGAACCATTCACTTCAATGGGTCCGCAAAAACAATGGAAGGTACTCCGTGTGCATTTTGTTTCTGTATTTCCGTTCCGCAAAAAAGTAGTGCATGTCCTATTATTGTCCGCAAATCACGGTCCGAGATCCCATTCAAGTCAATGGGTCCACAAAAAATACAAAACGCACACAGAACACATCCATATTTCATCCGTATTTTGTGGATCCGTACTGTAGAAATGCTATGCCCAGCCCATATTGCTCATGTGTTTGGTGGTTAATAAGTTACTGTTTCCGTTTCCGATCAGCAAAAAACTGATTGCATACGGAAACCATACGGATATGTTTTGTGGAATAATGGAATGGAAGAGGACTTAAATCAGAGAAAAAAAAACCTCAGATATGGAACAACAAATCCGTTAAAACCGCAGCAGATTTTGTTGCAGAAATTGCCGGTGACTATAATTCAGTTCCATTAAACTAAATGGGGTTGTTTTGGTGGGAAGCACATGGATTTCTGCAAGCTTCATTCAAGTAAAAGGAACTGATTTTCAGTTGCAGGAAATTTCTGCAACAAAATCAGACGCAAATGAAGGCACCCTTAGGCCTTAGGCTTTTTAGTATTCTGTCAGGATATAACCGCAGGGTTCAAGACTAAATCCTGACAGAACCCGTTGACATTATGCAGCAAGTACATTGCATGGAAAAAAATCTTCATGAAATATATTTTATGGGTCTTTAAGATTATTGTGACACCAAGTTTATACAGTTTTGTTATGTTTTCCAACTTTTCTGCTATAATTTTTTATTTAAAATACGCTAAATTAGTTAGGCACTCCTACATCTGGAACAATATGCGCATATATTTATAGACACTGTTTTTAATTAGTGCTATAAATTTTTTTGGGTTAGACGCTTATACCTAAAAGTGATTGTACCAGACATTTTTATTGATTTTTAGGGCTCATGCACATGACAGTGTGATTTTTTTCAGTGTTTTGCGGTCAGTTTTTTTACGGATCTGTTGTTCCGTTTTTTGTTTTCGTTGGGTTTCCGTTTCCTTTCCGTTTTTCTGTATGCCATATACAGTATACAGTAATTATATAGAAAAAATTGGGCTGGCATAACATTTTCAATAGATGTTCAGCAAAAACAGAACGGATACGGAAGACATACGGATGCGTTTCCATATGTGTTCCGTTTTTTTGCGGACCCATTGACTTGAATGGAGCCAAGCACCGTGATTTGCGGACAAGAATAGGACATGTTCAATCTTTTCACGGTACGGAAATATTGAAACGGAATGCACACGGAGACACTTCAGTTTTTTTGCTAAACCATTGAAATGAATGGTTCAGTATATGTACCGGATACTGAACTAAAAAAAACGGGCAGTATACTGAACGCAAAATACTGTTGTGTGCATGAGCCCTTAGGGTGATACTATTTTGTGGTGTATTACAATTTTTTAGTTTTTAATAAATATGTTATTATTTTTACAAATATGACGAGTCCATATTGTATCCAGATGTAGGAGTGCCTAACTAAATTTAGTGTATTTTATATATTTTTCTAAGACAAACAGTTAGAGCACAAACTCCTTATCAGAGAGAAGGTGAGCCACCTTATCAATGTACCAAATTTAATTTTTTTATTTAACCCTTTGATATTGTATTACCATATTTTCAGAGCCATACGTGTTTATTTTTCCATCAATAGAGTTGAGTTTTCATTGACTTTTCATTGCCACCATTTTGAGGTACATATGATTTTTATTGCTTTTTATTCTGCTTTTGGGGAGGCAGGATGAACAAAAACAGCAATTCTGACAGTGTCTTATTATTATTAATTTTCAATGTTTTCTCTGCATGGCTCCATAAATAAGATGATTAATAATATATTTAAAATAATAATACATTTTAATGTAGGACTGTTCTATTACGGGCCGGCTGTTCCGTTCCCGGACCGCAAAATACATACGGTCGCTTGCATGAGCCCTTACACTCCATTCTGTACATCAAAAATATATACACATACACTTGTTAAATCTATATGAAAAGATAAGTAAAGTGACCAGGGTGTTATCCCTGGACCTATATGTACAGTACATATCAGATATTCAGACCTGATTTACTAACCTCATTATCTGAACTTAAATTATTTATCTTGTAAATCAGGATTAAAATCATTATACTTTACATACATGACAAATAGTCATTTTAAATTGTATGACTGCTGTCTTATGAGTTTTAGACCTGGTTTATCCATATGTAACCTGTTTGCTGTTCTATATGTATTTCTTAATCTCCCCCGCTTGTCTAAAAACATTACAAATTTCCATGGCCCTCATTGACACAAATGGTTAAATATTAATGCTCAGCCTAATGCAGTATCCTATGAGAGGTAACACCTCATTATAGAGGATAGAAAGTAATAGTATTAATCCAGGCAATGAAAGCTGTGGCTGACTGTACAGGGACTTAGTTATTTCTAACATGACATAACTTCAATTGAATGAGGTGCTCAAGCTTTATAATAATGCAGTAAAACATATTACAGACCTTGTGGATATGAAATCCCTAATTTACAGTCATCAAACACAAGCAGTAAACGTGCCCTGAGCCAATACTGTTATTAATATTTAAATAGTATTATCATTTTCTCAGTCCCTAGTTAACAAAGCAATAGTGTTCCCATGGACTTGCCTAATAAAACAACATTTTCTACTGAAAACATGATCTGACTAAACATATAAATATCCAAAACTAAATTTTAGTAAGGATGGCTTGAGTCCACATTAACAGGGGCTACTCTCATTGAGTAGTTCATAGTTCTGTCTTACAGACAGTGGTGTAATGTCTATATGCTGTAATAGTGCATATGGCAGGGGATGTCTTCATGTTGCTTGCTTTAGTGTTTGAGCTATTAGCAAGTAAGTGCTATTATGGCGTTTCACTTGTGTATATGTGAAGAAAGAGAAAGGTGAGGGTTAATCAGATCTTATGGAAACAGATCCAAATATCAGAAAAATCTAGAGGCGCCAGTGGATTGGGAGTGAGTATTGTTAATGAGAAAGGAAGTAAGGTACGTGTAGGTCTATGGGCGGGAAGGCTGGGTTGTACTATGTGGAAATAAAATCGGCATGTAAAACAAATATAAGAAGAAGGAACAAATAGGTTGAATGCAGTGGGTTTTTAAAATAACCCACTGGGTACAACCTGTTCTTAGTCCCACCCAAGAGAGCAAAATCCTTTTAAATGGTAATAATTGAGGTAGCCTAGCCCCTAATTAAATCCGAGTAAAAGTGGCTTTGTATGTATAGTATGAAAAATGGAGTGGTTAAACTGACAAATCGGGTTAGAATAGATATAAGGATCAAGTGTTTTAAAATCAAAGAATCATAATATAAGCAATATAAGCTTTTACTCACTTCACATGGGGGGTGGTTAGTTGGATAAACTCAAGACACCAGAGAACCATAAACCCCACTAGCCTGGATCGCCTGTAGATCATTAGAAGATGAAGGTAGGCAACATCGATCTGGGATTCTGTTCAAGTTCTTTATTGGTAGTCAAATCCGTCTCAACATGTTTCGGGGCTTAATATTAGCCCCTTCCTCAGGAGCAGTATACATCATCTGTATTTCCATACCTGCTGTGCCTGAATCATGTCTTGAAGTGATAGTGAGTGTCTTGTGCTTTCTTCTGCCTAAACGTCTTGGCCACTGCCACCCAGTATCTGCTATATCTGAATATGTTCCTGAAGTTTGTCTTGTTAAGTTTTTGCACATGTATCTGTTATGTCTGAATAGGTTCTTGCATTCTGTATCTCCGGGTTCCTGAAATTTGTATATCTGGGTTCCTGAAGTCTGACTGCCAGTGCTCCATGATTTGCTTCTTGCCTATGTTTCGTGTTTGAATTGGATTTGCCTGCATTCTCCCTGGTTCTAAATTATTATCTTGCCAGTGCCTCTGGTGCTTTGCACTAGGGTCCCTGACCCGTGTATGTCAGCTGCCAACTACATCGAGACTATCCCAGGAGTCAGAGGTCTGGTTGCTAACCCGCAGCGGTTGCTACAGGGGTTAAAGAGTGAATAACGGGGAGATGCCACCAGGGTTAGCCCAATGACAAATTGGTATCTTATGTAACAGTAAGATATAATGCATGGTAACATGAGTAGAAGAGTAGAAATTGTGGAGGTAATTTTTCAATTTGGAACATTCTCAGGATTGATGATAAACTGGAAAAAAAAATCTATATAGCTACCACTGGATAACATTGAAGAAAGTCAGGTGCATAAGAGTGTTTCCTTACTTAGGAAACGGAAATCTACACATTTTTAAGGGGCATCTGTAGATATGTACCTAGGAATCTGTCTGACCTGCTGCATGTACACTTGGCAACTGAAGAAATCTGTGTTGGTCCCATGTTCTTATGTGAAAAATGATATTTTAATGTATGCAAATGATCCTCCAGGAGCAATGGGGGGGGGGGGGGGCTATTACACCTAGAGGCTCTGCTCTCTCTGCAACTACCATGCCCTTTGCACTTTGATTGACAGCTCCAGGCAGCATAATCATCATGCCTGCCTAGCCCTGTCAATTTAAGTGCAGAGGGTGAGGCTGTTGCAGAGAGAGCTGAGCCTCTAGGTGTGACAGCAACGCCCCCGTTGTACCAAGAGGCTCATTTGCATATATTAAAACATCATATTCCTCAGCAATGCATGCACATATCAACATGGGACCAACACAGATGTCTTCAGTGGCCAAGCGCACATGTAGCAGGTAAGCCAGTACATTTCTACTGACAGATGCCCCTCAAAAAAGTTGAGGGTATGACTTATTTTTTATTTTCAGCTCTTTTCTTTGTTACTGAGATTCTCCAGTAGCATGCGATGTTCCATCAGGCAGCTCAGCTGACAGCTTCTTATCTCTAAACTCTGACCTTATAGCAGTCATTATGGATCTTACTGATAAGAATGTCGCTTAAATAAGTGTTTATGACTTTTTAGTAATTTGCAGATAAGGCTACTTTCACACTAGCGTTTTTGCTGGATCCGGCAGGGTTCAGAAAAAACGCTTCTGTTACTGATAATACAATCATCTGCATCCGTTATGAACGGATCCGGTTGTATTATCTTCAACATTGCCAAGACGGATCCGTCATTAACTCCATTGAAAGTCAATGGAGGACCTGATCCGTTTTCCATTGTGTCAGATTGCGTCAGAGAAAACGGATCCATCCCCATTGACTTGCATTGTCAATGAAGACGGATCCGTTTTCTCTGACGCAATCTGACACAATGGAAAACGGATCGGTCCTCCATTGACTTTCAATGGAGTTAATGACGGATCCGTCTTGGCAATGTTAAAGATAATGCAACCGGATCCGTTCATAACGGAGTCTGATCTAAGGTCTGATGAAAAATATTTTTTCTCTTATTTTTCTTTTTTAAAACCTAGGTGCATCTGGTAGGGCGAAAAATACAATGACTAGTGTGTAAATGTATAGCTTGTGGCTCCTCGTAGTCATACGTTTTTTTTTTTTGGGGCTATTTGTGTCTGTAAGGTTGGCCACCCCTGTTCTATGTATTTTTTTATTTTTTTTTTTAACAAAAATGGACGATTGTTTTAGATTAAGACATTGGGGTGAAATGGAATGGAATACTGTTTTATATATGATCACAAGGTCTCAATAAATGTATATATTGCATCTGTATAGTACCCCAGGTTTCTTGTATGACATTGCATATATGGCAGATGATAACTTCTCAAAGAATGTAGAAGTGAAAGCAGATGAGCAAATTGCATATGTTTAGTAGGTGCTCCAAGCTTTAGGCCCCTTTCACACGGGCGAGATTTCCGCGCGGGTGCAATGCGTGAGGTGAACGCATTGCTCCCGCACTGAATCCGGACCCATTCATTTCTATGGGGCTGTGCACATGTGTGTTGATTTTCACGCATCACTTGTGCGTTGCGTGAAAATCGCAGCATGCTCCTCTTTGTGCGTTTTTCACGTAACGCAGGCCCCATAGAAATGAATGGGGTTGCGTGAAAATCGCAAGCATCAGCAAGCAAGTGCGGATGCGGTGCGATTTTCACGCACGGTTGCTAGGAGACGATCGGGATGGGGACCTGATCATTATTATTTCCCCTTATAACCTGGTTATAAGGGAAAATAATAGCATTCTGAATACAGAATGCATAGTACAATAGGGCTGGAGGGGTTAAAAAAAACAACAACATTTTTTAACTCACCTTAATCCACTTGTTTGCGCAGCCGGCATCTCTTCTGTCTTCATCTGTGAGGAAAAGGACCTTTGATGACGTCACTACACTCATCACATGGTCATTCACATGATCCATCACTATGGTGATGGATCATGTAATGAGCGTAGTGACGTCATCAAAGGTCCTTTTCCTCACAGATGAAGACAGAATAGATGCCGGCTGCGCAAACAAGTGGATTAAGGTGAGTTAAAAAATGTTTAATATTTTTTTAACCCCTCCGGCCCTATTGTACTATGCATTCTGTATTCAGAATGCTATTATTTTCCCGTATAACCATGTTATAAGGGAAAATAATACAATCTACACAACCTTAAACCCAAACCTGGACTTCTGTGAAGAAGTTCGGGTCTGGGTACCACATTCAGTTTTTTATCATGCGCGTGCAAAACACATTGCACCCGCACGATAAAAACTGAACAACGGAACGCAATCGCAGTCAAAACTGACTGCAATTGCGTACCTACTCGCGCGGGTTTGCCGCAATGCACCGGGACGCATCCGGACCTAATCCGGACACGCTCGTGTGAAAGAGGCCTTATAGTTATCTGTTTAAAATAAGAGCAAGAATAAATGAAACATACAAAACTAATTTTGATTTGAGTCCTTGTTTTTTTTTGTCCCAGGAAATAACAATATGCTTCAAACTAAAGGACCAACTAAGCTGCTGCTAATGGAAAGGGAGGATATACTGAACTTTCGGATTTCTAATGAGAATGCTTGGAGACAATCAGTGAATTGAGATTTGCTACACTGAAGTCGACTATATCCAAGTTTGATAAGATCTGGGGAATACACGGAAGAGAAACTGGATAGCCAAGCGCAATAGGGAGTTCTTCAAAAGGTGGCCATACACATTAGATGATTGTCAGCCGTGTTTGGCAGTGACTTAGGCCTCTTTTACACAAGCGAGTTTTCTGCGTGGGTGCAATGCGTGACGTGAACCCATAGCACCCGCAGTAAATCCTGACCCATTCATTTCAATCGGTCTGTGTACATGAGCGTTTTTTTATTTTTTTTTCACGCATCAGTTCTGCGTTGTGTGAAAAACACAGCATGTTCTATATTCAGCGTTTTTAACGCAGCCCTGGCCCTATAGACGTGAATGGGGCTTCAGTGAAAATCAGTTTTTCACTGATGGTTGCTAGGAGATGTTGTTTGTAAACCTTCAGTTGTTTATCACGCACGTGAAAAACGCATCAAAATGCATTGCACTCGAGCGGAAAAAACTTAACGCAAGAGACCAACTTTTCAGCAGTTATCTGTCAGATGTGAGCTGTTGAGAACAGTCATTGTTGCAATGTTTTCACTCAACCATTGACCAAACCAAGGAAAAGTGTCCATTTTGGCTGAGTTCTGATGTGTGTGGACTAATTTAGGTCCAGATGGTTACTAAGATGTGGCATGTGATTATGCACGCGTGGTCATTGTTGCCCTGCATGTATGTACAGTAGGTAACATCTCGGCATTGCTTACCATAAATATAGACATCTTTTAATACATGCAACATTTATGTTTATTAGATTTGTGGATAGAACAATCAAAGTAAAGAGCAGAAAATTAACTTTTTTCTTTAAACAGCAAAGTTTGAGTGTTTTTCTTGTTTGGCGAATACGTGATCTTAATATCTTACTGCTGTGGTATGGATGAGTGCTGAAAAGAAGGTCTCTTCTGCCCTCTAGTGGTACAAAATGGTAATGTACTGTACGTTTTTTTAACACGAAGCTAGTGAATTACTGTATATACCGTGGGAATTGTTTCTAAAAGTCGGAAGATTTCTGTCCAGAATGAGCTACCATATTAGCCTAGGTGATTGGTGACTATATACCAAATATACTCATACTATTTACAATAGTCTATCAATAAGATATATCACCATTTGTAGTTCTTTACATAGACTACTATAAAATATATAGCCTGTATATGTATACAGTGTCATTGAGAAAAGTTGATTGAACCTTCAACATGGTATGATGGGTAGTCAAGGTTTAGTACCTGGGCTTTTCACACAATTTATACACACCAGATGAGATTGGAGAGAAATATTCTAACCACCTGACTGGCCGCCCTAGAGCAGAAAAGTAGAAAATGTAGAAATCATTTAGCAAATATCACCTAAGTAGAGTTTATTAATGTCTGGCACATGATAGAATTGCTGGTCTTTGCAGAACTGAATTTTATTGGAAAGGTTCAGTTAAGTTCATGGATCCATGTCTTCGGATGTCAGTGTCTCAGGTTTGTGATCCATGATTATCAGGATAGATCTAAACAGAAGTAAACATATACAAGTTCTCATATCCTCTGTTACGAGTAAATAAAATCATATTTGTATATTTCTACTCAGATTGGTATAGTCCAACGATCAGCAACCTCCAGCCAGGGGCGTACCTACCATAGTGGCAGACCATGTGACTGTTATGGGGCCCAGTGGCGGATCCAGAGCCTGGTCTCGGGAGGGGCACTTCCAGATTATTTTGTGGTGCTTATAGAACAGACTACACAGTGTAGAGGTATACTGTATATTGTGTGGCACAGTGTATGCTATATGTGTATAACAAACATATTTCACATAAAAACTTACAATTAATTGGCTTGGCCCTTGGGGATCTCGGACACCACTTCCACACGCGGTGGAGCTGATGTTGTGTTTTATCCTAATGAGAAAGATTTCATAATAAGGATTTGGAGCAGGGGCAGAGGGATAGCAGAGCAGGGAGAGGCCAGTGCTGCTACTAGGGGGTCATACCATGGGGGAGTAATAAAGCCCACCACAATGCCCCCCTCCCCACTAGAAATAATTCTCCTTATAATGTGACAAAATATACCCCCTTCTAATGCCCCTAGTTGAGCTAATGTACTCATAGTGCCACCATAATGTGCCAGTATAAAATACCCCTATATAGTGCCCCCAGTAAATGCCCCCATAGTGCTCCTCTCCCCCTTCCTTCTAGTGTCCCCCATAATTTGCAAGTATAAAATACCCCTTCTTAGTGCCTCCCATAGATGACCCCATAGTACTTCTCTCCCCCCTTCCTCATAGTACCCACCATAATGTGTCCCAGTATAAAATGCCACTGTACAGAGCCCCCCATATAAAATACCCCTTCTTTGTGGCCTCAGTAGATACCCCTATAGTGTCCACCAATAATGTGCCAGTAAGAAGTGCCCCCATAGTGCCACCTAATAATGTGCCAGTAAAAAGTGCCCCCCAATAATCTGCCAGTAATAATTTCCCCCAATAATGTGACAGTAATAAGTGCCCCCATAGATGCCCCCCAATAATGTGCCATTAATATGTGCCCCCATAGATGCCCCCTAAGCATGTGCCAGTAAGAGGTGCCCCCATAGATGCCCCCCAATCATGTGCCAGTAACAAGAGCTCCCCCATCATGTGCCAGTAACAAGAGCACCACCACATCATGTGCCAGTAACAAGAGCACCCCCTCAATCATGTGCCAGTAATAAGAGCCCCCCACCATGTGCCAGTGACAAGTGCCCCCCATCATGTGTCAGTAACAAGAGCCCCCCTCCCATCATGTGGCAGTAAAAATATTGTAGAAAGTCAGGTGCATAAGAGTGTTTCCTTACTTAGGAAACGGAAATCTACACATTTTTAAGGGGCATCTGTAGATATGTACCTAGGAATCTGTCTGACCTGCTGCATGTACACTTGGCAACTGAAGAAATCTGTGTTGGTCCCATGTTCTTATGTGAAAAATGATATTTTAATGTATGCAAATGATCCTCCAGGAGCAATGGGGGGGGGGGGGGGGGCGCTATTACACCTAGAGGCTCTGCTCTCTCTGCAACTACCATGCCCTTTGCACTTTGATTGACAGCTCCAGGCAGCATAATCATCATGCCTGCCTAGCCCTGTCAATTTAAGTGCAGAGGGTGAGGCTGTTGCAGAGAGAGCTGAGCCTCTAGGTGTGACAGCAACGCCCCTGTTGTACCAAGAGGCTCATTTGCATATATTAAAACATCATATTCCTCAGCAATGCATGCACATATCAACATGGGACCAACACAGATGTCTTCAGTGGCCAAGCGCATATGTAACAGGTAAGCCAGTACATTTCTACTGACAGATGCCCCTCAAAAAAGTTGAGGGTATGACTTATTTTTTATTTTCAGCTCTTTTCTTTGTTACTGAGATTCTCCAGTAGCATGCGATGTTCCATCAGGCAGCTCAGCTGACAGCTTCTTATCTCTAAACTCTGACCTTATAGCAGTCATTATGGATCTTACTGATAAGAATGTCGCTTAAATAAGTGTTTATGACTTTTTAGTAATTTGCAGATAAGGCTACTTTCACACTAGCGTTTTTGCTGGATCCGGCAGGGTTCAGCAAAAACGCTTCTGTTACTGATAATACAATCATCTGCATCCGTTATGAACGGATCCGGTTGTATTATCTTCAACATTGCCAAGACGGATCCGTCATTAACTCCATTGAAAGTCAATGGAGGACCGATCCGTTTTCCATTGTGTCAGATTGCGTCAGAGAAAACGGATCCATCCCCATTGACTTGCATTGTCAATGAAGACGGATCCGTTTTCTCTGACGCAATCTGACACAATGGAAAACGGATCGGTCCTCCATTGACTTTCAATGGAGTTAATGACGGATCCGTCTTGGCAATGTTAAAGATAATGCAACCGGATCCGTTCATAACGGAGTCTGATCTAAGGTCTGATGAAAAATATTTTTTCTCTTATTTTTCTTTTTTAAAACCTAGGTGCATCTGGTAGGGCGAAAAATACAATGACTAGTGTGTAAATGTATAGCTTGTGGCTCCTCGTAGTCATACGTTTTTTTTTTTTGGGGCTATTTGTGTCTGTAAGGTTGGCCACCCCTGTTCTATGTATTTTTTTATATTTTTTTTTAACAAAAATGGACGATTGTTTAGATCAGGGGTGCACAACCTGCGGCCCGGGGGCCACATGCGGCCCTTGATACCATTCTGTGCGGCCCCCAACCATCTGGTAACAGACATGTATGCCTATGTCTTGTAGCTGCTCACATGTATTTTTCATGTATTTCTTCCATTAGATGGGAGTCCTGGAAGTGTAACCATTCAATCATGTGCCAGTAACAAGAGCTCCCCCATCATGTGCCAGTAACAAGAGCACCACCCCATCATGTGCCAGTAACAAGAGCACCCCCTCAATCATGTGCCAGTAATAAGAGCCCCCCACCATGTGCCAGTGACAAGTGCCCCCCCATCGTGTGCCAGTAATAAGAGCACCCCCCATCATGTGTCAGTAACAAGAGCCCCCCTCCCATCATGTGGCAGTAAAAATATTGTACATATAAAAAAAAAAAAATGTTATACTTACCTTCATGTCAGCGATGCGATGCAAGCCTCTTCCAGCCTGTGTCCCGCGCTGTACGGCTCGGGCGGCGCGAGGACATCATCGTGCCGCCTGCACCGGCCTTTGATAGGCTGCTGGCCTAGTGCCGGCAGCCTATCAGAGAAACAGGGAAGGGACACGCCTCTCCCTCCCCTGCCCCGCTGTGGCACAGCCATCTGTATCGCTGTCCTGAGGATGGCAATACAGATGACTATGGAGATGAGCGCTTCCACAATGTAAGCGCTCATCTCCCTGTGCGCTGCCGCCGTTATAGAAAAATAAACAAAAGTTTTTTAAAATATTTAAAAAAAACATAAAAATTCAAATCCCAGCCCCAAGCCCCTTTTCCCAAAATTAAAATAGAAATACATAAATGATAAATATGTACTTTCTAATGGCACCATTTACGGTTGCATTTAATGTGATGGGATGTGGGGGGAAAAAATTCCAAATTGTGTGGAATTAAAAAAACACCATTCTTTTTTTTTTTTTTTTTTTTTTTTATTACACCATTTCCTATATACGGTAAAACTGACTTATTTTTATTCTCCGTCAGTACAATTACATGACATATAAGGGGTTAAAAGTTTGGTACCCGCTGGCTATAATGCCACTCAGGTCCTGAACGGGTTCCATTATATTAACACACACACAATATATGGAAAAAAGTATTGGAGACACCTCCTAATTATGTAATTCTGGTGTTTCATTCAGTCCCATTGCCACAGGTGTATAAAAGCAAGGGTGGTACTATAATAGGATGTCGACATTGCATCAAGTCGGTTTGTGACATTTTTTCCCTCCTATATATTCCACTATGAACTAAGAGCAGGACTGGTTTTAGACAAAATGTGGCCCTGGGCAAAATCCATAGTGGGGCCCCAAATCTTGTAATAATGTACTAACAACACAGTTACATTCTGTCGATTCCGCCCCTCCCTCACAGATTTACACCCCATAAAGCTCCTCACACAGATCTGTACCCTCATGGCCCCAGAATACGCCACATGCCTCCTCCCTCACAAAAAGCTACAGCAATGGAGCAGGTGGTCATATAGCATGTACCCCAGGACTGCACTGCACATCACTAGAACCTCGCTCACCGCGCTTGCAGGCATGCGCCACCCCTCGACCTCAAAGTACTGTACCTCCACAAGGTAAATGTATGGCACATGTCAGGTCTCTAAAGATGGTGCCTACTCTAAAGCTGGTACATAGCAACCGGGTGCCTGCTGTTTCATACAGCAGGTACCTGAGGCCAATGTCCACGATCTGCAGTAATGCTGACCTGGACAGTTAACCATTCAGATGCCGTGGTCAAATGTCACGGCATCTGATGGTGTTAAAAACCGGAAGCACGGGCTTCCTGTTCAGGCATGCTGAAAGCACCCTGTTGTAAAAATGAGTCGCAGCCTGTACTAGGCTTCCAGGCTCATTATTAGTAAATCCCAGTTCAAGCCACTTGGGGACCTAACAAAAAGTAAAAAAATGTTTGGGGGAAATTATAAAAAAAAACATAAGAATTCTAATCAAAAATAAAACAGGTTGATTCTCCATTTTTACATCACTTTATCTCCCAAGACAATTGAATAAAAAGTGATACACACCCCAAAATGGTATTGTCAAAAATGATCTCCCACACATTTTCGTAGATATAACTACGAACTACAATCGCAATACCCTGCAGGTCTGGCGTGCTGCATTACCTCCTCATAGAAACGGATTCAATTAGTTTGACATGACCAATCCCTCATGAAGCCATGCTGATATGGCGTTATTTGCTTATTTTCATTGAGGTACATCAAGATAGCATCTTTTAGAAAGCCTATAAACAGTTGATAAACTTACAGGCCTATAGTTTCTGGGCTCTGTTTTTTGGCCTTTTTTGAATATTCGCACTACATTTGCTATGTGCCAATCCTGTGGAACAAACCTTAAACATCAGAAATAAGGGTCTGGCTATGGTATTACGTAATTATCTTAGGATACAGGGGTGTATTCCATCTAGTCCTGGTTCAGTTTAATCGTTATTTTCAATTAATTGAATGCTCAGAAAATGTTTTGTCTCACTCTGATTTCTTCTTGTTGCATGTTGAAGCTCTACTTGGAACCTTGTTAAGATCCAACAATGTAAAATAGGAATTTTTGCCATTTTTCAAGTGGTCTTAAACTTTTGATCAGGACTGTATAATTTTATATATTTTTTAGTAATTCCATATTTATTTTGTGCCATACATTTTTTTCTACAATTAAAATGATATTTATGCTGTATATGAATAACTAATACACAACAAACTTCTATGAGGGGACTGAAGCAGGGGGACCCTTAGAGGATTGGGGCAAGACCCCCCCCCCCCCCAGCCTTCCTAACGCTGGCCCTGACCAGGAGTGGTATTACTGTAAAGTGGAAGCATTTAAGAACCACAGCAACTCAGCCATGAGGTGTCAGACTACAAAATTACAGAGCAGGGTTGCCGACCCACTGATGACTCAATAACTGCAGAATTCAAGTAAAATCAGCACAAAAACTGTGCACAGTGAGCTTTATGATATTGGTTTTCATAGCGAAGCAGTTTCCTGCAAGTCAACTATGACCAAGTGTTGGATGGAGTGCTGCCACTTGACTCTGGAGCAGTGGAAATGTTCTGTGGCGTGAAAAATCACACTTCTCCATCTAGCAGTCTAATGGTCAAGTCTGGATTTGGCAAATGCCAGAAGACTTATATCTGTCTAACTGCATTATGCCAATTGTAAAGTTTGGTGGAGGAGGGATAATCCCCTGTGGTTGTCTTGAAAGAGTTGGCCTAGACCAGTGATGGCTAACCTTGGCTCTCCAGCTGTGGTGAAACTACGACTCCCAGCATGCTCCATTTATTTCTACAGAGTTCTGAGAGCAGCCAAGCAAGAGGGGCATCTTGGGAGTTGTAGTTTTACCACAGCTGGGGTGCCAAGGTTAGCCATCACTAGCCTAGACCCTTTAGTTCTAGTGAAGAGAAATCTAAATGCTTCGCAAAACAAAGACATTTAGGACAATTGCATGCTTCCAACTTTGTGGGAGCAGTTTAGGGATGGTACTTCTCTGCTCCAGCATGAGTTTGGTGGGTTCGTGGGGAAGAACTTGACTGGTCCAAACACAGCAACGACCTCAACCGATCCAACCCCTTTGGGATGAACTAGAATGAAGACTGCAAGCCAGGTCCAACATGAGTGTCTGATCTCACAATCACTGTTCTACATGAGGGCAAAAATTCTCACAAACACACTCCAAACTCTTGTAGAAACCTTTACCAGAAGAGTAGAGGCTGTTTTGGCTGCCAAGGGGGGGGGCAACTCCATATTTATGCATATGAATTAAGAATTGGATGTTATAAAAACTCTTGTAGATGTATCTCTAATTAGATCATCATCAAAAATGTATTTATTGCAGTAATTCAGATCAAAAAGTGAAACTCATACATTATAGAGATTAATTACACAGAGAGTGATCTATTTCAAGTGTGTATTTATTTTAATGTTGATAATCATGGCTTACAGCTACTGAAAACTCAAAAGTCAGTATCTCAGAAAATCTGAATATTATATAAAGCCAATAAAAAAAGATTTTTAATACAGAAATGTTGGCCACTGAGAAGTATGTACAGTATAAGTGTCACAGTGCTGTTCACTGTGACAGTTGTGGCCATGTAGGCTGGCTGCATGCCCTCTCACATACTGGCTGCAGACTGACCCCTGTGTAGGCTGGTTGCTTGGGGGTGGTGTGTGTGAACTATGCCTATGAATGTGTGTACTCCTTGTGTCTGCATCTCAGTGCAGTTCTTGCTGGCTGCAAGCTTTCTCCTGTGTATGCTGGTTGCTTGGAAATGCATTCTGGCTGCGGTCTTTAGTGTGTGAACAGAATTGAATTACTTGTTGGTGTCTGGTTCTGGTAGGGTTAAAATCTGTGAGCTGTGGGGCTTGTGGTCAGTCTATCTTTTGCTTTCCTGGGTGTAGCCCTTTGCTGCCGAGCCAGTTTTTTGTTTTTTTTTGCCATTTTTTTGCCATCTGTCCTTCTGTGTGGTGTCACCTGGTAATGTGTTGTTTTTTGTTATATCCGTGTCTGTTCTTCTGTACCTGTTCTGTGTCTTGATCCTGCCTGTTCCATGCATAGCCTGGTAGTGCTCAACTGCTTCTGATCCTGTCTGTTCCATGCATAGCCTGGCAGTGCTCAACTGCTTCTGATCCTGTCTGTTCCATGCATAGCCTGGCAGTGCTCAACTGCTTCTGATCCTGTCTGTTCCATGCATAGCCTGGTAGTGCTCAACTGCTTCTGATCCTGTCTGTTCCATGCATAGCCTGGCAGTGCTCAACTGCTTCTGATCCTGTCTGTTCCATGCATAGCCTGGCAGTGCTCAACTGCTTCTGATCCTATCTGTTCCATGTCTAGCCTGACAGTACCCAACTGCTTCTGATCCTGTCTGTTCCATGTCTTACCTGCAGTGCCTTACTGCTTCTGTTCCTGCCTTCATGAGTGGGCTCCTCGGTTCTTAGGAGGGTGGACATTTAGTCTGTGTGCAGCTCTGTCTGTGAGCACCATGCTTCTGTTTCGCATGGGGTCCAGGCATCTGCTTGTGCACTGGTTTCTGTTTGTCTTGTCTGATCCATGTCCTGAGTTTGTTTGGGTTCCAGTCTTTTTTCTGTGTGTTCGTTGGTATTTGCACCAGCGTGGTTGCAGGTGCCGGCCAGGTGTACCGGGGCATTCCTGGAGGTGTGACCAGTGAGCCCTCGGCCAAGTTCATCCCCACAGCTCTGTGAAGAACGTGGCTCACTGGCTTCTCCTCCCTCTGGGTTTGGCCTCCTGCCTTGCCGATGCACTTTTGGTAGTGCTACCACTGTTGCCTACCTGCTAGTCCTGCATTACTGTCCTGTTTACAGGCAGACCTCCATAACATGACAATAAGTACTTAATACTTGGTTGAGGCTTCTTTTGCATGAATTACTGCATCAGTTTTGCAATTTTGTCATCATCTTTCCAGTTAGCCATAAAAAGGTATCAACCAGTGAGGAATCTCAATGTTTTTTCATCTTATATTTACTGGCTAACACAGTACAAATATACATATATTTACTGCATCTCTGTGGTGTGGCATGGAGGCAATCAGCCTGTGGCACCTCCGGGGTGCTATGGAAGCCCAGGTTGCTTTGATATCGCCCTTCAGCTTGTCTGCATTGTGGGGTCTGGTGTCTCTTATCTTTCTTATTACAATACCCCATAGGTCAGGGGAGTTTTCTGGCCAATCCAGCACAGTGATACCGTGGTTATTAAACCAGGTACTGGTATTCTGGCAGTGTGGGTAGGCACCAAGTCCTGTTGCAAAATAAAGTCAGCATCTCCATAAAGCTTAAACTGTGAGATAGGGTAGCTCATCCCAAATGCCCGTGGATAGGTGCTTAAGCCCAAAGATTGAATCACCCTGGTCAGAACAATAAAGAAAAAGAAAAACTAATGTTCAATACAGCAGTGCATCGACATACATAACAGTAAAAATAAAATTATATAAAATGAAGTAAAATCCAATAAAATAAAATCACATTCAAAAGTCCCTGAGGATAATCTTTTGAAGCAGGTACATACGTCCACTTTGGCTAAAAATCAGCTTGCAAGAGACAAACCGCAAGCAAAGTTCCTAGGGAGTTGTACAAGAAATGCTAAAAAAAAAAAAAACGCATCAATAACGCATCACAGTGGACTTTATTCATCCTCTTCTGAGATCTGGTGTTCCAGAATTTACTCACCACCAATTAGAGTATAAATAATGGGGTCTGAGCATATAGAGTATAACCACTGAGCATGAGGTCAGCAAGACCTTGAAACGTGTCTGTTGTTGCATACCAATGCTCCCAAAGACCCGATAATCTTGTAAAGCATGGCCATGCTTATTGGACTGCAAGACAATCGACTAATTTCTTAACAGCGAACATCGCAATTGACTTCCTACCTCAGATCCCGCGAGAACTACACACGGAGAACACGGAATAGCTACATGGGATCTGGACCCCACTCTGTCCTACCGACTCGCTCACAGAGCGCATAAAGGTTATTGTGGAGACCATTCACTACAAGGTGGGGTGAGTGCTCAGTGAGAGTTTTCTTTACCCGCATGTTACATCTTCAGTGCGGCTACAAATCGGTTCACATAGACCGCATGATAGACACATTACACCACATATGGGCGCCTGACAGCTGCTACACACTTGCTGGTGTGTCAACTTTGGAAAATTCAATGGTGAATGCGGTTTAGTCACACAACCATGTCTAAGTCTGATTTGGTCTAATGTGCATTCCTTGTACAACTATCTCCCTCCATCTAGAAACTTTGCTTGCGGCTTGTCTCTTGCAAGCTGATATTTAGCCAAAGTGGACGTATGTATCTGCTTCCAACGATTATGCTCAGGGACTTTTGAATGTGATTTTATTTGATTGGATTTTATTTTTACTATGTTATGTATGTCGATGCACTGCTGTATTAATATTAAACATTAGTATTTGATTTCATCTTCGTGGAGTCTATGATGTTTGAGTGCTTGCCCATCTAGGTCAATTTTTTCTCCATAAAGCTTGTCAGGAGAGGGAAGCAGAAGTGCTCTAAAATATCCTGGTAGATGGCTGCGCTGAACTTGATATAACACAGTAGACCAACACCAGCAGATGACATGGCTCCCCAATCACTGACTGTGGAAACTTCATACTGGACCTCAAGCAACTTAGAATGTGTGCCTCTCCACTCTTCCTCCAGACCTTGATTTCCAAATGTAATGCAAAATATACTTTAATCTTAAAACAGCCCTTTTTACCACTGAGCAACAGTCCAGTCCTTTTTCTCCTTACTTCTTACATGGTCTCTGGATCATGAGTGGCTTGACACAAGGAATATGACAGATGTAGCCCATGTCCTGGATACGTCTGTGTGTGGTGGCTCTTGAAGCACTGACTCTGGCCGCAGTCCACTCCTTGCGAATAACCCCCAAATTATTAGCCTTTTCTTGACAATCCTTTCAAGGCTGTGGTTATCCCTGTTCCTTGTGCACCTTTTTCTACCACGCTTTTTCCTTCACCTTAATTTTCCATTAATGTGTCCCTTTATGTGGTAATAATTTTGGAATGCTTTTACTTATTCAGGCTTTTCTTAGATTGGTTTTCTTATTACACATTATACTTCATGTTAGTGGTAAATTTGAGTCAATATGTGTTACTTTTATTTATTTAATTTTTTTTAATTTTTTACAGAAAATGTAGAAAAATTAGCAATTTTGAAAATTTTTAGTTTTCTGCCTTTAACCACTTCAGCCCCGCTAGGTGAAACCCCCTTCATGACCAGAGCACTTTTTACACTTCGGCACTACACTACTTTCATCGTTTATCGCTCGGTCATGCAACTTACCACCCAAATGAATTTTACCTCCTTTTCTTCTCACTAATGGAGCTTTCATTTGGTGGTATTTTATTGCTGCTGACATTTTTACTTTTTTTGTTATTAATCAAAATGTAACGATTTTTTTGCAAAAAAATGACATTTTTCACTTTCAGCTGTAAAATTTTGCAAAAAAAAAACGACATCCATATATAAATTTTTCGCCAAATTTATTGTTCTACATGTCTTTGATAAAAAAAAAATGTTTGGGCAAAAAAAAAATATGGTTTGGGTAAAAGTTATAGCGTTTACAAACTATGGTACAAAAATGTGAATTTCCGCTTTTTGAAACAGCTCTGATTTTCTGAGCACCTGTCATGATTCCTGAGGTTCTACAATGCCCAAACAGTAGAAAAACCCCACAAATGACCCCATTTCGGAAAGTAGACACCCTAAGGTATTCGCTGATGGGCATAGTGAGTTCATCGAACTTTTTATTTTTTGTCACAAGTTAGCGGAAAATGATGATGATTTTTATTTTTTATTTTTTTCTTACAAAGTCTCATATTCCACTAACTTGCGACAAAAAATAAAAAATTCTAGGAACTCACCATGCCCCTCACAGAATACCTTGGGGTGTCTTCTTTCCAAAATGGGGTCACTTGTGGCGTAGTTATACTGCCCTGGCAATTTAGGGGCCCAAATGTGTGAGAAGTACCTTGCAATCAAAATGTGTAAAAAATGACCGGTGAAATCCGAAAGGTGCACTTTGGAATATGTGCCCCTTTGCCCACCTTGGCAGCAAAAAAGTGTCACACATCTGGTATCGCCGTACTCAGGAGAAGTTGGGGAATGTGTTTTGGGGTGTCATTTTACATATACCCATGCTGGGTGAGAGAAATATCTTGGCAAAAGACAACTTTTCCCATTTTATTATACAAAGTTGGCATTTGACCAAGATATTTTTCTCACCCAGCATGGGTATATGTAAAATGACACCCCAAAACACATTGCCCAACTTCTCCTGAGTACGGCGATACCACATGTGTGACACTTTATTGCAGCCAAGGTGGGCAAAGGGGCACATATTCCAAAGTGCACCTTTCGGATTTTGCAGGCCATTTTTTACACATTTTGATTGCAAGGTACTTCTCACACATTTGGGCCCCTAAATTGCCAGGGCAGTATAACTACGCCACAAGTGACCCCATTTTGGAAAGAAGACACCCCAAGGTATTCCGTGAGGGGCACTGCAAGTTCCTAGAATTTTTTTTTTTTTGTCACAAGTTAGCGGAAAATGGTGATTTTTTTTTTTCCCTCTTTTTTCCTTACAAAGTCTCATATTCCACTAACTTGCGACAAAAAATAAAAAATTCTAGGAACTCGCCATGCCCCTCACGGAATACCTTGGGGTGTCTTCTTTCCAAAATGGGGTCACTTGTGGCGTAGTTATACTGCCCTGGCAATTTAGGGGCCCATATGTGTGAGAAGTACTTTGCAATCAAAATGTGTAAAAAATGGCCTGCAAAATCCGAAAGGTTCACTTTGGAATATGTGCCCCTTTGCCCACCTTGGCATCAAAAAAGTGTCACACATCTGGTATCACCGTACTCAGGAGAAGTTGGGGAATGTGTTTTGGGGTGCCATTTTACATATACCCATGCTGGGTGAGAGAAATATCTTGGCAAAAGACAACTTTTCCCATTTTTTTATACAAAGTTGGCATTTGACCAAGATATTTATCTCACCCAGCATGGGTATATGTAAAATGACACCCCAAAACACATTCCCCAACTTCTCCTGAGTACGGCGATACCAGATGTGTCACACTTTTTTGCAGCCTAGATGCACAAAGGTGCCCAAATTCCTTTTAGGAGGGCATTTTTAGACATTTGGATCCCAGACTTCTTCTCACGCTTTAGGGCCCCTAAAAAGCCAGGGCAGTATAAATACCCCACATGTGACCCCACTTTGGAAAGAAGACACCCCAAGGTATCCAATGAGGGGCCTGGCAAGTTCATAGAAATTTATTTTTTTTCGCAAAAGTTAGCGGAAATTGATTTTTTTTTTGTTTTTTCTCACAAAGTCTCACTTTCCGCTAAATTAGGACAAAAATTTCAATCTTTCATGGACTCAATATGCCCCTCAGCAAATACCTTGGGGTGTCTTCTTTCCAAAATGGGGTCAGTTGTGGGGTGTTTGTACTGCCCTGGCATTTGAGGGTCTCCGCAATCATTACATGTATGGCCAGCATTAGGAGTTTCTGCTATTCTCCTTATATTGAGCATACAGGTAATGAGATTTTTTTTTCCGTTCAGCCTCTGGGCTGAAAGAAAAAAATGAACGGCACAGATTTCTTCATTCCTATCGATCAATGTGGATGAAAAAATCTCTGCCAAAAAAAAAAAATGGAGGGGAAAGGCGTCTGCCAGGACATAGGAGCTCCGCCCTACATCCATACCCACTTAGCTCGTATGCCCTGGCAAACCAGATTTCTTCATTCGCATCAATCGATGTGGATGAATAAATCATTGCCGGGATTTTTTATATATATATATATATATATATATATATATATATATATACACAAAGTGTTTGCCAAAGCATAGGAACGCCGCCTCCTCCTCAGCTCGTATGCCTCGGCAAACGTATCTGTCACTGCAGAGGAGAAAATCCCGTCTTGCAGCACCGCATACACCGACTTGCGTGTAATCTGACAGCAGCGCAATGCTTCTGTCAGAATGCACATCGGTGCTGCAGCTAGTAGATCGGTTGGTCCACCTGGAAGGTAAAAAGACAAAAAAAAAAAAAAAAAAAAAACCAGGCCACAACGCAATAATTTTATTAACTTTGGAACAGAACATGTAACTTTAACTTTTTGAACTAAACATTAACGTGTTTGCTTACTGGTGTTTTTTTTTTTTTTACCTTTATAGAACAAACCTCTCCTTCCCCATGGGTCAATGTGCAAAGCGCAAATCGCCCAAAGATGTGGCGAAGTGCGTTATGCACTTTGTCCCATGTGAAAGGAGACGTTTGCAGCAGCTGTGAGTGAATGGGCCCTAATAGCCCTGTGTGCCTATCCTGGTGAGATGATCCCTATGCTAGGTGTACCTGTGTGTGGTACTTTCGGAAACACTCCCCTAAGCATAGGGCAGGGTGGTCAGGACAGTCAGGACAGAAATAGCGGGTGTCACGCCTTATTCCACTCCTGCTACAGACACGACATCTTTTTCGGGGTGACGGGTGGGTTGAGGTACCAGCAACGACATTGGGGAAATGTCGCTCGTGTAGACGGCTAACTACACTGGTGGATGGGGCCACGGAACCTCCTGGATACAGGAGGTTCTCGATGATCTCTTCCTGAAATTTGAGGAAGGATCCAGTTCTCCCAGCCTTACTGTAGAGAACAAAACTATTGTACAGAGCCAATTGAATTAAATATACAGACACCTTCTTATACCAGCGTCTGGTTCTGCGGGAAACTAAATACGGAGACAACATCTGGTCATTGAAGTCCACCCCTCCCATGTGGAGGTTATAGTCGTGGACTGAGAGGGGCTTTTCAATGACACGGGTTGCTCGCTCAATTTGTATTGTCGTGTCTGCGTGAATGGAGGAGAGCATGTAAACGTCACGCTTGTCTCTCCATTTCACCGCGAGCAGTTCTTCGTTACACAGTGCGGCCCTCTGCCCCCTTGCAAGACGGGTGCTAACGAGCCGTTGGGGGAAGCCCGCGCGACTAGTTCGCGCGGTACCACAGGCGCCAATCCGTTCTAGAAACAAATGCCTAAAGAGGGCCACACTTGTGTAAAAATTGTCCACATAAAGATGGTACCCCTTGCCGAATAAGGGTGACACCAAGTCCCAGACTATCTTCCCACTGCTCCCCAGGTAGTCAGGGCAACCGACCGTCTCCAGGGTCTGATCTTTTCCCTCATAGACACGAAATTTGTGTGTATAGCCTGTGGCCCTTGCACAGAGCTTATACAATTTGACCCCATACTGGGCGCGCTTGCTTGGGATGTATTGTTTGAAGCCAAGGCGCCCGGTAAAATGTATAAGGGACTCGTCTACGCAGATGTTTTGCTCAGGGGTATAAATATCTGCAAATTTCAGGTTGAAATGGTCTATGAGGGGCCGAATTTTGTGGAGCCGGTCAAAAGCAGGGTGGCCTCTGGGACGGGAGGTGCTGTTATCACTAAAGTGCAGGAAACGCAGGATGGTCTCAAATCGTGTCCTGGACATAGCAGCAGAGAACATGGGCATGTGATTAATCGGGTTCGTGGACCAATATGACCGCAATTCATGCTTTTTTGTCAGGCCCATGTTGAGGAGGAGGCCCAGAAAAGTTTTAATTTCGGAAACTTGGACTGGTTTCCACCGGAAAGGCTGGGCATAAAAGCTTCCCGGGTTAGCGGTTATAAATTGTGTGGCATACCGGTTTGTCTCTGCCACAACTAAGTCTAAAAGCTCCGCAGTCAAGAACAGCTCAAAAAATCCCAGGGCCGAACCGATCTGAGCTGTCTCAACCCGAACTCCAGACTGGGCGGTGAAAGGGGGAACTACAGGTGCGGCTGAAGTTGGGGACTGCCAATCAGGGTTTGCCAGCACCTCTGGGATTCTAGGGGCTCTACGGGCACGTCTTTGCGGTGGCTGCGACGGGGTCACTACTGCACGTGCCACCTTCAACTGCCCTTCTGGTGCTCGCTACTTCACCATGTTCTACGGCAGTGCTGGTACTAGGTCCAGGAAGGGCTGGGCTGCTGGTGTATGCCTCACCACGTAATCCGACAGCACCAGCCCCACTCTGCTGCTCTTGAAGCGGATCCTGCGCAACCTGCGGTCTAGCGACACGGGGCCGGGTACGCCTGCTGCTATCAGGGACCTCAACCTCCTCGTCCGAACTTTGGGTCAGAGAGCCACTGCTTTCTACAGGTTCGTATTCTGACCCGCTGGATTCATCAGATGAGGGTTCCCACTCCTCATCCGACTGGGTCAGAAGCCTGTAGGCCTCTTCAGAAGAATACCCCCTGTTAGACATGTGGGCAACTAAATTTCGGGGTATTCCCTGAGACTACCCAAGAAAAAAAAGCAAGCCTGTCTTACAAATGGGAGGCTAGCGAAGTACCGGAGGCCGCTGCGGTTGATAAAAAATATCAAAACTGATTTTTTTATCGCCGCAGTGCGTGTAAAGTGAATGTGCAGCGATCAAAAAAATTTTTTTGTCACTGCGGTGGGGCGGGCGTGGGCGAACGCACGTGTGGGCGACCGATCAGGCCTGATCGGGCAAACACTGCGTTTTAGGTGGAGGGAGAACTAAAGTGACACTAGTACTATTATAGATCTGACCGTGATCAGTTTTGATCACTTCCAGATACTATAAAAGTACAAATGCTGATTAGCGATACGCTAATCAGCGAATAACGGACTGCGGTGCGGTGGGCTGGGCGCTAACCGATCCCTAAACTACCTAACCAAGGGGCCTAAACTATACTGAAACCTAACGGTCAATACCAGTGAAAAAAAAAAGTGACAGTTTACACTGATCACTTTTTTCCTTTCACTAGTGATTGACAGGGGCGATCAAAGGGTTAATTGGGGTGATCTGGGGCTAGTATGTGGTGTAGTGGGTACTCACAGTTATGTGTGCTCCTCTGCTGGAACCAACCGACCAAAAGAAGGAGCAGAGGAGCACAGCAGCCATATAACCCCATCATATTTACTAATATGTGGGGTTAAATGGCTGCTGCTTGGTTTTTTTGAAAATCAGCAACCTGCCAGCCAATGATCGTGGCCGGCAGGCTGCTGACGAAATACTCTGCAGTGAAATGCCGGCCCGCGATGCGAATAAATCAACCACCTCCCGGACGCATCCGTGCGTACAGCGGTCGGGAGGTGGTTAAGACGGTCCCGCCCTGGGTGCCAGCTGTAAAGGGGGCGCTACAGAACATGTTGCAGACAGCAGGCTGTCAGGTAAGAGATGAACAGCTATAGGATTCTTATTCCTGACAGCCTGCTTTCTGTATTGCTGTACGCTGCTTATAATCTTCTCTTGGACACCTCTTCTCAGTATCCAGCACCACCCCAGCTATCTAGCGGCAAGCAGATGACTGGAGAGGGGGCGGGGCTAATAGTCTTATATTCTATCTAGGGCAAGGATGCCCAACCTGTGGCCCTCCAGGTGTTGCAAAACTACAATTCCCAGCATGCCCGGACAACCTACAGCTATCAACCTGGTGCAGAGCATGGTGGGAGTTGTAGCTTTACAATAGCTGGAGGGCCGCAGTTTGTGCATCCCTAATGTAGAGGAATAGGTCAGCATCTACAGCAAGCATAAGCTGGAGAACCTTCTGTGATGTCACAGTCACATGATCAAAGTTCTTCAGCCAAGCGCTGCACAGGAGGAGGACTAAACTATGGGTGAATAAGGTATCATACGGTGTGTGTGAATAGTGTGTCATCTATGCAGTGTGTGTGTGTGTGTGTGTGTGTGCTTACACCCCCATGGAACTTTTCAAGGGGTACAGTGAGGATCTTGGCCAAGCAGACGTTTCATAGAATTTGGAAGCACTAGGCTGTGAAAATGAAAAATTACATATTTTACAAGAAAATGTCGCTTTAGGCCCAGATTTTTCAGGAGAAAATGCACTCCACAATTTATCCGTTTTTTGGGGAATACAGATACACACATATATATGTATGGGTGCACAGCGGGGATCAGAAGAGAAGGCGCACCATATGGCTGTTGGAGGGAAGATTTCACTGGAATCACTTTCAGGTGGGATGTTGCATTTGAAGACATCCTGAGATACCCCTGCAGGGGAAACCCCCTAGAAATGACCCCAATTTGGAAACTACATACAACCCCCATGGAATTTTTCAAGGGATGCAGTGTGCACCTTGATCAAACAGGCATTTCATAGAATTTCTTAACACTTGGCCATGAAAATAAAAAATTACATATATTTAAAAAAAAAAATTGCTATAGCCCCACCTTTTTTTTTTTCATTTTGACAAGGGGTAACAGGATGTAATGTACCCCATAATATGCTACCCATTTTCTCCCAAATATGTCAACACCTCATATCTGGTCAAAGTGCTGTATGGGCACGCTGCAGGGCTCAGAAGAGAAAGAGCACTATACATTTGAGGCCTAGACTGATGATTTATACAGCACTGTCTGACAACTGCAGAGGATCTGAGGTGAAATATTAAAAAAAGACAGTCCAAAAAGTGTCCCCATTTTGAAAACCACACCACACAGAGAATTTAACAAGGGTTGTCGTGAGCATTTTGCCCCCACAATTATGTTTTTTTATTTTATTTTTACAGTGTTCATCTAGGGGAGCAGATCATGTGGTATTTTTATAGAGAAGATCGATACGGACGCAGCAATACCTAATATGTCTGTTTTATTTTAGATTTGTTCAGTTTTACATAAAAGAATTTTTGAAAAGAAAAGAAATCTTGTTTTTGTGTTGCCATTTTCTGAAAGCCATGTTTTTTTTTTCATTTTTCTAGTGAATGTCTTATGTAGGGGCTTGTTTTTTGTGGGATGAAGTGACATTTTTATTTGTATCATTTTGGGGTAGATACGACTTTTTAAATCGCTTGATATACTTTTTGTGAGGAAAGTTGACAAAAAATCATGTGATACTTTTATAAAGATGCGGCACTACCTAATATGTCTAGAACTTGATTATGGGAAAGGGGCATTTTTTTTTTTTATTAAAACTTTTTTTAATGTAAAACACTTCTTTTTTTTTAAACTTTTTTTTGTCGAAGTATGGGACTTTAGGGACTAACTTTAGGGATCTGATCCCCTCTGCAATGCATTACAATACATTGTGTATTGTAATGCATTACCTGTCACTGACAGCCTGGGGCTCTCTTAGGCTTCTGTAACTGGGGGGCTCCAATGCCTGTGTAAGGCATCGAGCTGCCATAGGAGTTATTAGGTCCCCGTCGCACAGGGATTTGATGGGGATGGTGAGTGAGCCCGTACCCTCCACAAACCCTGTATATGCCGTGGTCGGTCTAGAACACGGCATACGCGATCAGCACTGTCAGTAACTGCTGTGGCCCAGCCGCTGATCGAGCAGCTCCTGCCCCTGCCAGATCAGAGCTCCTGCCTCTTCAGTCCTCGGAGCCTCCAAATGCGTTCTATAGTCTACAGTCTGTTGTCCATCCCTATCTTTGTTAATAACAGACAGATCACAAAAACTTCAGTCTCCATAAAATAATATCTGCATCCACAGCTTTTAATTTGTTGGAATAATAGTTACAGATAAACAGGGTCACTCCATGTACAATTACCAATACTTTTATACATGTCATATTTCAATAACATCAACACTAATCTTATTTACAAGGTGCATATGTACATAAAAATCTTTCTAAAGTCAGTGCATTGTCAATATTTTTATACAAGAATTTACAAATTGAACGTAGGTAACGGTTAATTTAATAAATGTCCTGCTAATTTATGAGTTTATAGAATTTTATAATTTAAAAAAAATAATTACAACCAAGTATAATAACAAATAAGATTAAAAAATATAAACGTGCTACCAACATAAATAACGATTACCTAACAATCACCAGTATGTAGTTTGTTCATAACAAATTGATGCACTGTTATGTTCACATTGTATAACTAGGTAAGAAAATAGAGAAGCATACGTTGTATTTTGTTATACAGGCATATCCCATTAGAAATCATGTTGTTATGATCGAAATGGTGAACCATGACACTTGACCAATGCTGTTAACCTGTAATATTCCTACCAATAAGTTAGTGGAACAGGTGCTGCCTCCTTAGTGCACATTTTGACATACCTATTGTTCAAAATTCAGAAGACATATGGATTTAATGCACTGATACAACATGTTGACTGAAGGTAAAGGGGATATCCACCCTGCCAGGTACAATAAGCTGACAACTTTGGATAACATCTAGGAGTTGGCCAAAGAGCCATGAATGCGATCACTGCTGCAATATTTTTGTGGCCTGGGGTTACAAAATAGGTTCTATATTTATTCTGAAGAAAGGCTGTTGTCTGTGCTTGGTTATTAAAGTCTAATATGTACTGGGTTGCAATAGGATCAATCTAGTGTGTATGATGTATGAAGACATTAGTTCTATCATGGATTAGAAATATACATTTTAAATTTCTATTTTAGAGATCTCTAGGGTTTAAAGGAAATCTTTCATCAGGACAAACCCCTTTAAATAAGTGCATCTCTCTTTTATTGGAACAGACCAGTTTGGAGTGCAATGGTTTTAAGTGTTCTGTAGGTTATTAACTGTGCTTCTCAGTCTGAATGGTCAAGGCTCCTTCAGATGCAAAAGTTGTGGGTGCAGCCATGTGGATGGAGGGAATATAACATCCAGTGAACACTTTAATCTGGGCAGATCAAGTTGCCGCACTGCATCCACAAGGAATGTGATTATGTAAAGTTATCTTTCCTGGTGACAGATTCCCTTTAATTTTAATTTTTAAGGTTTGGCCTTGTACAATTTAAAGTGACTTTATGAATTATGGACCCTTCAAATTTAACCAGACCCAGCATCTCACCATGGTTGGTGCAGGTGCTAGAGATATGATACCAATCATAACAAAACTAGAAAACTATATCAACTATATTTGAAATGCTTCTTAACTTATACTTACTTGGGCCCTACATTTAGTTCTTGAGGAATGGATGTACAGTCTACTTCTGCTTATCTATACAGACTGGTCTAAAGGTCCTTTTACATTGCCCGATGTGGGGTCATAATGAGTTGTGAACAACAAATTGATTAACCTTTGTTTAAAGGGCCCTAACAAGGAATTGGAAACTGTATAGGGGATGAATGAGCATTAATACAATTGTTTATCCCCTTACACTTTACATTACATCAGTATCACATTCCCTATTTACATGAGGGGATGTGCTGCTGACAAGCAAGCATTTTATGCCTGCATAAAAGATCCACTCAGCTGACAAATGAGTACTATTATGAATGCTCGTTTAACCGATCACTCCTGTAAAAAGGTCCTTAAGACACACTATATACCTATACTTTAATGTATATAAGTCTTGATAATTTAAGTTTGGGGACCACATTTCAAGTTAGGATAAAGTATTAATTTTCCTTAAGATTCTTTTAGTAAAGCTAAAGAATAGCAGTATAAAAACAAGTTCATTTCTATACCCAAAAAGGCAATAAAAATTGTCTACAGGATGGCTTAAAGGCTATGGAAATCTTCGGGGCAATTTTTTTAAATTATTGCATTGTACTAATTTTGAGCTAAAAATCACTTTTTCAATTGGTTGAGCCCCTTTCGCTGTACAGCCATGAGATTCTCTAGATAGCATACTCTGTATTTTTATTGTGTTCTGTCCAGGAAGCTCAGCTGATGGCTCCTTATCTCTGCTCTCTGCAACATTCATTAGCGCTCAATTCTTATTCTGTGCCTTAAATAACTGTTTTTGAGCTATTACAGCTAGGTAGAAGTCAACCTTTCATGACAAAGCTGCTGCATATTTTTAATAAAGGCTAATTGAAAATTGAGTAAAATGCAATCATAAATAATTGCCCCGAAGGTGTACATAGCCTTTTAAACTTTCTAATGTTAAGTACTTTACAGCCTAGATTATGTAACAAATTAATTGAAAAATGGCAACAATGTAGGTAACAGAACCTGCCAAACAAATGTTCTTAAAAACATAGAGCATGTGTAGGTTGGTAATGCCGCACAATGCCCAATAAATAGCTCAGCTTCAGTAGAATTCTTTAATCATTGGTCAACCATCTTTAATAAAAGGAAATGCATGGCACTATGGTTGGCATATTTACATAAAGTAATTGTCTGGACAAAGAACGTCAAGTGCTGTCCACATTGTCCAAACATTGTGCTTACTTGTGTGCTTAGAAATGAATAGTCCAAGATGAGTATGTGTGGTGAACTCTGATGACAGTGATGTCTCGATAATAACACCATCTAGTATGAATGAAAGCAGAGTGAAAAGTAAAGGAGCTCATAGGCGGCAATTAAACTGAATATAAAATGTCACTGCACGCTTAGAGACAAAGAGAAAACTCAATAGATGCTGAATCTCTATAAGATATCAAACTCTAGTAAGTAGACGTACAATGCGTCTATTCAGGGCTGTACAATGCAACCATTCAGGGCTAATGAGTAATAGAGGAATACGTGTCACGTTCTGCAGTGTATGTACGTCATTCACTGATACTAGAGGGACATTCCTGAGAAACACTGAAAATGACCAGTTCAGACCATTATACCTGTTAGTGGCCTTTAAACAAGCTTCGCGTGGGATCTAACCATTTCATTATAATTAATTAAGAAGTGGGAAGTGAAACCTAATTCCACATTTACATCTAAAATCTGTATGACAAATGACATATCAACCAGAATATTTCCTGGTCATGGTCTTGTAATACAAGACCATAATTCTTTGCAGCAAGATTTCGCCTTAGCTTAGGGTTACAAAAGCTCCATTCCCTGTAATTTCTGCTGCAGCAGAAAAGTTGTCGCTTTTCAGATTTACTTGGATGACTGTATAGCCTCTTACCACTTACTAGGAGGATACACTTCAGTAATCATGGGAATATCTTACAAAGTAAAAGCAAATTCATGTCACAAAAAATTAATCTGGGCATTCCGAAAAAATCTTAATTCCTATTGGTTTAGTTATATTACAAAATAAATGTTAAAGGGGTATTCCAGGATTTACAGTATATCATGAAGACCTATCCTCAGGATAGGTCATCAACTTAATATTGGTGGGAGTCCAACACCTGGCACTCCACGGATCAGGTGTTTCAGGCCGCTGCAGTGAGGGAACTTATACAGTGTAGAAGACAGCTTCGTACACTGTGTAGTGGCCATGCCAGGGTACTGTAGCTTAGCTGGTATTATGGGAGCTGAGTTGCAGTACGCCGACTCCGCAAACTACACAATGCACAGAGCCTTCTACAAGGTATAGTTTACAGCACCGTACCTTCCCAAAACAGCTGATCAGTGGGGTGCTGGGTGCCAGGCCCCCATTATCTCAATATCTGTAGCCTGGAATATCCCTTTAAATGGGTTTTTCCTAATATTCATTTTATGATGTCATTAGGACATGTCCCAAAATAATGATCAGTTGACTTCAGTTCTCGGGACTCTTTTGGAGATGTAACATGTCCTTGTCACGATCTACTGTATCTAAATGAATGGAGCTTGCTGAAAACATTGAGTGCCCTAGATTCTGGGAGAACTCTTTTTACATTGTTTCCACTATAAAGGGATGTACACACAATGGATTTTACAGCAAAATTTTGGCAGGCAGCCACGACAAAATTTTGGCAGAAACCCACTGGCTGCTGCGTCCTTTCTGCCTCCCGTACATCTCAATGGGAGGCAGCACTGAGGATCGCGGAGTGGTGGCTTATAGCCATGGCCGACCGAAAGGGGACATGTTTTTTATCCTCCGAGCTGGCCCTCATTGAAATGAATGGGAGGCAGAAAGAAAGTAGATGCCAGTGGTTTTTTTGGCGAAATATCAATGAGGCCGTCTGTGCCAAAACTCCGCTGTAAAATCGGTTGTGTGAATGTACCCTAAGGCTGAAAATACATAGGCAGTTTCAATGGAGTTTTTGAAGCAATACAAGATGTGTATCCAGAAGGACCGAGTCCTTCTACTTGTCTGGAATCCACTGCCGAATTTGAATTTAAAAATACACTACTTTAAAAAGTACTACAAAAACTGAAAGTGTGATTTCAGCCTGAAGTGGTTAAAATGTGTCAGATGTTCCCTTTTCCTGCTTTAATTGTAAAGTAATATACAATAGAAAAGACAAGTACTATAAAGGGGAAAGCAAAGCAGTCCTAATCATCCTTCTGTCTTTATTATGTGCAACTTTTCCTATATCGCCCCCAGTGCTTCTCCATTATCATAAAATAAGATTATATTTAATAATGCTAAAATCTGACTTCTGATGTTTACACAGCATTAGCAATAAAACACTGGAATTTACTCATTTGAATTTGTATGTGTAATAAAACTAGAAACGTAATACAAAAGCCACAGGGGACGTGTCTGAATAGTGTTGTTTATGTGACAATGTACTTGCTGATGTTGCAAAAAATAGTGGTTTCTGTCATTAAAAAAGACTTCATGCACACAACCTTATTTTGTATCTGTATCCGATCTGCATTTTTTGCGGATTGCACACAGACCCGTTCATTTCTATGGGTCCACAAAGGAAAAAAAAAAAAAAAAAAAAAAAACATTATCCATGTGCTGTCTGCACGTTTCGCAAATTATAGAACATGTCCTACTCTTGTCCATATTGTGGATAAGAATGGTCATTTCTATAAATGGGAGTGAAAAAAAATGCAGATTGCACATTGAAGGCGTCCATATTTTGCAGGACCTTGGTTTGCAGACCACAACACGGACATGGTCGTGTACATGAGTCCTTAAGGGTCCATTCACACATCCGAAAAATGGGTCTCCATCTGTTCCGCAATTCTGAGGAACAGGTGCGAACCCATTCTTTTTCAATGGGGCCTGAAAGTGCTGTCCACATCCGCATTTGCGGATCTGCACTTCTGTTCCGCAAAAAAATAGAACATGTCCTACTCTTGCCTGCACATACGGATGTGTGAATAGACCCTAACTGTTTCTCACATTTGTCTTAAGGGAACCTGCATGACTGACTTACGCTTGCTGCAAATGTATACGGTCCTTTGGCGCAAATATATGGCCATATCTCTATGTCTCAATATTGGAATAAAAAATAAAAAAAACTATCAAAGCACTCATTATCATGGTGATTGTATTGATAATAATGGGACTCCCATTTTGAATGTCATCGTTTTTAGCCACCTATTGCCACACATTGTTTAATAGATGAGCTGCAATGTAGATGACAACGCCCATTAAGAGATCGTCTTAATAACCTCTATTCCAGTTTTTTAAATTCTTATGTCATTGCATATAAATGTAGGTGGTCATTTACTATCAGAAATACGCAAATATTAGGTATTTCTGGCGCACATTGTTATTATAATACAGGTTATTTCCTCCGCAATAAGACATTTTTCCCTGTGCATGCCAGGTCTAAACAAGTGGGCAGGGAAGGGTTGGCAGGCCCGTCTCATTCATCATTTTCTACACCTGTTTTAGGCGTAGAAAATGGTCTAAATCTACACCAGCAAGGAAAGTGTCTTACATTTAGACTGGCAGTCGATACGCCAAAGTTATGTAGAGGCCGGCGCCTCTGAATAACTTCAGCCGAACCACTATCAGCTAAAGGGCTTATTAAGACCGACGTCTTAAAAGCCGGTTTTAATAAATGACCCCCATAGTATTTGGAAATGTTTAACATTGCAAAGATGTGTGCACCATTATGGCTGGTTAGAAAAACCTTTCATTAATGGTAACAATGAAAACCCCTTACAGGACATTGTACTTGTATGCTTTCTAAGATCCTTTCATCAAGGACTACTGCAAGAAGCAGCGCATTAAGTAGTCTGTATGCAATGACACATCACACTGTGTACATAGACTTCAATGCACACCATGTATCGCATGGACCTGTGGCCATAGCCAACACAACTTCGGTCCTTGAGAACTATCACAGGGACTGAATCGACTGAAATATCTTCGTCCTCGAGAATCGTTAATTAATAAATATCAGATGAAAGTCAATACCATATGCTCCTTATAACATTTAAGTCACTGCGAAATTGCACTAAAAAATAAAAATAAAAAAAATCAGAAAAGAAAATGATGGCTAACTTCACTTGCCCTAGGCACATTGCTGAAAAGGACAAAAATAAATTAAAACGTACAGAAAAAAATAGAAGGACATTTAAAAGAATCAATGTCATTTTATCTACTGTCTATGTTGTTGAATGGCCCTACATGCATTGGTGACCTCAACACCAAAAATTTAGACAGAATAATATCTCCATAACATTCTTCTTCAATACTCTTCTGTCTCCCCAGCGAATCAGCTGAACATACTGGAAGCACGGCCATGTTACTGCAGCACACAATACTTTTTATAATCAGATTCAAAGTCTTCATCCATACTGCTAGTGTCTGCCATTTTCTTCCCGTCAATCTTTGGCAGAAATTGTGCATAGTCCACCCCTTGCTGCTCATAGAACAGGATGTAGGCAGAGTCTGTATCGATTTCATCAGGGTGTAGCTCCTGTGGATGAAAAAAAAAATACGTTTCAGAACAGCATAATAAACACTTTTCAACAGGTAATGAATATTTTTTTTACAGTATACACATAGGCCCTGATTTATCATACCTTCACCCTGATAATTCTGGCTTCAAAAAGTCACAAAATAGTTTTTTTGAGACATTTTTTGCACTTGCTTGCGCAAAACGTACAGCGCTTGTGCAAAAATTTTCGACTTTTTACACTCACCTGTGCAAAATTTAGCGAACTTTTGGCATTTTTATACCACTCACTCCAGTTTTGTAATATAGGTGGAAAAGTGGGTGTGGTTTCACTCCAGACTTATCACCGCGACTTTTTATTTAATTTTTTAAAGTCGCAGTCTCACTCCAGGAGGAGGGTGGAGTAGGAAAAATGGAATAGCGTCTCTAGACAGAACTGTTAGGTTTAAGGACAAGCCAAATTTGTCAAACATCCTATGACATTTCATAAATGTGGCATAAAGTAGAACAACGCAGACTCAAGCAAAACGGACTTCAAATATTCCCCTCATAATATATTACAGTTCTGTTCAAATATTACTCGGCTCAAACGAGAGAAATAAAGTTGGAAGAAACAATATTCTTCTCATGAAAGCTATGGACACATGATAAAACCCTTATGCACCCTACAGTAAATAAGTGATCCATTGGGAGCTGTTAGTATCTATTATAGGACAGATCCACCTCCATACATGTTCGATGGCGTTATAACATGGATTTGTATTTGCAACAGGTACTTCTATAGTATGGTCATCTATGAGAATTGAAAACGCCACTGTGGCTTTACCGCATCTATAATATTTGGGGGGTACTATCTCTTCTTGGGGAGAGAATGCCTTAATCAGCATGAGGAGGCTTATAGGCCATACTTGCACCTCTGGAATTCTGGGAAGAAAGGGATGCAAAGGAGCTCTTGATAAGCTCTGCCTCTAACGTCACTAGATGTGAGGCAGCTATAATAATAATACCCAGATGCAATGGGGTCAATAAGTCTAGAAACTAGGTGCTGAGGTTCTAGTCCTTGGCTTGTTCTATTCATGTCTGTGGAAATTCTTATTGCCTGGCTACTAAAACATAAAACTGGCTCCTGGACTAGGCTACTGCTTCTTCAGGCCTATAAGCAAGCTTTTCTCAGAAGTTGAGTAGTCTACAGTGCTGCCCATAATTATTCATACCCCTGGCAAATTTTAAATTAAAGTTACTTTTAGTCAACCAGCAAATAATTTTTGGATGGGAAATTACATAGGTGTCTCCCAAAACATAATAAGACGATGTACAACAGGCATTATTGTGGAAAAAAAACATTCCTCAGCTTTTATTTACATTTGAGCAAAAAGGGTCCAGTCCAAAATTATTCATACTCTTCTCAATAATCAATAAAAAAAATCCTTTATTGGCTATTACAGCAATCAAATGCTTCCTATAATTGCAGACCAGCTTTTTGCATGTCTCCACAGGTATTTTTGCCCATTCATCTTTAGCAATGAGCTCCAAATCATTCAGGTTGGAGGGTCTTCCTTGCCATCACCCTGATTTTCAGCATCCTGCCACAGATTCTCAATTGGAGTCAAGTCTGGACTCTGGTTGGGCCACTCCAAAACGTTAATGTTGTTGTCTGCTAACCATTTCTTCACCACTTTTGATGTGTGTTTTGGGTCATTGTCATGCTGAAATGTCCACTGGTGCCCAAGGCCAAGTTGCTCTGCAGACTGCCTGATGTTGTCATTGAGAATCCTCATGTATTGCTCTTTTTTCATGGTGCCGTTTACTGTGATTAGGTTCCCTGGTCCGATTGGCTGAAAAACACCCCCAAAGCATTAGGTTCCCACTACCATGTTTGACAGTGGAGATGGTGTTCTTTGGGTTGAAGGCTTCTCCTATTTTACGCCAAATGAAGGAAACATCATTGTGACCAAACAATAAAAATTTTTTTTCATCTGACCATAACACAGAAGACCAGAAGTCTTTTTCTTTGTCCAGATGAGCTTTTGCAAAGGCCAAGCGAGCTTTTGTGTGCTAAGGCACATACTGGAGAAGTGGAACCCAGCAGTGTGCAGTGTCCGTTGGATTGTCTGCCTTGAGACATTGCCACCAGCAGAGCCCAGATTTACCATGATGGCCTTGGTGGTGATCCTTGGATTCTTTTTCACCTCTCTAACTATTCTCCTGGCCAGCACAGGTGTCAATTTTGGCTTCCGACCACATCCTCTGAGATTTTCCACAGTGCGAACATCTTGTATTTTTTACTCAAATGTAAATAAAAGCTGATAAATTGTTTTTTTCCACAATAATGCCTCGTCTTATTATCTTTTGGGAGACACCTATGTCATTTCCCTTCAAAAAATTACTTGCTGGTTGAATAAAAGTAACTGAGTCAAAATTTGCCAGGGGTATGAATAATTATGGGCAGCACTGTATATAATGTACATAGGCTCATAAAATTAGAGGTAGATGGCTAGCCAGCCTAGAAACACAACCAGCTTGATAGATGTTTGCTTTATTTTTAATACAATCATTTCACAATTCCTACAGATATTAAAGAGGCATACTCATCTCGACAAATAAGTAGGCTCAGCAATTTTCAGAGCTCCCAAAAAATTGACTGGAAAGAGCTGCACATGCACAGCTACCTCTTCAAAAAGATGGGGCCCTGTTCTCTGGCTAGGTACTGGTCCTAGAGGTGGAACTGCAACTATCAAATATTTATGACATACCCTGTGGATATTCCATAAATGTCAAGATGAGAATACCCCTTTTACTTACATTTAGGTTTTATAATACAGAAGGAAATTATTACATATGGAGAAGAGTAGAAAGACCCAGACTCACCTTACAACTGCTGTCATTGTAGCAGTACCATTTTTCATTTGGATTTTTGGCATAAGTAACATAATGACCTCCACCCATTATTCCTGAATGGCACTAAACAGAACATGAATATACAAACAATTAATTCTTATTACCATTAACTGTGTATCTAATGCTAAAAAAAGAGTCACTATCCAAGACTATAAAAATGTTCCCTATATGCCGGGTCCTTCACATACAATATACAGTCAGGTCCATAAATATTGGGACATCGACACAATTCTAACATTTTTGGCTCTATACACCACCATAATGGATTTGAAATGTAACGAACAAGATGTGCTTTAACTGCAGACTGTCAGCTTTAATTTGAGGCTATTTACATCCAAATCAGGTGAACGGTGTAGGAATTACAACAGTTTGTATATGTGCCTCCCACTTGTTAAGGAACCGAAAGTAATGGGACAATTGGCTTCTCAGCTGTTCCATGGCCAGGTGTGTGTTATTCCCACATTATCCCAATTACAATGAGCAGATAAAACGTCCAGAGTTAATTTCAAGTGTGCTGTTTGCATTTGGAATCTGTTGCTGTCAACTCTCAAGATGAGATCCAAAGAGCTGTCACTATCAGTGAAGCAAGCCATCATTAGGCTGAAAAAAACAAAACAAACACAGAGGGATAGCAAAAAATTAGACGTGGCCAAAACAACTGTTTGGAACATTCTTAAAAAGTAGGAACGCACTGGTGAGCTCAGCAACACCAAAAGACCCGGAAGACCACGGAAAACAACTGTGGTGGATGACCGAAGAATTATTTCCCTGGTGAAGAAAACACCCTTTACAACAGTTGGCCAGATCAAGAACACTCTCCAGGAGGTAGGTGTATGTGTGTCAAAGTCAACAATCAAGAGAAGACTTCACCAAAGTGAATACAGAGGGTTCACCACAAGATATAAACCATTGGTGAGCCTCAAAAACAGGAAGGCCAGATTAGAGTTTGCCAAACGACATCTAAAAAAGCCTTCACAGTTCTGGAACAACATCCTATGACCAAGATCAACTTGTACCAGAGTGATGGGAAGAGAAGAGTACGGAGAAGGAAAGGAACTTCTCATGATCCTAAGCATACCACCTCATCAGTGAAGCATGATGGTGGTAGTGTCATGGCATGGGCATGTATGGCTGCCAATGGAACTGGTTCTCTTGTATTTATTGATGATGTGACTGCTGACAAAAAGCAGCAGGATAAATTCTGAAGTGTTCCGGGCAATATTATCTGCTCATATTCAGCCAACTGCTTCAGAACTTATTGGACGGCACATCACAGTGCAGATGGACAATGACCCAAAGCATACTGCAAAAGCAACCAGAGTTTTTTAAGGGAAAGAAGTGGAATGTTATGCAATGGCCAAGTCAATTACCTGACCTGAATCCGATTGAGCATGCATTTCACTTGCTGAAGACAAAACTGAAGGGAAAATGGCCCCAAAACAAGCAGGAACTGAAGACAGTTGCTGTAGAGGCCTGGCAGAGCATCACCGGGGAGGAAACCCAGCATCTGGTGAGGTCTATGCGTTCCAGATTTCAGGCTGTAATTGACTGCAAGGATTTGCAACCAAGTATTAAAAAGTGAAAGCTTGATTTATGATTATGTCCCATTACTTTTGGTCCCTTAACAAGTGAGAGGCACATAAGCAAACTGTTGTAATTCCTACACTGTTCAACTGATTCAGATGTAAATACCCTCAAATTAAGGCCTCTTGCACACTGCCGTGTTTCACGGCCGTATGCGGGCCGTGGAACCGCGGCCTGGATCCCTCCTGAGAGCAGGAGCGCACGGCGTCACTGGTTGCTATGACGCCGTGCGCTCCCTGCTGCCGGCACAGTACAGTAATACACTGGTATAGATCATACCAGTGTATTGCTGTATAGCGGCGGCAGCAGGGAGCGCACGGCGTCATAGCAACCAGTGACGCCGTGCGCTCCTGCTCTCAGGAGGGATCCAGGCCGCGGTTCCACGGCCCGCATACGGCCGTGAAACACGGCAGTGTGCAAGAGGCCTAAAGCTGACAGTCTGCAGTTAAAGCACATCTTGTTCGTTTCATTTCAAATCCATTGTGGTGGTGTATAGAGCCAAAAATGTTAGAATTGTGTCAATGTCCCAATATTTATGGACCTGACTGTACTTACCTGGCTCCCCGTGTCGCTCCTGGTCCTTTTGCTTCTCCCGATGAAAACATCCGGTGGGGAAGGGGGGAGCAGCCAATAGCAGGAGGGGACAGGGACGAGCATCCTTAGCATCGAAGGGGACGCTAGGGAGGCGAGTCCCTGTCCCCGCCTGCCATTGGCTGCTCCCCCCTGAAAATGGATATTTTCATCCGCGCACCAGGAGAAGCTGCAGCGGCGGTGCGGGGACCAGGAGAGGTGCAGGGAGCGGGGAGCCAGGTAAGTATATTCATTGTCAGGGGTCCGGCATATGGGGGACATTTTTATTGTATTGGATAAATTCTTTAAGATTAAATATTATCCAAATCAGATACATAGCTATGCTGAAGACTTATAATCCTATGTTACAGCATATGTTGAAAGGAGAGAAAGCCAAAAATAAAGTGTTAACACAAAGCTGCTACTAAACGAGAACTTCCTAACACATCAAATCTCTGTGCTAGAACAAGTGACAAGTTGTTCACAGGTTATTAGACTTTCCGGATTATTTAGTGTTGGAGTCAAGTAATTTCACTGCAATCACATGTACTAATAATTCACACAAAATAAAGTAGCCGTATTTTTCGCCCCATAAGACGCAATGCCACTGGGGGGGGGGGGGACGCGTCTTATCGGGCGCATACTAATGAAGCGCTACCATTATGGAAGCGCTCATTAGTACCGAAGGACCGGGAAGCGGTGAAGGCTCTGTGCTCACCACTTCCTGGTCTATGACTGTCGGCTGTGCAGGGCTGCGCACAGCGTGAGTCCCTCTGTGACCTCATACTGTGCGCGCCGACAGCAGGATAAAGCTGATCGCAATGGTGAGGAGCAGTGGCGTGCAGGAGAGTTAAGTGTTTTTTTTTCTATTTTATTTGCGCTGATGGCTGGGGACTGACATGAGGGCTGATAGATGGCTGAAGGTTGGGGGGCTGATCTGAGGTCTGATTAACATTGGGGGTCTGATTGTTGGTCTGACCTGAGGCGTAATGAAAAATATTTTTTTCTTATTGTCCTAAACCTAGGTGCATCTTATGGGCCAGTGCGTCTTAAAGGGCGAAAAATACGTTAATCACAGATTAATATAGTATACTAATAAAAAAAACATGCTTTATTCTGTACTGGTCACTGCTGTGCTGTCCCTAATGTTTATACTGCAAAGCAGCTCAATGTGGTTGACATTGTATTGTGATGGACACCACTGCTCCTATTCCGTTATGCCACATGCCATGGGCAGGGTATTATTACACACAGACATCAGCTTTCACAGACAGACATGCAGTAACTATGAGCGTTTGTGTATAAGAAAAAGGAGATTTTTGTATAACTTACCAGTTAAATCTCTTTCTCGCTCTTCCTTGGGGGACACAGACCTTGGGTATAGCTCAGCTCCCTAGGAGGCGTGACACTAAGTAAAACTGTTAAGCCCCTCCTCCATCAGCTATACCCTCAGCCTGGAGATAGAGGCTACCAGTTGCGTGTCCAAGTAGTGAAAGGATAACAACCAATAACGGAAACAACCAGCCAGCAACCCAACGGGGCGCCAGACCATAACCCTGTAACAAAACACAGAAGGGTGGGTGCTGTGTCCCCCAAGGAAGAGCGAGAAAGAGATTTAACTGGTAAGTTATACAAAAATCTCCTTTTCTCGCCCATTTTCCTTGGGGGACACAGACCTTGGGACGTTCAAGAGCAGTCCAAGAAGGGAGGGACCACAAACCCAAGGCGGACCACCACCGGAGCATCAGGAAACCGCTGCCTGCAAAACCAGGCGGCCCAAAGCAGCATCCGCTGATGCATGCGTATGCACTCTATAGAACCTTGTGAAAGTGTGCAGAGAGGACCAAGTGGCTGCTTTGCACAACTGTTCAGCCGAGGCCCGATGCCTCTGCGCCCAGGAAGCTCCGACTGCTCTGGTGGAATGAGCAGTGACGCTGAAAGGCGGAGCTCTACCCTTGGCTCGATAAGCCTCAGACACCGCCAGTTTAATGAAACGGGCAATAGCCACCTTGGAGACCGCCAAACCCTTGCGCGAACCCTCCGGAACCACAAACAGGGAGTCCGTGCGCCGAAAGGATCCGGTGACCTCCAGATAAATCTTCAACGCCCTGACCACATCCAGACGGTGCAGTTCCCGTTCTCTGGGGTGGGAAGGAGAGGGACAGAGCGACGGAAGGACGATGTCCTCATTGATGTGAAAGGCGGAGACCACCTTTGGCAGGAAGGACGGGACAGGCCGAAGCACAACCTTATCCTGGTGGAAGATCAGGAAAGGTTCGGAGCAAGAAAGAGCCGCTAACTCCGACACCCGTCGGAGAGATGTGATGGCCACAAGAAAAATGACCTTGCAGGACAGAAGGCGAAGGGAGACCTCCCGTAAAGGCTCGAAGGGGGCTGATTGGAGCGCCGAGAGCACCACATTCAGGTCCCAGGATGGAACTGGAGGGCGGTACGGCGGAACAGAGTGAGCCACCCCTTGTAAGAAGGTCTTAATTGGCCCCAGAGGGGCCAGGGGACGCTGGAGAAGAATAGACAGCGCCGAAATCTGTCCCTTCAGAGAACTGAGGCTCAGCCCCAGGTCCAGACCCGACTGGAGGAAGGACAGGATCGTGGGAAGAGAAAACCGGAGAGGTGGGATGCTCCGGGACTCACAGAACCCCAGATAGGACCTCCAAACCCGATAGTAGATCCTAGAGGACACGGGCTTACGAGCACGGATCATGGTGCGGACTACGTCCGCGGAGAAACCCCGTCGCGTTAAGACGGCGGTCTCAATAGCCACGCCGTCAAACGTAGCGAGCCTAAATGCTCGTGGAAGATCGGTCCCTGAGAGAGAAGGTCTTCCCTGGAGGGCAGTGGCCACGGTGCGTCTGCCAACAGCAACATTAGGTCGGCGTACCAAGACCGGCGGGGCCAATCCGGGGCGATCAGAATCGCGGGAACGCCCTCTGCCGCGATCCTCCGAAGAACCCGTGGCAGGAGGGGGAAAGGAGGAAAGACGTACAGAAGGGAGAATTCGCGCCACGGAAGGACGAGCGTGTCGGCGCCGTACGCCTTCGGGTCCCGTGCCCTGGCCAGGTATCGGGGGACCTTGTGGTTGAATTTGGAAGCCATGAGGTCCACGTCGGGGCGACCCCAGCGAAGACAAAGGGCTTCGAACACCTCTGGGTGCAGGGACCATTCTCCCGGGTCGATGGTGGACCGGCTCAGGAAATCCGCCGCCCAGTTGTCCACCCCCGGGATGTAAATTGCGGATAAGGCCGGCACATGCGCCTCCGCCCAGAGGAGAATGAGGGTCACCTCTTGCATCGCTGCAGCGCTGCGAGTGCCTCCCTGATGGTTTATGTATGCCACAGCCGTGGCATTGTCCGATTGGATCCGAACAGGGTGGCCCCTCAGTAGATGGGTCCAGTGTCTGAGGGACAGAAGAATCGCCCTCAGTTCCAGAATATTGATTGGAAGTCTGGACTCCGATAGAGACCAAACGCCCTGGACGGACCGGGGAGGGAAAACCCCCCCCCACCCCCGTAAGCTGGCATCGGTGGTAATCACCAGCCAGTTCAGTGGGAGGAAGGACCTCCCCCGTAGAGGGATATGCAACCACCAGCTGAGGGAAGCCCGAGCCAGGGGAGGCAGAAGAAAGGTCCTGTCCAGACTCCTCGGTGATTTGTCCCAGGCCGACAGAATTGCCCTCTGAAAGGTGCGGGATCGGAATTGTGCGAACGGCACCGCTTCGAAACAGGCAACCATCTTCCCCAACAACCGCATGCTGGATCTGAGGGAAGGGCGGTGATGACGGAGGAGACCGCGAACAGACCCGCAAAGGGCCAGACGCTTGTCCGACGGGAGGCGGACCTCCGCCAACTCCGTATCCAGGAGCATCCCCAGGAAGATCAGCCGTCTGGAGGGGGTAAGAGAAGACTTGGGGTGGTTGATGATCCAACCGAACCGCGTCAGGGTCTCCAGAGTGAGTCCCACACTGCCGGATGCCTGAGAGAAGGAGGGCGCCTTGACCAAGATGTCGTCCAAGTAAGGGAGAAGAAAAACACTTCTTGAACGCAGAAGGGCCAAGACAGGGGCCAGGACCTTGGTGAATACTCGAGGAGCCGTCGCCAGACCAAAGGGAAGGGCGACGAATTGGAAGTGATCGTCCCCCACCGCGAAGCGCAGGAAGCGGTGATGACATGGAGCAACCGGAACGTGGAGGTATGCATCCTGAACGTCGATTGAGGCCATGAAATCCCCTCTTTCCAGGGAGGCCACTGCGGACCTGAGAGACTCCATCCGGAATCTCTGCAGTCGGAGAAAACGGTTCAGGCGCTTTAGGTCCAAGATCGGTCGCACTGAGCCTTCCTTCTTGGGAACCACAAAGAGGTTCGAGTAGAACCCCCTGAACCTTTCCGTCGGAGGCACGGGGGCGACGACACCCTTGTCCATTAGAGAGCGAATGGCCGTGAAGAAGGCGGCCGCTCGTACGGGATCCCGCGGAGGACGGGACCGGAAAAAACGGTCTGGCGGAATGGACGCAAATTCGATCTTGTATCCGCAAGATACAATCTCGAGCGCCCATGCGTCTGAGATGTGGGCCCGCCATACGTTCCTGAACAGTAGAAGGCGGCCCCCCACCCGGGTGGGTGGGGGCGCACCTTCAGGCAGAGGGCTGCTGGCCTGAGGGAGCCCGTGTGGGCTGGGGCTTGCGCCAGGTAGATTGCGTCCGAAAAAACGGCTTCTTGCGTCTATCCTGGGCTGGGCCAGAGGAAGAAGAACCGGCCGCGGGTCTAGACCCGGTGGGCTTGCGAAAGGACCGAAAACGGGACGAACCAGCGCGACCGCGGGGGCCCCCCTCGGCCTGGACTGGGGGAGGTGAGTACTCTTCCCACCCGTGGCCTCAGAGATAAGTTCGTCCAGACGGGTTCCGAACAAGCGGGAACCCGAGAACGGTAGGCCAGCCAAAGAGCGTTTGGAAGCGGCGTCCGCCGCCCAAACCTTCAGCCAGAGTTCCCTCCTGACAGAAACTGCCAGGGCAGAGGAACGGGCAATGAGGGCACCCGCATCAAGAGAGGCCTCACAGACAAATTTTCCGGCCTGGACAATTAGTTGGGCTAAGGAACGGAGGTCCTGTAGAGGGACGTCCGACCCTAACTCCCGTTCCAGTTGCAAACCCCATTCAGAGACCGCTTTACCAGCCCAGGCGGAGGCAAAGACCGGTCTAAGGGCCGAACCAGAGGCAGTAAATATGGCCTTGGAGAGGGATTCCGTACGACGGTCCTCAGCAGACTGGAGGGAAGATCCGTCTTGTACAGGAATAGTAGTGCTTTTGGACAGGCGAGCCACGGGAGGATCAACCTTAGGCGGGGACGTCCACGTGGTCACAGAATCCGCTGGAAAGGGATAACAAATGTCCAGCTTTTTGGGTGTAACAAAGCGGACGTTAGGCCGGGTCCAAGCCTTGGACACCACAGAAGAAAAATCTGCGTGGATGGGAAAGACCTTGGAGGCCTGTCTGGGGCGAAGAAAGGACACGCCGGCCTGTTCAGAGTTGGGGGGGTCATCGTGTATGTGAAAGGTATCACGGATGCTAGTGATAAGATGCCCCACCGCGGACGCCAATTTGGACGGAAGCTCTGAGTCCATGTCCACGTCCGAATCCGCCAGTTCTCCCTCAGAAAGCGTATCCCTTTGAGAGGATAGACTTGACTGAGCTCGCACGCATGGCGGAGAGAGCGAAGCATCTGGAGAAGATGTGCGCTCAACCCTTGAACGTTTCTGAATATGCCGGGCCCTGGAAGATTCGCTGGGAGGCAGGGAATCAGTGGGGGCGGCAGAAACGGTAGTCCCAGCGGGTGCGACAGGGATTGTGGCAGCCTGCGGGAGAGGCGGTCTATCCACGAGACGGCCCACTACGTGTGTAAGACTTTCCACCGCCTGAGACAGAGACCTAGCCCAGTCAGGGGGTTCAGAGGCACCGGGGGGCGCAGCGGGAAGCGGGCCCTGCACCGGGGCCTGACATGCAAGGCAATGCGGCTCAGATTGCCCCCGCGGAAAAAGTTCCTTACAGGCGGTACAGGCATGGTACCAGGGTTTGGGGGCACCCGTGGGATCTGACATGCTGAAAAAGTGGTCGTACCCCAATACAGAGACCACAAGGGATATAGCAGCTATGACCAGGAGGGTTAGGAGAGGGTTAACTGTCCTACCAGTGCCTCAGAAGAACGTCAGGAGTAGAGAGGATCAGCAGCAGCTGCAGCAGCAGCAGCAGCAGCAGCAGCAGGGAGCAGCAAACAGCAGAGAGCCTGCAGATAGCGCCCACAGAAGCCGAGCGATACACCAGGTGCTCAGAGTCCCCCACGTGTCCCAGCTTCCTGTCTAGGAGTGAGGAAACGCGGGAAGAATTCAGCAGAAGCGCGGGGAACAAGCTCCGCCCCCTCCAGCGCTTGAAATGTCTCCTGTGAAGGAGAACCTAACTCCGCCCCCAAAATGGCGCGCGCGCGCGTAAGCCACGCCCCCTGCTGCCGAAAAACCTCGCAGGGCTAAGAAGAAGCAGGGTGCCATGAAATAAAGGGCCCGCAGGCCCCAAGAGTGCGGCGATTATTCCCAGGTGGGTGACCTTCTGCCACCATTGTCCCCTGCCCCGCCGATGCCGATATGGTCATGTCGGGCATAAGCCCCGCCCCCCGTTCGGAACGGAGCGGGCGGCGGCGGGAGGGAGAGAGGGAGAGATCAGCCGACTTGAAGAGTAGCCTGAAAATGGGGGAAAACGGCGTGGGGGTGCAGGATACACGGAGGAGAGCTGGGGAGGGTCTGCTGGAGCGCTCAGAATGAGCGACCACGGGTGCCCCCCTTCAAACCCAGAGGGGTACATGCTTGCCGATAGGGACAGGGTATGGGCTGGAAAAGCCATCTCACCTGTCTTCACCCTCAGTTCCTTCCAGCAGGGTCGCCCCTTCAGCTACTGGCACCGCAGTGGCAGGAAGCTGGGAGAGGGGCTTTGCGTGCGGGCGACCCCCTAGCTGGCGGGATGTAGGGGAGCCATTGCTGCCCAGATCCTCCTATTGCTTCTGTGGGGGAGGCAGCAGTGCAGATAAGTTGGCACTGGCGCAGCTCACCCCGGGAGAGCAGAGAGGCCCAATGCGTCTCTGGTATCTCTAGGAAAAACAAAAATAAAATAAAATTACAACAAGGAGAAAACAGCCCTGCAGTAGCAGGGAGTGTCTTGCCTCCTTGGACACTAAGCTAAAACTGGTAGCCTCTATCTCCAGGCTGAGGGTATAGCTGATGGAGGAGGGGCTTAACAGTTTTACTTAGTGTCACGCCTCCTAGGGAGCTGAGCTATACCCAAGGTCTGTGTCCCCCAAGGAAAATGGGCGAGAAATATTGTATAATGCATTTATTCCCATTCAACATTACAAAATGTATACAAAGTGCAGCAGGCAGCGAAGATACCTACAGAACAAACAGAAGGCCTCCGCTGCCCATGGATTTATGTGAATGTTTCTTTTGCAGACTAGATAGTAACACACCTGATGAAGTCCCAGAGTTAAAAAGCACCCCCCCCCCCCCCTTCCTGCAACATCTCACTGTATGATATCAGGCTCTTTTCCTTATTGCATTAGCTGCATTATTGCCTTCAATATAGGGCAGATATATATCGTAAAGATACGCCCCTTATGTGGCGTGAAGAAGTAACCAACTACACGTTTGTGACTTTTTCAATGGCACTGCCGTTTCACCCGCCACTCTCCCAAAAAGGGGGCGTGGCAAGGAGGAGCGGGGGATAGGCCACATTTATCATTTTCTACTCTAGTTTTCTGGCGTGGAAAAAACTGAACTCTATGTCAGCCAGGGGCTTTCATAGATTTCAGTTGAGACACATGGACTGCTGGATGCTGCGCCTAATTTATGACAAGGTATCAGGCATAGGATCCGGCAGAGCACCGCATACGTCGCAGGGTTATGATACATCTGCCCCTTTGTCTCTAATCTGCTGATTTTCTCCCTTTTTCTTCTGCTGATTTTTCTAAATTTTCCCTTGTCTGCTGAGTAGGTGGGCTCTTTCTGGTGTACCACTGGAAAACTGTACCATGTATTCTGACCAATCAGGAATCTCCTGAAGCTGCACCCCCTCCCCTCTCACAGCACGCAATTTCACATAGGGAGCATTACAGCAGCTGTATTTCCCTATGCCTTCATAAAAGCTACAAGCTCCTGTTCACTCAAAGTTGCACAATCTGGAAAGGAAACCATTTAGAGATTTTACTTACCGAAATGGCATAAAGGTTATATATAGGCTGACAGCAGTTGTCTTCTCTTTGGTCAACAGTGACATCCTCTTCTTCCCCTATGTGGTTATCAAGCTGACTGTTACACATGTTCTGCTCATGGGTCAGTCCATTGGTTAAAACCACCTGAGAATCCTGAGTTGAGGCTAACTCAGTTTGACTTCCACCTAAAATATGTCCTTTACTAGAATCTACCTGATCCAAAGTCTCTCTTGTTTCGTTATCTGAGCCATTGTCCTTGCTTTGATCCAAGTTTTCTTTACTGCTTGAGAGTTTTTTGCCTCCAAGCTGAGGTAAACGAAGACGGCCTTTGCCCCTTCCCAAAGTTCTTGGGCTATTGTTGGGACTGTTGTTTTTACTAGAAGAGTTTGTAGCAGCTTTCCTTCCTTGTAATGGAGATGCTGCAAGTAAAAAAAAATGAATTATAGTACATAAAAACACAAATTTCCCAATTTCAACAAATTCAATCTAGGGTTGTTAAATGGGTTTTCCAGGACTAACTTATTTCAGATCGGCAACAGTCCAGCAAGCTGTTTTCATGGACTTGTGGCACCAGACCCAGGTACTGAAACACTACATTGGCGCCCATGCTTAGTTACTGCAGCGCTGCTCCCATTTACTTGAATGAGAGCAACGCTGCAGTAACCAGGCACGGCCACTACACGGTGTATAGAACTGTGTTGTTCCGGTCCTGCAGCTAGTAAAAACAGCTGATTGGCTGGGGTGCCCAGAGTCTCGTGATAATCTGTGGATAGTCAATAAATTTGAGTCTTGGGACAAAAGCTTTAGAGGGAATACTATTTTACAACTTTATTAACAAATAATGCATTATGATTTGCGTCTCTACTGTAGTCACAGCTTGTTTTTAGAAAACAATTTGGGGGAGATTTATTAAAACTGGTGTAAAGGAAAACGGGCTTAGTTGCCCATAGCAACCAATCAGATGGAGCCTTTTATATTTCAGAGCTCCTTTGTAAAATGAAAGGTGGAATGGTATTGGTTGCTATGGGCAACTAAGACAGTTTTCCCCTGCACCAGTTTTGATAAATCTCCCCATTTGTGTGCGTTAACAGCAGGCTAAGTGAACATAGAGCCCTGGGATAATTTTTATGTTCCTCAGAACTGACTGTACAATAGTTTCCTAGTCCCCGATCTTGTCACGAAGAAATCTTTTGATGCAATCAAGCCAAGAGTGGGCACAGCAATCCTGGCCAATAGAGCAGGAGTTTGGTTGACAGGAGACAGCGGAGCACCCGCTCCAAAACAGCCCAAGGCACCCAAGCAGCAGTGTAGAATAAGGCTTCTTAATGGACACTGCGAAAACTTACTGTTGTGTCAAAAGTTGATGTACATTCCAGCTAAAGTGCTGCTAAGTGCCTTCACGCGCAGCAGATTTTGTTGCAGAAATTTCTGCAACTGAAAATCAGCTCCATTTATTTAAATTTTTTTTATTTCGGCAACAAAATTGGCCACATGTGAAGGCACCCTTAAAGGCCTATTCCGGTTTCAGCCTGTTAGGCTCTGTTCACACTGTTTATAATGGAAACCCAAATTCATAACTGGATCAGTTTACTGTTTGACGCTACTGATTTTTAATGGGTCTCGCAGGTCCATTGTTTTGACAAGAAAATTTGTGCTGCAAGAAGCATTATTCTGAGTATATGAAAAGTTTTCCATTTTTCTTAAATGTTTTCTGCAACAATTTCGCACAGTTTTTCTAGATCTCTGCTTCCGGTTACTTAATAAAACACATTATTGTTTATAAATCTGTCCTGGTCATGTCATGAACACACTGGTGACACTTACAATCCAAGCACCAGTGTGGCCACCACGTGACCAAGGAGCAAATATTAAAAGTTGCAAGCAAAGATCTTGAAAACTGTGAACAATTAATACAGAGAGCATACTGGAAAGTTGTGTGACTTTTCATTATACAAAAACATGTATTTGCTGAAACTGGAATGAGCAGGCACACACATGTTGTGTGATTAAACCTCTGCATTATTAAGGCTACTTTCTCACTTGCGTTCGGAGCGGATCCGTCTGGTATCTGCACAGACGGATCCGCTCCTATAATGCAAACGGTGGTATCTGCATTATATTTCAGAAAAAAATCTAAGTCCAATTTGTACTCAGACGGATCCGTCCAGACTTTACATTGAAAGTCAATGGGGGACGGATCCATTTGAAATTGCACCATATTGTGTCAACTTCAAACGGATCCGTCCCCATTGACTTACATTGTAAGTCTGGATGGATCCGTTTGGCTCCGCACGGCCAGGCGGACACGAAAACGCTGCAAGCAGTGTTCGGGTGTCCGCCTGCTGAGTGGAGCGGAGGCCAAACTGAGCCATACTGATGCATTCTGAGCGGATCCGCATCCACTCAGAATGCATTGGGGCAGTACGGATCCGTTCGGGGCCGCTTGTGAGAGCCTTCAAACGGAACCCACAAGCGGAACCCCGAACACTAGTGTGAAAGTAGCCTAACTTGTATTACTACAGATTTTTCCATACCTTTACTATTTGCAGTGGAAGAACTGATTACAGGCTGAATTTTCCCAAGTGCATCCCCATCTCCAGCAGGACTAAGGTTTGCCAGTTCCTGTTTCTTCAGGTCTCCCTGCGTTGAGCGACTTTCTGCTTGATCATTGCACTTAAGTCCTGGTTTCCTTTTCAGGTACTGTACTGGCCCTCGAGGTACCAAAAAGGCACTCGGGTCAAACTTCTCACGGGGAAATTTGACAATTTTTTGAGACTTGATCCATCGACCATTCACAAACTGGAACCTCTTTAAGTGGATAATCTATGACCAAAATAAAATAATAAATATAAAAAAAAATATAAGTATATTGTGCCTATGTATGCAACTTTACAGGAAAAGGCTCCGGTCCTATGCTAAAACAAGTCAGTGATTAAAAAATGATTTTTTGTGAGTAGTTTTAGGTTTTAATTATAACACATAACCAAAAATATAATAAGTAAGTACTATTTGCATTGGTCAATATTTCTTTGGGCCTGGCTGATCCGTTAAAGGCGTTGTCCGAGCTAGAGATATTGATGACCTATGTTTTGGCCAGCTGTGGCGCTGGACATTATACAGTGTATGGATCACAATGTAATGGCTGTGTCCAGATCCTGCAGCTCAGCTCCCATTCCAGTGAATGCTGCCCAATGCTGCACTCCCACTTATCTTGAGATAGGTCATTAATATCTGTAGCCCGGACAACCCTTTTAACGAAGAAAGATTGACCAATGCAAACAGTACTTTCACTCCAGACATCCACACATAAAAATATGAAACAAATGATAAGGAGTGTACCCCTAGAAATAATGTAGATCTGTTGGCTCTTCCTGAAAAGAACACAAAATAAATAAAATAAAAACAAAGTACCAGAATTGGAGGGAGCCTCCACAGGTCAAGTTTCTTTGTAGCTAAACAATGGGTTTTACATTTGGAACAATAATACATTTCATCCTCTCCCAGCTCCTCCTCGGTGGTGAAGGCGCGGAGACAACTATCAAGGTTAATGGGCTCTGCTTGCGCTCTACGGCTCTGTTCAACGCTCTCATGCTCTTCCACAATCTGGACCGGAAAAAAGAAAGAAACATTTACTTTCTTATGGCTGGAATGTCTTGAAGAAGAAAAGAAAAACGTTTAAGTATGAAAAAAAGTATAGACTGTGAACCATAGTGCTTTTAGAAGTTCATAATCTTATCTTATCCTTTTATTCCTATGAGGCTCAGATGTCATGTTGCCATGGCCAGCACAAAAAGAGGTTTCTTAGGCTAGTTTCACACTAGCGTTCGGCTGTCCGCTCGTGAGCTCCGTTTGAAGGGGCTCACGAGCGGACCCGAACGCTTCCGTCCAGCCCTGATGCAGTCTGAATGGATGCGGATCCGCTCAGACTGCATCAGTCTGGCAGCGTTCAGCCTCCGCTCCGCTCAGCAGGCGGACACCTGAACGCTGCTTGCAGCGTTCGGGTGTCCGCCTGGCCGTGCGGAGGCGTGCGGATCCGTCCAGACTTACAATGTAAGTCAATGGGGACGGATCCATTTGAAGATGCCACAATATGGCTCAATCTTCAAACGGATCCGTCCCCCATTGACTTTCAATGTAAAAGTCTGGACGGATGCGCTCAGGCTAATTTCACACTTAGCTTTTTTTTGCCAATATAATGCAGACGGATCCGTTCTGAACGGAGCCTCCATCTGCATTAATATGATCGGATCCGTTCAGAACGGATCCGATCGAACGCTAGTGTGAAAGTAGCCTAACTGAAAACATACTGGCAGGTAAAACTATAAGAACATACAACGTTCCTTGGGGTTGGCTAAAAACGGAAGTTTCACTTTAAAGGGGTTGTGTCATGACACTCTTTGATCGTCAATGCTCCCAAAGTGTAATAATAGCAACTGTTAAGTCTGTAACTTGCATACTATATCATTTTGCCATATGTTCCTGTTCACTCTTTCCTGCTCCATGCCACGAAAAACAGGAGAAACAGTGGGAGGGATTCAGAGGAGGCAACACGTGATAGAACTTTCACACTAGCGTTGCCGGAACTGCCTGCCGGATCCGGAAATTCGTATGCAAACAGATATCATTTGTTTCCGGATCCGTCTGACAAATGCATTGAAACAACTGATCCGTCTCTCCGGTGTCATGTGGAAAAACGGATCCGGTATTTATTTTTTTCACATTTTTAAAGGGCTGTGCATGCGCAGACCCGAAAAGCGGATCCGTCAATGCGGCAATTTCATGAACACCTGGTACCGGATGGTTTCCATTTCAATGGAAATGAATGCCGGCAAGTGTTGCGGTATTTTCTCCAGCCAAATACCGAAAAAGGGACGGAATGGAAGATATCCTGATGCATACTGAACGGATTGCTTTCCATTCAGAATGCATTAGGATAAAACTGATGCGTTTTTTTCTGGTATTGAGCCTCTATGAAGGAACTCAATACTGGAAAACGTTAACACTAGTGTGAAAGTAGCCTAAGACGCATGAACCTATATCTGCACATTTGTGTCCTCCAGCAAAAACATTACCAAATGGACATGCGAAGGGTCGTACAGAAGAAACAGCAGGAGACGTCAATGTAAGGAGATAATTTCTATATTGCTTGATCTATACATTATTTGTTAAACTATTCCAATTGGAAACATGATTATTTTTATCTAAGGAATATCTTAATTTGCACTTTGTTTCATGGGATGGAAATTAATAAAGATACATTTTCATTAGAACCTACTTAAAAAAAAAAAAAAAAAAAAAAAAAAGTAAGAAAGGGCTCCATACAAAATGTATTTACTCTTCAAACCTATCTATGAACTATGGTGAATGCAATGACAAAATGTATATTTTTATTTTAAATCAGATTTGTTTATTTGAGGGGGGTTTTCGAACATACAAAAATACATTACCCTATCATGACCAAGGGTCATTGATGTCCCCATGACCATGTCTAATTTTGCAAATCTGACACGTGTCACTTTATGTGGTAATAACTTTGGAATGCATTTACTTATCCAAACCATTCTGAGATTGTACTTCGTGACAGTCATACATTTGAGTCAATATGTTTCACCTTTATATATGAAAAAATCCCAAATTTACAAAAATTGGCAATTTTCAAAATTTGAATTTCTCTGCTTTTAAAACACTAAGTGATACCTCAGAAATATTTATTACTTAACAATCCCCATAAGTCTAATTTATGTGTGCATCATTTTGTAAATGTAATTTTAAATTTTAGAAGGCTTAGAAGTTTAGAAGCAATTCTTTAAATTTCTAAGAAAATTGCCAAAACCCACTTTTTAAGGACCAGTTCAGTTCTGAAGTCACTTTGTGGGGCTTACATAGTGGAAACGCCCCATAAATGACCCCATATTAGAAACTACACCCCTCAAATTACTCAAAACTGATTTTACAAATGTTGTTAACCCTTTAGGTGTTCCACAAGAATTAAAGGAAAATGCAGATAAAATTTCTAAATTTCACTTTTTGGCAGATTTTACATTTTAATCAATTTTTTTCTTTAACACATCGAGGGTTAATAGCTAAACAAAACTCATTATTTATTACCCTGATTCCGCGGTCTACAGAAACACCCCCACATGTGGTCGTAAACTGATGTAAGGGCACACGGCAGGGCGCAGGAGGAAAGGAGCGCCATATGGTTTTTGGAAGGCAGATTTTGCTGGACTGGTTTGAAGCCCCCTTGATGCACCCTTACAGTAGACACTCCCAAAAAGTGACCCCATTTTGGAAACTAGGGCATAAGGTGCCAGTTTTATTGGTACTATTTTGGGGTACATATGATTTTTAATTGCTCTATATTAAGTTTTTTGTGAGGCAAGGTAAAGTTTGGGCACTGTTTTTATTTTTTACAACATTCATCCATGTTCTAAGAGCTATAGTTTTTTTTTTTTACGTGATTTTCTTATGTAGGGGCTCAATTTTTGAGGAATAAGGTGACTGTTTTTATGCTACCATTTTGTGGGACGTAAGCCTGTTTGATCGCCTGGTGTTGCAATTTTTGTGATGTAAGGTGACAAAAATGCGTTTTTGTTGTTTGTTTTTTTTTTTACACATTTTTTTCTTTTCTTTTAATGGTGTTTATCGCACGGGATGGATGATGTGATATATTTATAGACCCGGTTGTTACAGACGCGGTGATAGCCAATATGTGTAGTTTTTTTTTTTTAAATTAATCTCTTATAAATGAGCGGATATAGAAAAAGGCAATTTTTTTTATTTTCACACTTTTTTTTTTATCAAGTCCCACTTGCATCTTGAAGAACCAGTGGGGCTGATGGCTGTACTGTAATTTGCAAAGTGCCCCCTCCCCTTAATTGACCCCATGGATGCCGCTGCTGCGGCATTTAAGGCATTATAGCAGTGTCAGGATAGAGCTGACACTCGCTGCTGATGGCGGCAACTCAGGAACATAGCCGTCGCCATCACATACAGCAGGAGCAGAGGGCACAGGTGAGGAATGGGGACACATATGAGGCAGAGGACACTCATGGGAGCAGACATCATGGATGTGGGCAGGAGGGCACAGATGCCGGAAGGGAGAGCGCATGGCCGGAAAAGCGGTTGGAGGCAGGGCGCCCAAGGGGGAGGAGGGGGGTGTCGATGGTGTTCAGGGGGAGGCACAGATGGGGCTAACAGATCGGGGGCACAGAGCACACACTGCCTGATTTCAGGCTCTCATCTGCAGAATGCAGATCAGAGCCTGAAACAGACACTTTTACACAGCCGCGATCCGGTTGGTTAGTCTGCACAGACAAACCAATCGGATCAATCTCCGGCAAGGGACCACTCTTATTGGTCCCTTGCCGGCATCACTGGACTGTATGCTGTCTGTGACAGTGTACAGTCCAGGGGCAGAAGCTTTAATCCAAGCGTTTTGCAGCGCTTTGATTAAAGAGCTGCCATGACGTCTATACCCGTGCTAGCTGCACGGAGGCATGTGTAATTAGCACGTATATAGCCGTATGGCAGTTGGGAAGGGGTTAAATACAAAAAGTACAACAAATGTACAAAAGGGTGGAGAAACCACCTCCACAACAGACAAAATCTTTCTTAGATCTTGTTCACATCTGCGTACAAAGGTTTGTTCAGGGCCTTCATTGTAGATTCCATCAAAAACAGTAGAGAGAAAACTTTTTTCTCCACTTATAGGGGACGTGTTTTGCTTCATGCAGGTCAGTTACAGTAGGTGCAGAATACAGCAATTCTGTTATTTTCATTGTTCTGCTCCTCTAACAAAGAAGAGCAATGGAAACTAATGATGTTGTGTGAACTCACCCTTAGTATTCCGACTGAATAACTGTGCTATGGAGCAGCCAAAGGTGGCCAGGGTTACAGAAACCGTAGACTAGGTTGTACCACACTCTTTCCATACCTCCTATACAATTGAATGGGAGTTACAGAAGCATACCCTTCCACAGGAGTTGAGAAAACAGTACAGCCCAAACCTACTGGTTTCTTAACCTCAGGCCGCCACATAAGATAGTCATTTTGATTTGGGATGGGAATACAAGGCCATCTTGCAACATCATGGTTTTAGATCTGATGACGGAAGACAAATACTTTAGCTGATATACTCACCAAATCCTTTGATCACTGCAAATTCACTGAAACCCATGATAAAGTCTAAAGAACCAGAAATGCATTTTCCTGTCCTCATTTTTCTTACCCTTTCTTGTGATGTCTGATAACGAAGATGCAGAGCTGTGGGATCCCAATCTACAGCAATGTAAGCATTACCAATGTAGGCACGGTCTTCCGTACAGTCAATTTTACATCCCCTGCAAAACCTAGATTGGGATTAATGAGAAGACCATTCAATACAATGGAATATTGGAAGAGTAGCAGATGTCGTTCATTGTACATACTGGTTAGCATGCATTTATTTCAAACAGGATGGCAAACTAGCATGTCCTCTACCAAATATCGGTCAACATTTCTGACAGTTACTCTTTAATTGTGACACCAAATGGATCCGTACAATATATACACACCGTATAGGTAGCTGAAACTCTGAACTGGTATTGTTCCTGGCAGTGAAGTCAGATTTGTACACTCCACACTTAGAAGACGTCTACCATACCGTTCAAGAACATAAAGGAAAGCGTTAATTATTTACCTGTACCATGGGCATGACGCACAGGAATTCCCATCTTTTTGCACCACTCTGAGCGTGAACGGATACTGATATCCCATACTGTCATCGCTGTAAAGGATAAGATTAGTTGAATGATATGCGCTGTATATTTATCCCAGTTTCCTAATACACATAGAAAAAAAATATTTGCCTACATCACCAGCGGCTGAATTACAGCTGATCATCCCATTTAAATGAACGGAAGAAGATGCTGTAATTAGACTGCACCACCGCTACCATGTAGACAGCATAAAGAGGATGGAGAGCTGGGACAAGCCCCGCTGATCTCATACTGATGACCTACTACTGTATGCCGAGGAAAGGGCAACAATATCCAGACACTGCAAAAACCCTTTAAGTGTCAAGAAAGGCCTGGCTAGTGGCTAAGACATCCCTTTACTGTGCGTCTAAATCTGTCACTAGTTAAGACACTTCTTAACTTTCACAGCTTTAAAATGTAAGCAGAGTAAGATTCTGGGCATCCTTGGCGAATAAAGTTAAAAGTCATGAAAAAATATATTATCAAAGTAAGAATCCCTTACATCAATGGATGAGGATATGAGGCTGTGGATATAATTAGTTTTTCCCTCCACTTTGTTTTCTCTCTCCTGGCTGGCTTTGCAATAAAAAGATTGGTGTGTGTGGGATATTAGATTTTATTTCTATATTAAAGTTTTCTGGAATTTGTTAAATGGCTTCATTTGAAATAAAGATATAAAAAAAAAAAAAAAAAAAAAAAAAAAGATTTTGGTTGTCATAAATTGAGTCTAAGGCTTATGAGTCTTTAGGTATGCTTCCCCCCAATGATGGAAGTACTTACTGTGGAAGAGGAAATCCTACTTTACGTAGTGTAGCAAAGGTTTAAAGGGGTTATGCGGGAATTGGATATTGGTAACCTATCCTCAGGACAGCTCATCAATATCAGATCGGCGGGGGATCCCTCTCAATCAGCTGTTGGAAGAAGCCGCATCGATCCATGAGCACTTAGGCATCTTCCTAGGTCGGTGACGTCACAGTACCTCAGTCACATGGCCTAGGTGCAGCTCGGTCTGGTTCAAGTGAAAGCTGTGAAGAAACGCAGCGATCACCAGAGCTCCGGTGAACTCGCGTCAGCCTCTCACTGCTCTGCAACTTACAGATGGCTCAAAGCTGAGACAAATCCTTGCTGTGGCTGTATCCCATGACCATAGAAGCCAGTGTCTTAGATGGAGCTGCTGTGGTTTAAAGCCATCTGGATGCCGGAGAGAGTTTGATGTGATCTGTATGTATGTTTGTATCCTGAGAAGCTACTTTCGAGCTCTTCCTTCTTTTGCCTCAGCTGCTCTAATGTACTGCTGAGATCTGATGCGTTCTGAGCTGTGACTAAAGGGTGTATTACATGGGCAGATTTTCTTCCCGATAATCGCTAACGAGCGTTCCTATGTCTGATACTACCTCTGATTGCCCGATGAACGAGCAAACACTCATTGGGCAATTCAGATCTTTCAGCATGCTGAAAGATCTGGATTTGCTGGCGGCAGATTGTGCTGTGTAATCACCATCTGCCGCCGGCACACCACTCTCCTGCATGAGGACAAGCAATGGCATAGCGATCGCTCCTCCGCATGCTGCGGAGGACATTGCTGCAGGTAATAGCAGCGGTGTCCTCTGCTAGCTATCTGTAAACTGACAGGAGGGAACGCTTGCAGCATCGGTTTGTCTTATATACCCTTAAGTGTAAATTTCATTCTTATTAAAGGGTGTATTAGACACCCCGATGCTGCAAGCGTTTGTAGGGAGGGAAGCAGTCACCAGATATCTAGGAGAGAACACCGCTGCTATTATATGCAGTGATGTCCTCCGCAGCATGGGGAAGCTATGCCATCGCTCGTCCCCATGCAGGACAGCGGTGTGCCGGCGGCAGATCGCAATTACACAGCTCTGAATTTGCTCATTCATTGGGCAAACTGAGGCAGTATTAGACTGCAAGATGATCGCTAACGACCGCTCTAATATACCCTGTGGATATCACTGCAAATCGGTGTTACATGACGATTTTGCTGCATATTCCACATTAAGTGCTGCAAACAGCGAATTCAGCAGTAAATGATTTTTTGGGTCGCTACATGTGGATGGGTATTCAAAACCTCATCCTTATGAGCTGTACTTTACTCTAAGATGCAATTCTTCAGTATCTGAACTCACAATAAAGCACACATGAGGTTTTTAAGAAATGGGGTTCTAGGTAGCACTTCCACAAGTTAAAGCATCATTGACTTTGTATGCTGCCTCTAGCTCCATTTTTTGTTGAAAAGTGACTTGTGGACCAAGGCGTTCAATGTGATTTTATTTTGATTGTTCTTGTGCTGCTGGTTTCTTTTGATTAAGAGGCTGTTTAGGTCCTTTCCTGGAAGGTAACTCTAGTATCATTACTACCCATCTTCCTTTTTAATTTGGCCTTCAAGTAAATTATTCATTGTATAAACGTACCAGTCTTGTGCATGGTTACTTGCTTCTTGTGGTGGAAGAGGACTTGCAAGTCTGGAGACCTGGATCCATACTGCATCATACAAATCTTTCTTCCTGGTATGTACAGTGCATGGAACTATTAGAGGCATCCCAAATAGGCTTGGACGATTTTTTTGAGATGATAGAAAATACAGCTCTGTTCTCATCTAAAACAAAGAAACAGCAAAACAGGTAAGAGCAACAGAGATACAAGTCAACCCATAATGGAAGTGAAGAAGTGAAAATAAAAGTTTTGAGTCTGTGGCAACGGGCAAATTTAAGTGTAATCTAGGAGATAGATATGATAAAAAAGATTAAGTAGATATGATAAGATAGAAAAGATAAATAGAAAAAATAGATTACATAGACAGAAACTAAACAGAGAAAAATCAGCAGCCAATGGGTGCAATGCCTCCAAGACCATTGCCTTAAAGTCCCGGATAATCCAAATAACCCGAAAAGAGGCAGCACTCAAGAATTTTGGAATTCTGCCTCTTTTCTTGATTGGTAGATAGATAGATAATATTAGGCATTTTGGGACTCTCTTCTGTACCATAAATATGGGGCATCTTACTCCAATGGACTTTTGACTAAGTTTGGCATATAAAATGTATGTTTTGGTAAATATGCCCTTAAGCGTTCAGACTCCTTAAGATTTCCATCAGTCAGAATCAACCATTTTTTTTGCTTTCAATAATTGTTAGTTTTTTGCCGTTATCTATGGCCAGTTTTAGTGAGTATTCCATGTTCATCCAAGGGTTTGTCTTGTCCTATTAGGGCATACAGAAATCATAGAGGGGGTTCCTAGCTTTGGAGGCATCTCCATGAGTCAAAACAGTTAGCTACTCTCTCATTCTGGTGGCCCTGAGCCATCCTTGTATTATATGGACAGCCATTGAGAATAGATGCAACAAGACACGAGAGTCTCAAAAATGAGCTGTTTACAAGTAGGTCATATGTGTGGGACCTGTAGGCACCAGGTGATCGCTGTGACAGTTTCATTCTTAAAGGTTATGTCTCTTATGAGACAACCCCTTTAACACAGTGCAGTTATCTGAGAATAAATAGGATTTTCTTCTTGCATAACAGGTGTAATCTTACCATTTTTCTATGAATAGCAATGATATAGCCTATAAAAGGGCCATCTGGGTGGAGAGAGATATGCCCATTGAGTACCCCATTCCCCACGGTCTTCTCTGTCCCACATGGCACTACAGTATTTGGCATCCCATTGGGGATTACTGGTGGCCGACTCAGTCCTCCATTTGGCATGAAACTCTGTGGTCCATTGGATGATGGCACTGTGCTGGAATCTGCAAATAGGAGAACAAGCTCAAAATTATCTGTCTAAAACTGCTTCACTATTAATCTGGATTACAATTTAAACCCCTTTAACGGAACATTTCATGGACTCCGCAAAGCTCATTATAAACAACTACATTTGGTGTAATGTGAACAGTTTTACAATCAATCAAAAACATATTTTCCCACACCAATATAGTACAGAGGTACATTCCCGATAACAACAGATACAGGGAGAACATGCATACAGATGTAACCCTGTCCAGGTAGTATCCCAATCTTCCTAGGCAACAGTGCTAACCACTGGGCCACTATGGGACCCTACAAACTAAGGCTAGGTTCACTCTACGCCTGCGTGTATGGCTACCAGTACACATAGGCTTTACATGGGGGAGCATTTGCTACAACAGTTTCCATCTGGCATATGTTGGGCTGGAACATTTTTTTTGTTGTAGCAATGGCCTATCTAACTGCAACTAACTGACTCATTACTGAGCCAGCCTATATGTAATTGATATTTTTTTTTTTACGGGACACCTTAGACCTTTTTTGTGTGCCATTAGATGATGGATATAAAATATTTGTTGAAAATAAATATTTAAGGAAAAACTGAAAATTCGGGAAAAAAATATATTTCCTTTCTAATAGATTTGTTATTATTTTTATTTAATTACAAAAGTTTTCAAGACAAAACATTTCTACAACCATTACCGTATGCTTGTACCCTTTATTAAGGTTATGCTGACTATAAAGCACCTTGTTGTGTGGGGCTTGTGGCTGATGTAGGAGATCCAGGAATCGGTATCTCAAAAGCACAGAGAAAACCACTCACTGACAGCCGTACTTTCTGGTTATCCTGAGGAAAGTTCTACAAATAAAAAGAGTTAGAATGAGACGGTGCTAACTCCTCCTTGTAGTGGACTACGTTGGTATGAACCGACATGGTACAATGATGGTAGTATAAATGAGACCATACATTCCCATGTTTGTGATGGGCACAGCACAGAACATTACTACCAGTAATCAGGTCATAATGGACAAGTGTGCTGTGCTAAAGTGCTGCACTTTATTCTCTAACAGACTCATCCCCAATTAACTTCTGCGAACATGACTGCTGTGTATTACATGCAGTGGGGAAAGACATCTACTGTATCAAAATGAGAACCAATTCAGTGCATATATTGAGTGTTCTAATTCATTTCTACGTGATAAGATTAGGAGATTTGCTTGATTAGGACAAAGAAGCGAAAAGCTGGTTGGACCATTATTTGCAAGAACATAGACGGAATACGTCATGAAAAATGAGGTTAAAGGGAGTCTGTCAGCAGATTTACCCCTTTTTAACAGTTGCCATTATGCTGTAGCCGCAAAACAGACGATTAACACGGTACCTTTATACGCTTTGGTGGACTTTTAAATCTGCAAAAAACGAACTTTGATGAGGGCTCGCAAGTGCCCAGGGCGGAGTCCACCGTGTTGGAGCCCAGGCAGCTCTGCCTCTTCGGCTCTTATCCCCGCCCAGCCTCCTCCTCTGCTCGCCTATCTGTTGTCTTTCCCCCTCAGCGAGATCCCGCGCCGACGCGATAACTTCCTTGGCCGGGGCATGCGCACTGCCATGCCCATTGCTGACACGGCATCGCAGTAGCTTATGCGCATGCCCCGGCCAAGGAAGTCATCGCGTCGGCGCGGGATCTCGCTGAGGGGGAGAGACAACAGATAGGCGAGCAGAGGAGGAGGCTGGGCGGGGATAAGAGCCGAAGAGGCAGAGCTGCCTGGGCTCCAACACGGTGGACTCCGCCCTGGGCACTTGCGAGCCCTCATCAAAGTTCGTTTTTTGCAGATTTAAAAGTCCACCAAAGCGTATAAAGGTACCGTGTTAATCGTCTGTTTTGCGGCTACAGCATAATGGCAACTGTTAAAAAGGGGTAAATCTGCTGACAGACTCCCTTTAAGCATGTGGAAGTAAAACAATGTGTGAGGTCATAAGTGTGTTAACCAAAACACACACACACACATATATATATATATGCATATACACACACACACACACACACACACACACACACACACACACACAAGAAATGCATTCAGGCTTATAAAATTTGAGGAACACATAGCTGCTCCCATACATAGGTGAACACACAGGTGCCCATACAGCCTTAAAAACTGCTGGTCGAAAGCTTGTACACCAGATAGCTATCTCTGCCGATTTCTCCAAATAGGCTTGGTTCAGCCATGCATGTATGAGTTGTCAATGCAGAGAGCGAATAAAGCTGATAACTGTGGCAAATCTACCTGGAGAACAGTAGGACAAGTTGTTGAAATTCAATAACCAGATACTCTTCTCAGCTGAAGATGATGTTGGGAGAGAGACGGGAGGCCTCCTCCCACATTAAGTTATCTGATCCTGCCAAAAATGGACCTACATGTGCATGGGAGCCTTGAAGGCATTGTACATATTAAGATTGCTTGATGACAGCAGCAATAAATGGAGATTACTAGATTACCTATAAAGTTGTTTCCCAGCATAAAACAAGCATCAATATATTATTATAGCAAAGGGGATAATATAGATTGGTGGAGATCTGAGAATTGGAATCATGGCCAGGCTCTTTGGTGTGTAACCGATGCCTCACTAGCCCTGATAACCTGGCCAACAAGGCATTGTACTCCCTATCCCACGGTTGATGCTCGGCAACATCCCCTAGTTTACTGGTTAGACAGAATTTTTTAGGTAACTTTTTAGTACTTTATAATATGGTTATGTGTACACAAGGGAGGAATTAACCAACATGCAAATACTAGGAGCCCCAGAGACCAGGAGGCCACCTGCTGGCCACAAGTGTTCAGCTGAAAAAATTTAAACTGATTAAACCACTGGTGGACCTGCCACCTGTTCAGCTGCACAGGGGCCCAATGATTGTGGGTTCCCTTCCTAGCCGTAGAGTGGTAGCAATAGTGGCCAGTCTGCGCTGTTATGCTGGGAGTAGAGCTTAGTGAGCTGAGGAGCAGAGCTTAGCAGGTAAGGTGCTACAACAGAGTAGAGATTAGATGTACGATAGGGCAGAGCTTAGCTGTGTGATGGGGACCTCAGACATAACTTTGCTTAGGGTCACCAAAATATGTCAAATTCTAAATAGCTTTATTACATTATTTGGGCACAAAATAATGCCTCAGGAGGGATGGCTTGGGGGCGTCAACTGAAAGTATTGTTCAGTACACCATCCAACATAGGCCTGCCCTAGTTGGGACTCTACTCAGTATAGAATCCAATGTTTTTCATTCTGTACACACTTATAGATCAGATCTTCATTTCTGCTCTGTTTCTAGCTACGGCATATGTTAAAATAATGAAATTCTGCCATAATTTGATACGTAAGCATTTCAGCTTCTCTAAAATGATCAACTCTTTTGGTGGTAATCAAAGAACCTATACTAAGCGATAAACACAACTAACACTTACCTTAATGTTCGATCCATGCACTTCTGCAAGAAGGATCTGTTCAGGCTTCAAACCACATAGCTCACTCAACTGTTTCTTCAGGCCTGTGTACTTCTCATCCATGTTCAGCCTTAGCCCATACCGTACAGGTGTTGTGCCATCTAATTTAATAACTTAAAATGCATACAGGAAATGTTAATTATTTTAATGCATTTGAAAAAAAAATAATAATAAAATGAAAACTCAACATATTTAAGAGTAATATCCATATATAAACAGTTTTTTTTCCTCACCAAAACTGTAAAATCTTTAAAAATATGTTAATAGGATACGTTTGAATGTTTATCTAAATGCCCCTTTTACACTGCTCAATTGAGCAGATGATTGTCAGGGAGAAGGGTTCCTTCCCGGCAATCGTCTGCTCGTCAGTGGAGGAGACCGATGCATTTACATGCAGCGATCTCCTCCCCAGTATGGGGAGGAGTGATCGCTAATACCATAGCTTGTCCCCATACAGAATCATTGTTTGCTAGTAGCAGAAGCTGTTTAAATGTCAAGATCTGCTGCCTGCAAACGATGATTCCGGTCAATGCACAAACAATCCTTACCCGATCGGATAATTGCCAGCACCTGTATACCAGCAGATCATCACTAAGGAGCGTTCTTAAAAGCGCTAGTCAGCAATTATCCACCTGGTGTATGGCCAGTGTAAAGAGGCCTTTACTGCCTGAATGGAGTTCATAGAGCTCTTAAAATATATCACTATTTGTAATTAACGGTGCCGCCAATCACCCGAAGAATGAGCAAACACCTAAAACATTGTTTCTAGATGGCAGATTGAGCTGTGTAAACAGGGATCTGCTGCCCAGAAACAATGAATCTGTATGGGGAGGAACGATTGCAGTAGTGATGTCTCGCTCCTATAAAGAGAAGATGGAAATGCTGCTTTCCTGCCTCTTATGAGGATGCAATTATCGTAAATGAACTTACTTCCCTTCTGTGGCTCCGCAAAAAAGATGGAACGTGTTCTATTCTTGTCCGTAATTACGTATAAGAATAGGCATTTCTACACAGGAGAAAAACAATCCGATCCGCAAAATGCAAACCGCAAAAACGGCTACGGTCGTGTAAATGAGTCCTTACACAGAGAATACTATCAATCACTGATAACACATCACCTGTGTACAACTAGGGCTGAAACGATTCATCGATTTAATCGAGGCAAATAAAATCCTTGATGCAGTTTCCATGCACCGAGGATTCGTTTAAATCACGTGATCATGGAGCGTGAGTGAAGTGAAGCTTCTCACTCACTGCTCTGAGGCCTCTCGACTCGGCACCGCTCTGCACACATCGTCAGCGCGCTGGCTGACACCGTGTGTGACGCAAGGTCCCTCCCAGTGCATACTTGGATGAAGACGCGTCTCCTGCGGGCTCCATGTGTCAGCGCACGACGCACTGCCAGGAAAGGTAAGTATATAGTTAGTGACGGGGGGGGGGGGATCCTGTGATGGCGGGGGGCACCTGTGATTTGGCATGCAGAGGCTGATCTGATAAGAGTGGGGGACATGGTGGATGGCAGGGAGGCACTGGGGAAGGGGGACATCATGGCAATCTGGATGGCATGGAGGAGCTGATGGCAATGCCATCATGGGGGCACTGGGGGACATGGCATGGAGGGGCTGATCTGATGGCACTGGGGGAGTGGGGGACATGGCAATGGATGGCATGGGGGTCTGACTCTGATTGCAGCAAGGGAGGGTCTGATGGTGGCAGCCTGGGGGTCTGATTGCGTGCTTGCTGCATGGGGGGACTGATTTGAGGGCAAGGCTGACTGACTTGGAAGGGGTCTTATCAAAATGCTATGTCACTGTGCAGCATTTTTTTGTCCGGATCCCCATTACAGTCAATGGGCATCCAGCTATGACAGATGCAGCCAGTGAACTCCGGCACTCTGATCCTCCACCGGAACAAACTGCCGGAGTTCACAACATAACCTTAGATACACATCCTGGCAGAAGAACAGCCTGCTGGAGTCTACCGTATTGGGTATAGCCAGATACAACCAGCTATATGGTCTCATTTTTTTTTGGCCGGCCAAAACCCAGCTATCAGTGACTGGCAGCTATCTATGTATACACACTTACACAGAGAATTCTATCAATCACTGATAACACCTCCTCTGTGTACAGCTATCAGTGACTGACCACTATCTATGTATACAAACTTACACAGAGAATGCTATCAATCACTGATAACCCCTCCCCTGTGTACAGCTATCAGTGACTGGCAGCTATCTATGTATTCACACTTACACAGAGAATGCTATCAATCACTGATAACACCTCCCCTGTGTACAACTATCAGTGACTGGCAGCTATCTATGTATACACACTTACACAGAGAATGCTATCAATCACTGATAACACCTCCCCTGTGTACAGCTATCAGTGACTGGCAGCTATCTATGTATACACACTTACACAGGGAATGCCATCAATCACTGATAACACCTCCCCTGTGTACAGCTATCAGTGACTGGCAGCTATCTATGTATACACACTTACACAGAGAATGCTATCAATCACTGATAACACCTCCCCTGTGTACAGCTATCAGTGACTGGCAGCTATCTATGTATACACACTTACACAGAGAATGCTATCAATCACTGATAACACCTCCCCTGTGTACAGCTATCAGTGACTGACAGCCATCTATGTATACAAACTTACACAGAGAATGCTATCAATCACTGAATACAACTTAGATCAGAAAGAGCAGAAATTTAAATGTATAAATTACAAGCTTTATGGAATCTTTTCCTTGAAAATTACATATAAATCTGCTCAGTTCCTCCTGCTCTGTAACGTGCTGCCTGCAAACTGCACTGCATTTTGGGGAGACGGGTCCTCTGGTAGTTACAGAAGATGTGCAGCTTGATCCGCTGCGCTGTTCATTATTTACTACAATGGAAACAGAGGAGCGCCTGCCTGTTCAGTCATTTGAATAAACCTGGCCACGTGGGACTGGCACTTATCAAAACTGTCAGATGGGTCAATCCGTTAATATGCTGACAAATGTCTACAGGAGCAGTGTCACACTATAGAATCATCGACCCATTTAAAGGTGTATTATAGCCATCACAAATAATGTGTTCATTTTTTCCCCCCATCAAATGCTTCTCTCATTCATGGAATTATTCTTATTCAGGGATTAAAAAACTGAAAATGAAAACATAATAACCTGTGATTTCCAAATGCATGTAACTGTCCATGGGCAGAGGCAGAGAGAGAAAGTTAAATGGGTCGAATCGGACACTGACATGCCCACAGGTTTTACATTTCACTTGAGATCTCAACTGTCCATGAAACAAGTCCACGACTATCGACCGGTTCCTCCTCAAGTGATTGTCCCAAGCCTGAGAAATAGGAATCTCTGGTTAGTCACAACATCAGGCAAAGAATAAACCTGTGGGTTTCTAATTCCCAGCTTCAGAGTAAGCAAACAATAATGAGTCTAATAGATAATGAACAAAATAGTAACAATCATTTATTTGGCTATACTCACAGCACAGCACACATAGAATGGCATGGCATATGGTGAGTCAAATTGAAAAAGTCATCAACCGGTACTTCTTCTATTCATTGAACATGATCCACAAGGCACTTGAAGTATTTAGACATATGGTTCCAGCTATATAAACATTTCACAGTCTGGAGACTACATATTTCCAAAAACAACATTTTAAATGTAACTTTTTAAAGACATAGGAAACAGACAGAATGCGAAAGAGAGAACCAGTATTTCACAGCCACATTTAAATTTCCATTTAGAAAGTAACTGTTGCTTCAAAAAACTAATGACATGTCACAGTGATATATCAAAAGTTTTGATCGGTCGGCGTCTCAACAAAAAGTCTATGAGCCCATCTTTAGCTAGCAAAGACATATAGTGCTCAGCTGCACCTGCTTGTTTTTGGGTTTGGTGGGGCAGACTGGCCATAGACCCTACAGGGAAACTTCCCGATGGGCTGATGCCTAGGGGCCACATGAGTCCTCCTCATGGCCACCAGACAGGTGAGTAATGAGCTGACTCTCCCAAAGGTCAATTAATGCTTGAGGCATCATCTACTTACAGTTAGGTTCATATATATTTAGACACGGACACAAATTTTGTTTTTATTACCTGTTTACTAAAACATATTCAAAGTTATAGTTATGTAATGGACATGGGCATAAAGTCCAGACTTTTAGCTTTCATTTGAGGGTATCCACATTTAAATTGGATGAAGGGTTTAGGAGTTTCAGCTCCTTTACATGTGGCACCCCATTTTTAAAGGGACCAAAAGTAATTGAACAATTGTTTCATAGGCAGGTGTGGGCAATTCCTTCATTATTTCATTCTCAATTGTGCACATAAAAGGCCTGGAGTTGATTTGAGGCGTGGTGCTTGCATTTTAAAGATTTTTCTGAGAAGTAAACATGTGGTCAAAGAAGCTCTCTATGCAGGTGAAACAAGCCATTCTTCATATGTGAAAACAGAAAAAAGCCATCCGAGAAATTGCTACACTATTAGGAGTGGCGAAATCTACAGTTTGGTACATCCTGAGAAAGAAAGCACTGGTGACCTCAACCATGCAAAAAGACCTGGATGTCCATAGAAGACAACAGTGGTGGATGATCGCAGAATAATTACCATGGTGAAGAGAAACCCCTTCACAACAGCCAACCAAGTGAACAACACTCTCCCGGATATAGGCGTTATCAATATCCAAATCTACCATGAAGAGAAGAATGCATGAAAGTAAATACAGAGGGTTCACTGCACAGTGCAAGCCACTCATAAGCCTCAAGAATAAGAAGGCTAGATTGGACTTTGCTAAAAAAAAAAAAAAAAAAAAAACTAAAAACCAGCACACTTCTGGAAGAACACTGTTTGAAAAGATGAAACCAAGATCAACCTCTACCAGAATGATGGAAAGAAAAAAAGTATGGCGAAGGCGTGGTACAGCTCACGATCCAAAGCATACCACATCATCTGTAAAACACGGTGGAGGCAGTGTGATGGTTGGGCATGCATGGCTGCCAGTGGCACTGGGTCCCTAGTGTTTATTGATGATGTGACACAGGACAGAAGCAGCTGGATGAATTCTGGGGTTTTCAGAGACATACTGTGTGCTCAAATCCAGCCAAACTGATTGGTCAGTGTTTCATAATAGCTTATTTTTTGCGGTACAGGTTGTACTTTCTAATGACGCCATTAATTATGACATAAAATGTAGTGGGTAGAGGTAAAAAAAATTGGGGGAAAAAACACAATTCCTCCACGGTTTTACAGGTTTTGTTCCCACTGCATTTTGTTTACGGCAAGGGCAATGCCCTTCATTCTCTGGGTAAGTACTATTACAACGATACCCCATATGTGTAGGTTTTTTAATGTCTAAATAGTGTAAAAATAAATGTAAACTTTGATAAAAATAAATTGTATATATTTTTTTTTACATCACCATATTTTGACCCCCATAACTCTTTTATACTTATGCCTACTGAGCTGTTTAGAGGCTCATTTTATGCAGAACAATCTGTAGTTTTTATTGATACCATTTTGGAGTGTGCGTGACGTTTTGATCACATTTTATTAAATTTTTTGGGGTAAGAGAAGCAATGAAAAAATGGCAAATTGTTAAGCCATTCGCCGTATTGGATTTTTTAAATATATTTTAATAGTATGGGCGTTTTCGGTCGCAATGATACCCATGATGTTTATATTTATTGTTATTTAGGATTTATTTATTTTTATTATACGAAAAGGGGAGTGATTTAAACTTTTTCATTTTTTTATATATTTAACTTATTTTTGTGATCATTTTGAAGCCCACACACGAGCCTATAAATAATGTTTTTAAAATTTTTGACTTTGTTCCATCAGGGATTTTTAAATTGACATTTAAACCCTAATTTGCTAATTTCTTATCCTGGCCTGTCATCTGGTGGCCAAAATAAGAATTACAGCATGGACAGCATCAACTGCAGATGCACGAATTGGCCACACGGGGCTTCGGTAGGAAGGGCTTCCGGGTTTTTGCGCATTTAGATGCTGTGATCTTGCTTGATCACGGCATCTAAAGCCTTTAATTACCGCAATCGGCCTTATTGCAAGTCACAGTAAGTAGCAGCAGGTCTCTGCTGTATGAAACAGCAGAGATCTTCTGGCCACGACGTCCACTGCACGTGCGAGCGGGAGCCATGTTTACACATCGCTCAAGCGCCGTACATGTACGGCGGTGGTAGTGAAGGGGTTAAAAAGGAGGAAATACAGCGTCTGGTGATGTCCATGAGTTCAAGACTTCAGGCAGTCATTGCCAACAAAGGGTTTTCAACCAAGTATTAGAAATTAACATTTTATTTACAATTATTTAATTTGTCCAATTACTTTTGAGCCCCTGAAATGAAGGGATTGAGTTTAGAAAATGCTTTAGTTCCTCACATTTTTATGCAACCATTTTGTTCAACCCACTGAATTAAAGATAAAAGTCTGAACTTCAACTGCATCTGAATTGTTTTGTTCAAAATCCATGGTGGTAATGTACAGAACAAACATTAGAAAAATGTTGTCTCTGTCCAAATATATATGGAACTAACTGTATGCACCTGGTTGGTGGCCACAGGTCCCCTCCTTTGACTCCGGAATTTAACTTCATTGCCATCTTGGGGCAACTGGAGTAGAACAGAACCTGGCAGCTGGCTCTGGTCATCACAGCTTCTGGGGAAGTATTTTGTGCTGCTGGGGTATTAGTCTGTAATGCACTGTGGTATTTGGTACAGCATGCGCCACACTATATTATTGCTGGCTCCTTCAGAACTTGTGTTGCCCTGCCTTATATCAACAAAGGGCCACTTTTAGCTTTTTCTCTCAGGACACTTTAAATTTCCAATCCGCCCCTGGGTGGGGGCGTCAGCACCTGGACAAAAAAACTTTTGCTATCCCTATGACATGTAAAAAGTTGAATTGACATTTTTTTTAATCATCTATTGGAAACTTATATGGGACCGTACTGTTTTTACATAAAATAGATGGTTTTCTGGATTTAATCCATGTATACTAGTTCCTATCCAAAGTGTTTAACTTCCTCTGGCAGAGTTTCACTTAATACGCACTCTCAGACCAGCAGTCAGACCATGGAGGTGAACTGAACAATGTACGAGTGATACAGGACACAAAAAGACTGAGTAAACAGTATGCACTATGTAATAACTAACCTCAGCCGCAACTTCCCAGTCTGGTCGTCCATCACTGTCCTTGAGCTCAACATACGGCTTCTCATGTACTCTATTAAGATCTTCATGGAGGCCATCTAGAAGAAATGCAAGCAGCTCTTGGGAGTCCTGCTGCTGAAAGCCATTGAACCGAGGGGCATACTTTGCTATTGTCCACTGAAAATAGAGACATACAATATTAATTTAAAGGGACCTTCATTTTAAGTCCTAACAGTTGCAGACAGTGTTAATGAGTACTGATATTCATAAGCTTCCAGCTCGGAAATCAGCGGTGATGCCAGTAAGTATAGCATGTTACATCATCACAGTCACTGGGTAAACATACAAAGCATCTGCACTGAAGCAGAGAATTTAAAAGACAAGCAATGTGTTTTGTTTTACTTGAGAAATACCTGTTTACAAAAAGATGTAATAAAAAAATAATCGCACACTAGCTAAATAAAATATTCTGAAAGAATGGATAAAGTCGTATTTTACACTTTGAAGTGGTTCTCCATTTTATGTACAGGTATTTTTTTTACTTAGCCCTCTTATTCTTCAAGACCAAGAGGTTTTACAATAACATGGCCCAGATGTACTAACCCTACAAATGGTGTAAGCTTAGATAGAGTGTCTCGACCCTTCCATTTTTTCACATTTTGTTGGGACTAAAATAAAGGAAAGAAAGTTCTATTTTTCCCCCATTATTCTGCACTTAATACCCCATTAATGAGAACGTGAAATCAGGATCCTCAAAATCTTTGCTAAAGTATTGAAAAGAAAAAAATTAAATCTTGCATTGACATAAGTATTTAGACCTCAGTACTTGAAGCACCTTTGGCAGCGATTACAGCCTTCTCCTTGTGTATGAAGCCACAACCTGGATTTGAGGACTTTCTGCCATTAGTCTCTGCAAATCCTCTCAAGTTCTGTCAAGTTAGATGGGGGCCATCAGTCAACATCCATTTTCAGGAGTTTCCATAGATGTTTGATTTGGTTCAAGTCAGGGCTGTGGCTGGGCCACTCAAGGACATTCACATAGTTATCCCTAAGCCACTCCTGTATTGTCTTGGCTATGTGCTTAGAGTCAATGTCTTGTGTAAGCATGAACCTTTAGCCCAGTCTGAGACCTAGAGCACTCTCTTAACGAGGCCCTTTTTGACTCAATTACTTAGTTTGGTGGGGCGGCCAGCTCTAGGAAGAGATCTGGTCATTCCACACTTCTTCCATTTAAGAACTATGGATGCCACTGTGCTCTTAGGAATTTCAGTGCAGCATAAATATTTTTGTATCCTACTCTAGATCTGTGCCTCCACACAATCCTGTCTCTGAACTTTACAGGCAGTTCTTTCCTCTTCATGGCTTTTTTTTTTTTGCTCTGATATGCATTGTTAGCTGTGAGACCTTATATAGACAGGGCAGTGTCTTTCCAAATCATGTCCAATCCACAGAATTTAAAACAGGTGGACTCCAAGCAAGGTGTAGAGAAAATCTCAGATGGTCAAGAGAAATCGAAGGGCCCCTGGAGCTAAATTTCAAGTGTAGTAGCAAAGACTCTGAATACTTATGTCCATGAGAAATTTTATTGTTTTCCTTTTGAATACATTTGCAAATATTTCTAAATTGATTTTTATTTATTTTTTATAAGGGGGACTGAGTGCAGACTGATGGGCACAAGGCCGTAAAATAACAAAATGTGAAAAAAGAGTCTAAAGACGTTCCAAAGTCCACTGTATCACAGTGGCTCATGATGGATTTATATGTGGTGCACATTTTTTCTAACTGAATATCAACTGTTGGTTGACAGGATTTGTGAAGAAAAATGGCACTTCTTAGGCCACGTCCCCCTTTCCTACACAGCTCTGCCCCTTTCTGCTAACCTTGTTAAGCAAGTTGAAAAAAAAAAAATATGTAGAAACCGTATACTACAATGTAGACACCAGGCAGGTAAACACATAAAGAATCATTAGCACCACAGTCCCTTCGAATTGATCAGCGAGGTGTCAGGAATCAGACCCACCCAATCTGAGATCGATGACCAATCCTGAGGAAGCACATTTTTAACATCTGTCTTATTTGTTCAGACCTCATTCAGAACAGGATTATTTTGAGCATTAAAGGAGTATTCCGGTTGTTACAAGTTATCTCCCATCAATAGGGGATAACTATTAGATTGTTGGGGGTCCTGTTGCTGGGAAAAACACTAATCATGAGAACAGGAACTCTGTACCCTTCGAAGCACCCTGATGTGCACACTGCCACTCCATTCAGCTCTATGGGAGTTCCAGAAATGGTTGAGCGCTGTATTCATCTGTTGCCAGAACTCCCAGAGAGATGAACTGAGTGGCAGGAAGCATGCCCGGTTTGCCGCTCCATTCTTTTCAGGGGGTAAGGGGCCTCTGTACTAGTGATTGGTGGGGGTCCCAGTGGTAGGTCTACTACCGACCTAATAGTTATCCCCGATCCTGCGGATAGGGAATAACTTGTAGCAACCAGAATACCCCTCTAGGGAACAAGTAATGTTTTCATTTTATCAACATTGCATTATAAGAGCCATAAAAAAAAAACCTCCATCAATTCCAGAAATCGACACTGCCAGTGGGCAGATTCTTTGGAATGATAACTGCACTGTAATCAGACAGATATGCCTGTGAGAGGAAACGCTTGGATGTTTTGAAGCAGGACCTTATATTTACACGGCTGCTGCATGAGGTGCTGTTGTGACAAATATAAATGTTCCAGAGGTTTAGAGGTTAAACTCTACATTCTATTAATTTGTAGGAAATATGCCAAATACGCATATAACTTACCCTTAGTTTTAAAGGAGCCACATTCTTTTGCGTACCACTCCACAGCTCTTGAACCAAATCTCCATAGCACTTTGCCATGTGTCCTTTCATTCCTATGGGATTTGTTCTAAAATTTCAAAAGTCCATTTATTAGAAAAAAGGATACGGATTACTTAAACATTGGTGCAATGTAGCTAAAAATTTCCACATTTTAGTCTAGACCTTGAGTACATTTTATTTCAAACTTAAGTTGTATAACAGGACTATTCAGAGAAAGGGTTAAACACAGTCAGTATCCCATAAATCACATAATAGTCAGAAGACACAAGGGACACTGCAAAGAGCCAGGAAAAATCGCGTCATCGCCAATTTCTATTGAGGTCAGATATTTAAATATGTGAAATATGTTCAAGCACCTTCACAATTTTTTCCCACAGAGCCTTTATTTCTTCTAAACTATTTTGTCATACATTATGGTTATATTCACCATGATTTTCCATTGTGCCACCATTTTACCCACCTCTCAAAAATTTAAGATGGTAGTCCTTCTCCTTTAGAAATCCTATTAAAAGGGGTTCTCCGGTAATTAAGAAAATGAAAATACTTAAATATTATTTCATTATAAATATATTACCAAATACCTTTCATTAGTTATAATGGCTCGTTTTTTCTGGGGAGCAATCATTAGGAAAAATAAAATGGCTGCTATCCTACTAGTCCACACAAAACCTGTCCTAATTACACAGGAGGACAAGTTAAAGAGCTGTGCCATCTTCCTTTCTTACTTGTCAGGGATTATGATCCTGAATACAGTTTAAAATGATCTTCAGAAGAATCTCTGTACGAATAGAGTTGATGAGGAGACATGAAGTACAGAGGATAGTGGGGGTGTAGATAATGAGCAGCAGCAGCACTTGCATGCAGTCTCCATTACCATAGCCCCACATTACCACAGTCTGTCCTGTCCATCCTCTCTGTACGTCATGCCTCCTCATGACCTCCATTCCTACAGAGATTCAGCTGAATATCTTATCAGCTGTATTCAGGATCAGAATCCCTGACAAGCAAGGCAGAGACGACCTCAGTGTTGTAAAGTAACTTGTCCTGCTGTGTGATTAGGACAGGTTTTGTGTGTACTGATAGAAGGGGGCGGCCATTTTATTTCTCCTAATGATTGCTCCCTAGACAAAATTACCCATTATAGCTAATGCAATGTATCTGGGAATATATTTATACTAAAGTAATATTTAAAGAGGACCTTTCATCAGTTTAGCCCTAGACTAATTGTGGTCTTCCCTTGCCATGGCCCCCACTGATGCCATGGCACTTTTTTTTCCCAAAGACCCCCCTCCCCCCCGTTCGTCCGCTCTTGGCCCCGTTGATTTCAGAGCCTTATATTATAATGAGCCGACTCGGTTATACTAGGCGGAGACTCGCAGTTTCGCTGGGGGCGGCTCTCTTCTCCCTGGCTGTGAGCGCATCCAATAAGAGCGCAGCCAGGGAGAATGAGCTCCTCCCTGGCTAAGAGCGGTGCGCTCTGATTGGATGCGCTCACAGCCAGGGAGAAGAGAACTGCCCCCAGCAAAACTCAGAGTCTCCGCCTATTATAACCGAGTCGACTCATTATAATATAAGGCGCCGAAATCAACGCGGCCAGGAGCGGACGAACAGGGGAGTCTTTGGGGAAAAAAAAGTGCCATGGCATCAGTGGGGGCCGCCCTATAAGGTAAGACCATAATTAGACTAGGGCTAAACTGATGAAAGGTCCTCTTTAAGTATTTTTTTTTAATTCCGGAAGCACCCCTTTAAGCAAAGTGCTGGAGTATTTGGAACCAAAAGACCCATTATATTGGTTATTAATGGAATTATGTTATCCCAAAAATAGATTTCAGGGCAGGAGCACATTAGGTAGATCGGTTAGTACTCTGCCCATTTTAAACAGGCAAGTTGGGAGTTGAATAGCAGTGGAGAAAAATCTATAATTGAATGAATTTCTTATTAGTGGTAGGAGGGACATGAAGGTGGGATTTGATCCCTTCGAAAATTCTTCTCTGTTAGAGAGGGTGGTGAGCTGGCGCCATTTTGGTATTACTTCTAGCGGATTGCACTCTGTATTAGCTACAGTCAGGATCTTGCCTTCTCAGTACACCTACTGTGGATATGAGGCTACTTGGACTACTACAAATTGGCTGTTTAGCACTTGCCATAATTGAAATAATTTATAAAAAAAAGCTGTCCTGGGAATACTGTGCTCATCCTTCAAACTTTCAAACGACATCTGAATACCAAAGACACACATTGAAATCCATGAGCTATCCCAAACTCTGAATCCTTGAAGATAAAAAGTGAGGAATGGTGGGATTACGCCATAACGAATGAAAAATTACATTTTAGAAAGTCTATACAGTGACTGTTTACAAACAAGCAGTATCCTTCCAAATGCGGGTTGGGACGGCATACATACTTCATTACCTGTTTAGCTCATACAGATGTCTCCCTGAGATGAAATACTTTGTGAGAGGCTGAGTGTTGCTGACACACTGGATACTGGAGTTCATAAAGCAAGTGTTCCCCAAATTACTGAGTCCTGTTGCTCCCTTTTCAGTGGGAACTAGAAGCAAACAAAATATTTAAAAAAAAACTTAACAAGGTATAGTCAAGTACACATGGACACATTTAGTAATCAGGTTAAGGCACTACATAAGAAGTGTGAAATGCATCAATGGGGCAGACAGTCTAGAAATAACAAACCAATTTAGGAATGGACTTTAGAGAGAGACTTCTGATCAAATGCAGTATTGTACTCCAATATTGATAGCCTATCCTTAGGACAGGCCATCAATATCAGACTGTGTAGAGTTGGACTCCTGGAACCCCCACCAATCACCTAACTGAGGAACTCTGCATCCCTATATCGCTATACCGCTGTGCCTGTGATGCAACGATGAGGAGGTGGCACTTGCTGGAGCACCGTGGACCCCTCAAATCGGTTGATCATCAAGGGAATCCAACCCTGACCAACCTCATACAAATGGCCTATTCTATGCAGGGTCATCAATACTGCAGTGCCAGGAAAACTTCTTGAACATTGATTTGTTTCACCTAAAAAAAAAAAAATTCCAAAATATGATTCTGGGTAACCTACTTATTTACCTTTATGCCTATCAATTTTACTGCTGTTTGCAATGAATGACATTTCTTCTGGCCAACTCATATCTTTGTTCCGAACTAAAAGTAAAAATGAAAGGGAGGGGGAATAGAAAAAGACATATCAATAAAAGGGGCATTACCAATCAGCATATTAAATCATTTACAGTACTGTATTTTGGGATTCCTGTAGGGTTGTGCCTCAGGGTGAACTATTTAAAAATAGTATGCCTTAGTATATGATGCTGTGTGTTTTCAGCCTGACTGCTTCTTCTCCTGATCAGAAGCCTTGGGCTACATAAACACAACAGCATCTGTTTAACGGTCTGCAAACTGCTGATCCGCAAAATATGAATACTTTCCGTGTGCAATCCATATTTGTCACAGTGCCATTAATAGAAATGGCTATTCTTGCCTGCAAAACGGACTACAATAGGACATATTCTATAATCTGCAGGATGGGCTTATAGATGCAGACAGCACATGGATGACATCTGTGTGCTGTCCATTATTTTTTTTGTGGACCCATAGAAATCAACGAAATGAGTCCATGTGTGATGATCCGCAAAACATACAAATCAGATGTGGATTCAAAATACAGTTTTGTGCATGTAGCCTTAAAGTGAATTTACAACCTGGAACACCATTTTGTGTTTTTATGTACAGTAAATAGGTTTTGTGCTGATTAGCTTTATTAATATATCTTTAAACCGTTTGAGAACCAGGCCAACACAAAATTTTGGGATTTCTCATCTGCCCATTACACAACCAATAACCTAGAATTGTTTCTGCATAAACGCATGGGGTCTTTTTTTTTTTCTAGACATGTTGTAACTTCCTCACATACCTCTCTGGGGTTAATATATGTTAGCTTTTTGTTTTATTAATTTAAAGAGGACCTTTCACCGATTATGACACTGTGAACTAAGTATGCAGACATGGAGAGCGGTGCCCGGGGATCTCACTGCACTTACTATTATCCCTGGGCGCCGCTCCGTTCTCCCGCTATGCCCTCCGGTATCTCCGTTCACTAAGTTATAGTAGGCAGAAATTTCAGTCACTAAGTTATGGTAGGCGGAGTCTGCCCTTGTTCTGCTGTAGCGCTGGCCAATCACAGCGCAGAGCTCACAGCCTGGGAGGTTATTTTCTCCCAGACTGTGAGCTCTGCAATGCGATTGGCCAGAGCTACAGAAGAACAAGGGCAGACTCCGCCTACCATAACTTTGTGACCGGAGATACCGGAGGGCATAGCAGGAGAACGGAGCGGCGCCCAGGGATAATAGTAAGTGCAGTGAGATCCCCGGGCGCCGCTCTCCATGTCTGTATTCTTAGTTCACAGTGTCATAATCGGTGAAAGGTCCTCATTAACTTTGGGTAGGCAAGCCAAAAAAAAAAAAATAGAAAACTATTCCAGCATGTTTCATATGCTTTTATTGCTCATCACTGACCTACAGTAAGTGCCTAGATTTATAGTAGGTGATATGACTGTTATATATTTTTTATGTAACTATGTTATATAACTGGATATATGTCAATATAATTAAATGCTATTTAAAAAATGTTTTGTGTCATTTTTTCAGTTCCATTTTTTAAATAATACTTCAATTTATTTTTTGTTTTATTTTTACTTTAAGCACATAAAGATATTTTCATTTTTATCAACATATATATTTAAAATTACAACATACTGGCATACTGTATATCAGTATATCGTCACTGTGGCCACGTACCACTTGGGGAACACCTCACCGCTGTGGCCAGTTGTTGCCTGCAGCAGAACATATAACCCCCATCTGTGCTAGTAGTTTACATGCCGGAACAGAGCGTTGGGGAGCAGGTAAGTATGTACTAGTTTTACGTTCTGTCCCTGCCTCTAACTCTGGTTCCTCCGCCCCTCTCCAAAGACTTCTATGGGCAGCACGATCTGTCAGTAAAGCTGAAAAGAAGTCTCCTATTTGGAGACAGATCCCATCAGTAACTGCAGAGTGAATGATCAGTTAAGCAAGCAGGAGGAAATGAGAAAAGGAACCTGATAAGTGAAGAACAATGCATTTTTTCTCTTAGATAGTGTAGAGCAAAGTTTCTTATCTTAATTTGTACTACTGACTTATGCAAAGCAATTAACAATCAGAGGTACGCTGTGATGGACAACATTTAGAAAAATCCTAAATCTAATTTCTGAAGATTCTCACATATAAAAGCATGGGGTGCAAGCAGAGGGCATTTATACCAGTCTGAGAACAGAACCTCTTTTTTAAAAATAAATAGTTACATTGTACTGTAGAAAAAAAGACATGTCTGTCAAGTGCAACGAAGGGATGGATGAAAAGACGTGACTGGAAGGAAGGGGAAGTGACCAGATTGGATTAACATTGAGAATAAGAATTCTACACTTTAGCATAAGTGTTGATGTGATTAAGTTGTAAGAAATTGTTTTACTGCTGTGCCCAGCTCTAAGAGTAAAGGACTCACAGCTCTTATGAGAACGACATGTCAACCAATTAGAGGTGGACAAAGGAGAAGGAACTCATTGCAAAAGTGATTCACAACACGACACTGTTTCTGCAGGAAGACAAAAAGCAGTGTCTATATACAACATTTATCTCTGTACAGTCATCTGGTGCTCGCATAAGAATGTACTATTTATATCAAATTTGAGTTATGGATGAATCAAATTTCAATTCATGTGTATTATAAATGTACAAAAATATTTGTGTTTTACATTGGCTACCAAATTATATCTCACAAAGTTTTAATACCTTCTATTACCAAGTGCTGCTCATCCTGAATTTTGAGATATTCCAATTTGTGGTCTTCATCGTCTAACAGGGTTAGATAATTCTAGAGAAAAGCAAAGAACATTTACTCTTCATTGCTGGATAAAAAAAATACTTTTTTGTGCATACTAAAACACCAACAAAAAATTATGCGCAAGAGACCAAACATTAAATACTGAATAAGTTAGTGCTACTAATTTCTGCATGACAATATATTTGACCAAATCTAGTCTAGATTTATGAGGAATCCAGATAAGGTGGGTTCTGAATAAATAACAGAAATTACACTCAAAGTCTTAATAAAAATAGTTCAAAGAGGACCATGTCAGGAGGTCTGTTTTAGTAGATATATTCTTCATGAAATAATTCTGAGTGGCTGTTAGGACTCAACCTGTCAATAGGGAGTGCCTCTACACACTCTCTCAGCACTGACAGTGTAACGCAGGGATCAGCAACCTTGTAAAAATACAATTCCTAGCATGCAAGCATGTTTGGCTATTCTTTTAACCCCCACAGAATTGAATGAAGCAGTCTGGGAGTTGTAGTTTCTGAAAAGCTGGAGTGTTGGAGATTGCTGATAATGGTGTAAGGGTATGCTCACACAGACAGAAATGTCCATTTTCAACTTGTACAAATTGAATTCATTCAAAAATCCTGCTGCTCAAGAGACTCCCCCACTCCCCCCCCCACCCATTCATAGGGACAGACATTTTGTCAAGTCCCGTCAATATCGCACCTGAGTGGCAGCGCAAGCACAGAGGCTCTGCTGCTGCTACCTGAGCAGCACAGATGCCAACTGTGTATGCGCCACTCACACCTGGGTACGCCTGGAAGTGTAGTGGCGCATGCACTACACTTGTGGGAAGATTTGTAGTTTCATTGGTACCATTTTTGATTGCTTTTTATTCAGTTTTTAGTAGGTAAGATGAACAGAAAACTGCTCTTATGGAGAAGCAAATAACCACAAAGCCTTCAAAAAAAACATCCTTAAGGCTAGGTATACATCACCGTTTTATTTTCAGGTCTTCTGATCCGCCAAAAGAACAGAAAAATGTAAAAACAATCCTTTATTTTGAGCATCCATTGGGCTTATTTTGCATCCATTTTTGTCAGTTCCGTCAGAGAGCCTTTATTTTTCACGGAAGAAAAAGTCCTCCACACGTCAAAAATAAAGCATTTCAGACAGAACTGACAGAAATGGATGCAAAATAAGTTCAGCAGATGTTTTTTTAAAACTTTTCTGTTCTTCTGATGAAAAACAAAACAGTGATGTGGACTTATGCGTATTTCAATACTATCCCCCTGTGCCATGCAGCCCTAGTTAAGAACGATTGTTTATGGTGATAGTCAGTGACTGCAGAAATCTTTTTCCTTGATAAATACAAAGAAAGAAATATATTAGATTCCTCAGTAGTGATAATTGTTATCACCATAAAAGCAGTGTGTAATGAGTATCACTTTAGAAGCGGTTTGAATGTTATAGGGTAAAGATCGGGTATGGCCAGGATAAGCAGAGTGTGAAACGGAAACTTTATTGGCGTTTGTGGTGGTGAGTGTTTGGAGCAACTTATTTGACTGGGTCATGGCATTAATAAATTGCCTAATTAGAGGGGTAATTAGATTAGCAAGCGCTCACCTTCCCACGCCTTTTCTGAAAAAAAAAAAAAACAACAACCCATATGTGACAATCAGGGAGCTTGCATAGAAGTTGAGCTGGAGCATTGAGCCTTAAGATAAGACCAGGATTGCTGTGTTAACCATAAGACCAGAGAAACAAACTTTAGAAATCGGGTGGGGATTGAGAACTGTAGATTTATGCAGCTCTCACTGGGACTTGTTTCTAACAGCTGTCGATCCAGTTTAATGGCAGCAAGCACCACAATCCTGGTCTTCTTTTAAAGCTTAGATTGTCAGCTTAAGGCCTCTTTCACACTACAGTATGTTGAATTCAGTGTTTTGCGTCCGTTTTTCACGGATCCGTTGTTCCGTTTTTTGTCCTTCCTGAGCGTTTTACAGCGCGTTCCTACGTGCTGTAAAACGCTCAACAAGGAGAAACCAATGCTTCCCTATGGGAATGGTTCTCACCTGGGCGTTTTACAGCGCGTACGATCGCGCTGTAAAACGCCCCAAGAAGTACATGAGCTTCTTTGGGACGTCTTGTCGCGCGTTCCCGTACATAGACTTCCGGGAACGCGCGACAATGGGCGTTCGCTTGTCTCTGTATGCGCGATTACAAAGGCCCGTACAATCGCGCATACAGAGCACTCCATCGCGAACGCTCAGGTGTGAACCCAGCGTTAAAATAAGCCTGTGGCTCTAGCTAAAGAGCTCTCAGAAGCGGCCACCTCTATGTAGCCACATAGCCCTCGTAAAACAGTATTGTCATTTCCAACCTCTCTTAGCATTGTTCGGGCAAAGGGGTTTACAGGGCTGTCACAACCAAACCAACACAACAACAACTTTACTAAGGGCAAAATGAAAACTATTTGTTGGGAACCATTACCCATTCATCATAAATCTTCCAGACTTCAAGACTACAAATGTAAGAAGAATTTACCACTTCTTATCAATTCTATAGCAGTTTAAAGGATGACTAAACACAGCCTCAATAAGTATCTGAGTGGCTTCTGCAGCGTTGTTGAAAATAACCATAAGAGGAGTCTTCACAGCATTACTCTATAGAAATCCAGCAATAGTCTAATGCTTCTTTACTACATATGCATTTTGTATGATCTATTTGAAACATTCTATTAGTGCATTAATAATTCCAGCCTAAGTATTTAACCATATAAACATCCTTAAGCATAAATCATCTCATGAAGCACGTCTTCTCAGTCAAGAGTCAGTTTACAGAATACATCTACACAAGTGGGCATCATGGTTTATATGAGGAGGGAAGGAAAGGTGCTTCTTTATTTTGTTTGAGACCTTTCTAAACAAAAAGGTTTTAGAGGAGTTGACTAGCTTGGACAGCACCTCATTTTACAAGTCTCTTTATTTGAGAAGTTTATAATTAAGAAGCTTAATACTTAAAGGCTCCATTTTTTGGTTTTTGTTTATATATTGGACAATTAACTTCTGCTGGAAAATGGTAAAAGGAAATCCTCCAACCTTAAAGGCTGTTGCATTTAGAGGGGTATTCACATCTTAGTCATTTATAGCATATCCAAATGCCTGTTAGATGGAGGTTACCCTGACCCTTTCTCACAGATTCACATTATCAGTTTTTTCCACTGAATTCACAGTAAGATCTGAGTACTGTTTGTTATGTGTATGCCATTAATGATTAAAAGTGTTTTCCAGCCTTTAAGTACCGTAATGGCCTCTCCTCAAGATAAGCCATCAACAGCTGATCGGTGGGAGTTCAACACCCTGCACCCCTGCAGTTCAGCTTTTTGAGTGTAGCTCCGCCAATGGAAGTTGGCGCCGGAACTATGCAGCACCATCAACCCTGTAGTGAAGGGAGCTTCTTACTACAGTGCTGCTCCCATTCACTACAATGGGAGCAATGCTGTAGTAAAGAGCTCCTTCCACTACAAGGTTGATGGTGCTGTGTAGTTCTGGTGCAGACTGGTGCAGCTACACTCAAATGGCTGACCTGTGGGGGTGCTCGGTGTCAAACTGCTGCCGATCAGCTAATGATGATGTCCCATCTTGAGGGTAAGCTGATACCAAAATTAAGTCAGGCCAATATAATAAATTAAGATAAACGCCTATCCTGCTGGCCTACTAGACAGTGCATAAAACAAGTGCAACATGCTTGACTTGCTTCTTCTTAAAGAACAGAAGTTGAGTAACAACTGAAAGGACTGCTCCATTGCTCCCCATTGTTCCCGAGTTACTGCCTTGTGTATAGTCAAGGCTAGAAAGAACATAAGACTAAATATGTTCCCTAAACACATATTCAGATCGCCATTAGTTCTGAAGGAGTGTAAAAATGAACTCACCATGCACTTAAAAGAAAAGAATAAAAAAATGCCAATCTGACTAAACTAAAAATAAAGTAAATAGCTGTCTGCACATTTCTTATTATTAATAATTTATAAAACATTTCATACATTACCTCACTATTATATAACCACAAACGCATATCTTCTTCTTTTATGCGTAAACGCTGAGAAAGATATTCATGGATTTCTTTTATCGTCTGCATTCGGCTGAAGCACCCGGTATATGCTAAAACTCTTTTCAAAGGTGCATTTGGAGATGGCACATTTCCTATTTTTCAGAAAAAAATAGATATATATATATATAAATCCCCATAGAATTCAGATATATAATACATTGTGTCACACCTAGGTTCTTTGAAATGTAATTTAATGCAACCTTCAAAACCACTGACAAAACTGCTTCAATGTTTTAGTTTTCTTTTCATAGGATAAATGTTCCCTAACTATTAAATGATATCTAGTACCATAGGATAAAAATTTTAGAAAAGATGTTAAATGAAAAAAAAAATAAAGATTTTAAAATGCTCCCGAGTAAAGGTACGTATGGTACTGCAGCTTAGCGCCTTTGAAGTACATGGAGCTGAGATGCAAACCCAGACACAACCTATAGACAGATTCGGCACTATTCCTGAAAGTAACCATGTTTTTCTAATTGTGAAGAACCCCTTAAAAAATTCTCCTATCCTTTTTGCTTTCTCCATGGTAACAGATTACAGCTTGTGTGGATCCTGCGTTCATACTCAAGATGTGAGGAGTAGATTGATGCAACAGAGTTCAGGATCAGACTACACAGCGTTTGTATGTAGTCTGTTACCATGGCCACAATAGGAGCCTGGAAACACAAAACCACAGATTTTTTTTATTAAGACTTTGAAAAGTTGCTTGATTTTCCACTTTAGATGGTTTGGAGCAATTACATAAAAACTGGTTGTGAAGGTAGACCTTCCCTAAATCTCTGTTGAAAAACTGAGGCTATGTTCACATGTGTCAGATTCCACATCTCATGCATGTGAATGTGGTTTTGTAATTCTACTCAGATGCAAATGAAAAATTTCCGCACAGAATCTGCCAGAGCAGCTGAAGAAACATAACTCCTAAAATAATTGGCATGTCACTTATTTCAGACGGAAATATCAAAGATTAGCCCTACTGAATGACAATTGGGCTAATTCTTGTGATAATCTACTGTGGATGTACAGCAGCTCATCCACAGCAGAAATTTGAGAGTACAGCCTCTGTTTTCTATTGTGGCAATACACTTTTTATATTAATCTGAAAAGTGAGCATATCTTAAGGGTACAGCCTGACGGCCCTTCCATGGCAGCCGATGGCCGTATGATTTTGCAGTAAAATTGTGCGGCCATTGATTGCCACAGGTGGGCATGGATTATCGACATGCAGCCAGCTTCCGAGTTGCGCTGTAACCCAATATTATCTTGTAAATAGGGGTTGGTACCTTAACTTGCAAGGATAACCATTGGATAACCTCTTTAATGTATTCTGGTGGAAATTATGTGCTGAATATTTTTGGACATCCTACTAAGGTAGCAAAAATACATATTTCTACACAGATCTTAAAGTGCAATGCATCCTATAAATAAAAGCATGCAGACAGAATGCCCGAGGGCTCTGGGTGCAGAAAGTGTAGCCACTAAGCCACATAATCAGCCGAGCCCACATTTTATGTGGCTGAAAACATACTGTAACAACAGCTTGAACAAGCAGCTTGACCAAAGACAAAGCCATGTCACATGTATAACCAGTATGCTTGATGTAAGGCCTGCCAGCTGAGTAAAAAGCAATGTGCTCAAATGCTCAATATATATTTCCTTCTACTTATGATCCTTACTTTGTTATAAACACCATAAAGACAAAGCAAGGACTATGCTGGTGTATACCCTTTAAGGTTTTCTTTTTGTCTAATCTACTCCATCTGCTAACCTAGTCAATGGCAATGTAGGAAAAGCCGTGAAGAGTAAAAACTATAAAGTTTTTGAAGGTGAGGTGTTGCAGGAAGATGATCCGTTCCGTAATAATTTATTTTGTCGGCTGTTTTGTAAAGCATAGAAAGCTTTCTTCAGTCAACTGTATGGACAAGAAAGGGTTATGGATATCCCCAGCATTTACAACCTAACGCTAAGCTGATTGAGAACTAAGTAGTTTTTTCTGTCCCAACAAATCCTCGTAGCTCATACTGTGACGCCACTAGGTGCTCCAGTGGAGCGCGAGCTTTGGACAGGGAACGGAGTTGAGCGGCCGGCAGGGGCACACTCCTAAGCAGAAATACTGATCTACTATACACTGGACTTGTTGGCTGCACAGTAGGCTGTGGAAACTGAAGTCTGCTATAACCCTGGGTTCACACCTGAGCGTTTTACAGCGCGTTCAAACGCGCTGTAAAACGCTTAAGACATGAAAACCAATGCTTCCCTATGGGAAGGGTTCACACCTGGGCGTTTTACAGCGCGTACGAACGCGCTGTAAAACGCCCGACGCTCAAACAAGTACTTGAGCTTCTTTGGGGCGTTTTGACGCGCGTTTGTGGCCATAGGACACTGCAGTCAATGACACAAACGCGCGTTTACTATTACAAAAAACGCGCATAAAAACGCGCGACTAAAACGCGCGTTTGAGGAACGCTTAGGTGTGAACCCAGGGTAAGGTAAAGAACCTTTGATTATAGTGATCTGCACCCATAGCGAGTCTTTAGCAGCTACACCAATAGTAGTGGGCCTGGTGGATGCACGGTAACATATGGTTTGTTTTTTCAAATTGCAAAATGATGTTCAAAAGGTAAATGTACAAAACAAAGCATTACTATAAACCGTGAAATAAATGTACGAGAATGAAAATAAAACAGACTAGCATTCCAGGTATTAATCTGCTCCTGATATTATTTGTTTTTGCTTATTAAATTAATAATAATGCCTTAGCTCCAATAGTCAAATTTCATGAGGTAGCATGCAATACCACCAAATTATTTTACCTGCTACACGGTTACACAAAACAGCATTGAGTAGCAAAGCAACAAAGTTACCTTAACTGTATCACACACTGTACCACAATATTCCTTAAAAAGAAACAGCAAATTTTCAGCAATTACAGGTAAGAGGATTAGTTGTAAGATTACAGCAAGAAAGCATATTTGGGAAATTAAACAACCCCACAAGATTAAGGATTCATTTGACATCAATTAGTGCACAGAAAAAAGAAAAAGACACCAACCTTGTATTATCATTAATAAAAAGTCATTCCCGTTTTTAAATATAAATTATATGGTCAAATTTTGAGTTAAGGCTGAAATGTATTTCAAAGCCAAGTCTTCCCAGCCTAGGAATGGATTTTATACTGTACAATCAAAGAATTACACATTAAGATTTTTTTGGTGTTTTGAAGCAGCAAGGCCTATGGTCTGCACAAGAAGAACTGTGTCAATGCAAAGCATACAGCAAGCTGTGGACATGATGTACCATTCAATGTCCAATGGTTAACAGAGATTGTACTAATGGAAACAATAAAACTGCAATATTAGAACTCCCCTCTTGATTTTATTAATGTTAGTGCCACCCAAGAAAAGGTAGTACCAAGTGAAACCTATTTATCCTGGTTTGTCAGCAATCGTCGGTGTACTGTAGACACCATCAACAGAGTTTCTGAAGCCTCCATGGACTCATCACACCCATAATCATCCGGATGCTTTTAGGTTGCAACTTCACACATGTGGTTACAATGAAAACAATATAGATTGTTTTCTTGTCTAAGTGACAAGACAATTAACTTAATATCTGGTGTAAAAAAATTGGGGGAAAAGATCCTCGGGGGTTGAGTTATGCTAATATTGTGTTTTGGGCACACAAAGTTTGCTGCAACGGTTTAGTTTAAGACTGCTACATCCGTACTTCTTCTTTATATGGAACCAGTCAGGAAGTCTATTTGTGTTGCTTTGTATAAACAAAATTATGGATTTAATGCAAAAAGAAATATGAGCTCCTCATGGAACGCAGTTTATCTAGATAGATATGTGTTAAAGGGCGTCTGTCAGCAGATTTGTACCTATGACACTGGTTGACTTGTTGCATGTGCACTTGGCAGCTGAAGGCATCTGTGTTGGTCCCATGCTCATATTGCTGAGAAAAATTATAATTTTTCTCAACAATGTGGGCACATATGAACATGGGACCAACACAGATGCCTTCAGCTGCCAAGCACATGTGCTACAGGTCAACCAGTTTCATAGGTACAAATCTGCTATCAGAAATGATTTAAGTCAGTGTTCCTCAACTCCAGTCCTCAGGGCCAACCTAACGGTCAGGTTTTCAGGATTTCCTTAGTATTCAGCAGGTGATATAAGTAGGGCCCTTTCAGACTAGTGTTGGTCATGCTGCAAGTCCGCAGCGCAGCTCCCGGCCTGAACTCCCAGCGCTGCCGGGGGTCACATAGCATTATATTGATTTATGATGATATGTAACCCTTACAGTCCTGGAATGTATTGGATACCACTAGCATAATGCTGCCAGTGTTATCCAATATATTCCATAACTGTAAGGGATACATAGCATCATAAATCAATATAATGATGTGACCCCCGGCAGCGCTGGTTGTTCAGGCCGGGAGCTGCGCTGCGGACTCGCAGCATGACCAACACTCATCTGCAAGGGGCCTTACTGTCAATGCATCGGGACTTACCACAGGTATTCATTCTGTGGGATATTCTCAAATCATGACTGGCAGGTGGGCCCTGAGGACTGGAGTTTGGGAGCACTGCTTTAAATGATTTTTATCTTCAGGGCAAGCAGCCGCTGTGTTCACAATTAGGATTAAAATCGGATATATATTTCCTTATCCATGGCTGGACCTCGGATTTCTTTCACACATGTACAATCTGAACTGGCGTGATCTGCATAAGGGTTAGGCCCTGCTGTAGACTTTTTGTGTGGGTAGCATGGTGTCTTAGTGGTTAAGTCGGATACATCTGAAAACACCCTTTATGTACAATAATTCCTACTGCAATGAGCAGCATGGGCACTGCCCATCTACCTCCTCCTAATTTATTACCCATTATTGTGCATTCTTTACTATTCAGTTTTCTTGTGCATAACCTTAGCCCCATTGTTTGGAAATGCAGGTTGCAGAACTAGCAGACAAAACACTTGCATGAAAGCTGTGCCACCCCATTCTTGCTGCATTCTTACGTTACCTCTGGGTAAATGCTGAGGAAACATTCTCAGGCTCATCATACCCATATTCACCCAGATGTTAGACTGCTGTTGGCGAGTCACAGGCTGCTGTCTCAGGAAAAGTAGATAGCGTGGAAAGAGTTCCAGTTCTGGATGGTTTGTTTTGCTGTTTCTGATGACCTAGAAACAGGCATACCATCACAAAAAACTCAACATATAACTATGTACAGGTTGGCAAGAAAAGCACAATAAAGACCAAGCAATCATTACAATCACTCAGTCCTTACTAAAGGTCCATTTATCCTGGTCAACTGTTGCAATTAACCTATTTCTAAGCAATCACAATTGGTCAGTATGAGTGAAGAATGGGATCAACTATAAAAAGCATTACTCACCTTCATCAAGGTACAAAGTCTTGATGTCAATGCATGGCAACATATACATTCCGATAAGGAACTGCCGCTCCTGCCTGGCACAAAGCTATAGCCAAGTAACAATGATGCCTATTCAGGAGTTTCATCCAAACTAGCAGACAGGATAACCATGGAGGAAAAACCCATAAAGCTACATGCACACAACAGTAAAAAAAAAAAAAAAGTCTGTTAAAAACAGATGAACTGTCCATTTTTAACAGACGTTTTTTTGACTGATGCCTTTCTGAGAAACAGATGTTAAAAACCGACCCATTCAATTGTTTAAGGGCAGTCGCTCAGTAAAAAACGGACAAGATAGAACATGTTCTATTTTTTTACGTCCGTTATTCACTGGGCGTAAAAAAACTGCCGTGTGAATAACCCCATAGACTACCATTGGTCCATCCCATGTTGTGTGCATGTAGCCTAACACCTTAATTGCTCAACTTTTTAAATTACTGATTGTTCGCTTGTGGTTTAAAAGGCTATGCTATGTAATACAGACACGCTCTCCAGGGATGGAAAGTGGAAGTTGCAGAAACACAGAGTAGTTGCAAAAATTGCAATAAAAGGGTTTCCCGGAGTTGGATATTCATGACCTATCCTCATAATAGTTCATTAATATCAGACTTGTAGGGGTCAGACTCCCTTGACTGCTGCCGATCAGCTGTTTGAGGACCCTTTTCGCAGCTAACCAAGCACATCGCTGTCCACTGGATAGTGGCAGTGCTTGGTACTGCAGTTCATCCCAATTCACCGAATCTAATACTGATACTTATCCTGGGGATGGGCCATCAATATCAAAATCCCAGGGAACCCCTTGAATGCAATTTTGGTAACTACGCGCTTCTGCGACCAAGGCTGCAACTGTACCTTTCCTGCCAAGTATATCTTAAACAAGGAAAAAGAAAGCCAAAAGTTACAGTTTTGGCTCAACTGGGAAGTGAATTCTCAATGTGAAGCCCTCTGCATTCCAAAAGTTTATTTATTTTTGCAAGGGGAATTTTCAGAGATTAAGGTTTTGAGATTTTCAACTAAAACCAAAAATTCTATGTAAAATATAATTAAACGGTTAATATGCCAAGCCTAAACCCTTATAAAATTTAGATAAAATACTAAATGCATTATCAAATGACTGGAATCCATCAGTATTCTGGAGTGCAGAGTGTAATCAAAATTAAATATATATTTTATATTGTTAGTTGACAGATGTACATTACCTGCTGGTCGAATTTTTTTTTAATCTCTCTAAGGCTTTCAGTTTTGTCATTTTTGTCATAGATTGGAGTGAACATTTGGATATTAGCAAAATTTTATGTAAACTTTAAAAGGGTTCTCCAGCCATTTCACCTAATTAGTAACTGTAACTAACCTGTGGAAACTCTTTTAAACAGGACTTAACCTTACCCTACACCACAATGCGCTCACAAACTATGCTGGCTCTTCCGCCCGGGTCCGGACCGGATGTAGCGCTTCTTTTCCAGTTTAACAGCATTTACTACTATGCAGCTGAACATGACAAGAAACTCCCTCATTCCACAGGTTAGTTACAGCTACTAATTAGGGGAAATGGTCCCTTTAAAGCTTATTTAAAGCTTTGCTAATGTCCAAATGTTCACTCCAATCTATTCTGACAAAAAATAACAATATTAGAGGGCTTGAAGCGGTTTTAAAAACTCCCTCTACCAGCAGGTAATGTAAATGTACAGTCTGCACTTCGGAATACTGATTGAGTCCAATCATATATTTATTTATTTTTATTTATTTTATGCACTTGTATAGCGCTACTATATTCCGCAGCGCTTCACAGGCATTAGCATCACCATTAGCAACCAACTGTCCCCAATGGGGCTCACAATCTAAGGTATGGGCTCTGACTCAATATAATACCCATATCATCAGGTAGTGATACAAAGTGACTACTTTGATTGACCACATAACCATGTACTGTTCCTGTGGCCTTACTGTTTAACATGTGGGTGGGTGAAAAGAAATGTACATTATCTTCTAAAATAACCACTTTAAGAAAATGGGGGACCCTTACCCTTTTACTGAGAACCGGTCACCACTCCTGACAGGTTTGCTTCAGTAACTACATGCATTTCTCGTGTAATAATTCTGGAGCATCTATTCATATGACCCTACGTTGAGCCATTCTTCTATATTCCTGCGAGAAGTTTATCACTGAATTTGCAACTTTGTGTTAATAGTTGGGTTGTGTCCCTACACAGTCTGACGCTGTCCAATCAGTACGTGTCAGAGAATGGGCATGGACACACACCCAACCGGTAACACTCGGTTGCAGATCAATTATCTTCTAGTAGGAATAGAGGAATGGCTCAACATATGAAAGCATATGAAAAGATGCTGCAGAATTGTAAATGCGTGGGAATGACAAGTCAGGAGAGGTGACGGGTCATCTTTAAGTAAGCGTTACACTATACGTGGATGACAATTACTACCTACCGGTCGAGGTAAGGACAAGTTGGCTCCATACCAGTGATAAAGTGCTCTCCACACTGGCTCTGGAACTATTTCATAATCTTTTCCACGAAGCAGAGAAGGACTTTTTTTTAAGCGTCCTCCTTCCAGTGTTAGCGAGGGTACCTAGGAGAAATAACAGAGAATAATATGTTACTAAAGTATTATTGCGTTCATTACTGGTGCAGCCAGTGATACAACCAGGTTCGATAATTTCTAAACACAATACAAATTGGAGAATTGTGTAAGTTGTACATTACAAGGAGACGATGAGCGCTCTCCCAAATATAAAACAGGAAAAAATTAACATTTCTTAATATTCCTTTCAAATGCTTCTGAGATATTAGCACAGGTATGGGTGAACGTTCATAACTGTACCCATTGCAGTACAAGCTGTGTTTGTAACTAAAACCTTCTACAAACTGGAACTAGTAACATTATATTCAAGAACAATGCAGAGTATATGTCTTTCTCAGTCTGTGCAAAAATGTATGAAAACCACTTGTGCCAAAAGCATAGCAAAATGCTTCTGCAACCTCAGGAAAAAATGGGAAAGTGCATTTATTAAAGAGCACCTTTCACCACTTCTGTCCCTGCACAGTCTGAAAATGGCACCACTGACTGGATAGAGTGAGTCCATGTAGGTACACAACCCCCAACTGGTAACACCCCTCTGTACCCTTACTGCAGACTGCTAACAATTATATCGTTTTTTTAAACTGTTTTTATCAAGTTCTCACAGAAAATTTTACATACAGACAAAAAAGAAGGCAGAAAATAGTTTCATATACAACATACGGGTTCACATAGGTAATTACTCCATACGCTGCCAGCTAAGCAAGTCCCTTGATATGCAGCAATGGTGGACCATAAAGAATTTCGGATGTTCTGTTGTATAGTGCTTATAATTGTCCAATAACTGACATCTGTTTAATAAATTACGGTTTTACCTGCAAAACCAACTGGGCTAACTTAACAGAGTACACTAATAGCAATCCTGTGAAAAGCTATTACACCAAGGACTTGTGTGATCCACCAAGAATTATTTTCATGGTTGTCCTATTTTGCCTCTGTGGAAGCTTGCATCACAATTGAAGAAAGAACAACAGAAAAACAATGTAAATTCCAAAGTGCTTGGGAATATCTGGGCGTTATCCCCCCGGCTCAAAACAATAGAACTGGTGCTTCACCTCGTACCGCCTGTTCCAGGAACCAAGTTGTCCCCGAAAAGCATTCGTGTATGGCCTTGCGGGTTTGTAACGGCAGTATGTTAATAAAACTTTCCCACACCCGAAAGAAGTGCTCCATCTTTTTATCTTTTAGATGTGAAGCCTCCACCCAGTCCATACGTATAATGTAGGATAATTTTTCCAGGAATAATTTGAAAGGGGGGGCCGAGGGTTGTGACCAAACTTGTAAGATTGCCTTAGTGCCCGCCGCTGCCACAAAGTGTAGCAGTTTCCTACATCCCGAAGTACAGTTGTATGTGTCTTTGTCCAGGTAACCGAACAAGGCCCAGAGCGGGTCACATGGGGTAAAATTGGTTAAGTGTGTGTGTTAGTGAAAGCAATGATTTTGCTCCAGAACTCTCTTATCCTTTGACAATCCGTCCAGGGCCCCGCATTTGAAACAGCTAGTAGAATCGTAAATACACATCCGAAACCCCCTTCCTTGGAGTCAGATATGACCTATGACAAATTTGTAAGACCATCTCTACATATCTGGCCACCGGTAAGTGTTTGTAGGCGAACTCCAATGCCCTGAGTATCACAGATGGGGTGGCTTGTGGCACCTCTGCTGTCTACTTAGTCATGGGGGCATTTGATACAGTATAATCGATAGGGATGTGTAGGAATTTATAGTTTGGCGATATTTGTCTTGAGTACCACCTAACCAAGTACGGACGCCACTCCAAATCCAGCAAAGTGGCAATCACTCTGTCAATGTAGCTTTTTGCCCGCAGATATGGAAAAAATGGGAAGGTTATGTCCAGGTATTCCTTCTGCAAGTCTTGGAGCGTTTTGACCGACTGCGTTTGCACATTGATGAGTTTACCTATATTGATTATGCCCAGAGATTGCCAGCGTGTAAAAACTGTGTTTGAACGGCCATTTTGAAAGGAGGGGTTCCTCACCAGGGTCAGCTGTGTCGAGTATGATGGGTGCATTTTGCACAACCTCCGGACTGCTAGCAATTTAGTCATAACTTCTAGCAGAAATAATAAAGGAATGGCACAACATAAAGACATTAGACTAGATGATCCAGAATTGTTATTACATGGGGGATGCAAGAAGCTATTAAAACAGACATGTCAGGTGTGGTGAAAGTCCTCTTTAAGGCTGTATTCACACGTCCGCAATGTGTTTTGCGGATACACGGAGACACGGATCCGCAAAACACGGAAAGCGGCAATGTGCTTTCCGCATTTTGCGGACCGCACATTGCCGACATAATAGAATATGCCTGTTCTTGTCTGCAATTGCGGACAAGAATAGGACATGTTCTATTTTTTTGCGGAAACGGAAGCACGGATCCGCAAATGTGGATGCGGACAGCACATTCTGTCCCCATAGAGAATGAATGGGTCCGCACCCTTTCCGCAAAATTGCGGAAAGGATGCAGACCCATTTTGCGGACGTGTGAATGGAGCCTAAACCCCCTCCCACACCACATAAATTAACAGGCTAATGGAATGGTCCTGTGCTAGAAGTCTGTTAAAAGATCAAAATAGGTGTGCGACCGGACTCCACATGCCCTAGATGTGGTGCAACGGAAGAGACACTGCTTCACATGGTATGGAACTGCCGAAAGCTGGGAAAATATTGGGAAGAGATACGGGAAATCATAGCTACAGCTACAAAATCTGTTAAAGAGGTTCTATCCTGGCCGTATACATTTTTCAGCCGTCACAAAAGGAGTCACTTTTTTGCCATTATTATTAGGTATGAGCGAACTTCATGTTATGAAATTAATTTGCGCACTGTTTGGTGGTAAAAGCAGAATTGCGTTATGGATTCCGTTACCATGGACCATAACGCAATTCTATGAAGGAATGCATAACGGAATTCCTTTAGAGGCATTCCGTTATTCATTCCGTCATAATTGAAATCTATGGCCTGCATAACAGATCCGTTCCTTTTCCGTTATGCAGGAGAGGACTCCCCTGCATAACGGAAACGGGACAGATCCGTTTTGCAGCCCATAGACGTGCGGAATCCATAACGCAATTCTGCTTTCACCATTAAATGAAGCGCAAACGAATTTCAAAATATGAAATTCGCTCATCTCTATTTATTATGCACTAATCTGGGCATTTGGCACTATTCAAATTACTACTACTTATGGTTCCAGCCATTTATATGCTGTGATCTATTTATCGATGTCATGTTAATTCACTATGTGCTTCAGGCTATTGCATCTGTTTCTAAGCAACAAGTGACAATTTAGCAAATCATTTGCATTCAAAAGATGTTCAATTACACAAAACAATAATCGCTAAATATTTTAGCTGATTGCACATTATTGTGATCATTGCTCGATGGCCCCTAGAGCATTTACACTTGTAACCACTGATTAGATGAAGGGACTGACAATCTTTCATCCAGGCAGATTTGTCCGATCTGCAGAAAACAAACACTTTATTGTAGTGTTGATCGAGCATGCTTGGCCGAGAACCGCATGTGCTCGAGCGCCATGCTCGATTCTCCTCCCCACACGTTTCTTGGCTGCTACACAGCCAGAAAACGTGCTGGTAAGTACTGCCCTCACTGTAATGCCAGTAGCCATGTTGGCTACTGGCATTATAATGATTGGCTGGCCAGGATGCGTCATCGGGTGCTATATAGCACCCGATTACGAATGAGCCGAACATACGCTGTCAGGGAAAGCTGAGAATAGGAAGGGACAGCGAGTGTAGTTGAATATTTTTTTGGTACAAAAAGGTTTAGAGACCTAAAAGTCCTTGTAAGGACTATTGTGTGTGACAGCAGCAATATATGTTTGTAGCGCAAGCTGAGCTAAATTGCTCAGTGTCAGTGAGAGCTGTGCATAGGAAGGGACAGACAGTGTAGGGAGTGTAATAGGAAGATTTCTATACCAAAAACTTTTCAGAGACCCAAAAGTTCTTTTAAGGACTATTGTGGGTGACAGCAGCAATATATATTTTTAGCGCATCCTGCGCTAAATACCGTGTAATAGTCCGCTGCGGACAGTTAAATTATTCGCGCCACATCTCCTTTGTAAAGTGTATGCATCCCTAAAATATCAGCGACATCCAGTGTACTTTTTCCGTAGACACTGTGAACAGTGACATTATCTGTGATACCCGTCCTGTATAACGTTTCCTCATCACAAATACATTTGTAAATTTTTTCGCGCATACACTTCCAAATTCTACGCTACTGTACATGTGACATACTTCCAAGCATATATCACATTTAAAATGAAGAAGGCGAGCAGTAAGGGACCGTGATGCTGATGGTGCACGCAGAGGCCGTAGCTCTGGGCGCAGAGAAACTGTGCCTGCTGCCAGAGCACAAGAAAAACAATTGTCCACGATACCTAACTTCATGTCCCAGTTTGCAGGGCGGCGCAGGACAACTCTCGCGAAGTCAGCCCAGTGTGAGCAGGTGGTCGGTTAAGCACCACCCTGTCTTCCCCCAAGTCCAGTCTCAGTAGCCAGGAGTCTGGTCAACACAATCCTCACCCTGATCCTTCTTCCTCCCACCATGTACAGTCTGATCCCACACTCGGATTCCGAGGACCTCTTTTCATCGCCATTACTTTATTTGGCCCTCTCGCCAAGCACGCTTGAAGAGGGACATGAGAACTTGTGCCCTTATTCCCAACCTCTTGAGCATCCACAGTCACAAGAACATGACGGTGGGGAACGGCAATTAGTGTTTAATGAGGTGGATGATGATGAGACACAGTTGCCAATGAGTCAACTGCAATTACTGTCTCAAGAGTTTGATGAAGAGGATGAGACACAGTTGTCAATCACTGAGGTTGTGGTTAGGTCAACAAATCAGGAGGATGATCAAAGTGAGGAAGTGGTGGAAGATGAGGTCACTAACCCAACATGGGAAGGTGAAAAGCCGAGCGAGGACAGCAGTACAGAGGGGGAGAAATCTACAGCACCACAACAGGCTGGAAGAGGCAGTGGGGTACCAAAAGGGAGAAGGTGTGCCACACCAAACAGGCCCGTAACTTTTCCCCGGAGCACACCCTTGCGGAAATCTCCCTTGCCAAGGGGTAGATGTTCCGCAGTATGGCGCATTTTTGAGGAAAGTGCGGACGACTAAATAATTGTAATTTGCAACCTGTGCCATACGAAAATGAGCCGGGGCATGAATAATAGCAACCTCACCACCACCATCATGAAGCCCCCACATGGCATCCAAGCACCGCAATAAGTGGGACAAACGCCTGGGTCCACAATCTGTGTCTGCGGGTCACACCACTCTTACCCTATGTTACGTGCAGGCCAATCCCCTGTCGAAGGCGCAGGCCCGGATGCCTCCCGCCCTGCACCTGGACCTTCGCAAGTACCATCAGCGACCAAATCCACTTCTGTGTCCCCGCTCAGCGTACAAATGTCCTTACCCCAGGCCTTTGAACGCAAGCGAAAATACCCAGCCACCCACCCAACGCAGTTACTGGGAAGGTCCACCTAACCACGGACACATGGACAAGTGCATTTGGCCAGGGACGCTACATTTTCCTGACGGCACACGGGGTGAATGTTGTGGAGGCCGGGAGCGAGTCATAAGTGGGATGGTACAGGTGCTACCAAGGATTGCGGGCCCTACGTCGATCAGGGTTTCCGCCAGCACCTACGTGGCTCAAAATCCCACTTCTCCTCCTCCACTTCCACCTCTGAATTATCCGCGTGCAGCACCAGTCAGTCATCAGTCGGTAGCTGGGAGCAGTGTAGCACTGCAGTGGGGAAGCGGCAACAGGCCGTGCTGAAGCCAATATGCTTAGGGGACAAAAAGCACACCGCAGAGCTGTGGCAGGGGATAAGAGACCAGACTGAGGCATGGTTGTTTCTGATAATGACCGTAACTTGGTGGCGGCTTTGGATCTCGGCAAACTCAGACACATCCCATGCCTAGCCCACGTGTTCAACCTTGTGGTTCAGTGGTTTCTCAAAACCTACCCCAATTTGCTTGAGCTACTGGTGAAGGGGCGCCGCGTGTGTGCACATTTCCGCAAGTCATCGACAGCATCAGCCGGCTGTCAACGCTGCAGCAGCGCTTGAAATTGCCAGCTCACCGGCTGTTGTACGACGTTAGCACACGCTAAAACTCCACGTTCCACATGTTGGCCAGGCTTTGTGAGCAGCAGAGGGCAGTAGTGGAATACCAGCTGCAACATGGTCGTCACCTTTCCAGTCAGCTTCCGCTATTCACAAGCGAGGAGTGGGCATGGATGTCTGACCTATGTGAGGTTTTAAGAAACTTTGAGGAATCAACACAGATGGTGAGCAATGATAACGCTATTATCAGCGTAACCATCCCACTTCTGTGTCTACTCAAACGCTCGCTGTTCACAATTAAGGACAACCCTTTGCATGTGGAAGAGATGGAAATGAGGGAAGACATTACACAGGGTAACTGCCAGACCACTCTCTGTTCGTCTTCTCAGCGCAAATTGGCCGATGAAGAGGAGGAGGAGCAGGAGACGGATGGCCTCCGCTACAGAGGGTAGTACCAATGGAAGTTAATTCCATCTGTTCAGCTTGGGTGGGCAGAAGAGGAGGAAGAGTATGAGGAGATTGAGAGTGATCCTCCTGATGACGACAGCAAAGTCTTGCCTGTTGGCACACATGGCTGACTTAATATTAGGCTGCCTTTCCCACGACCTGCGCGTTATACGCATTTTAGACAACACGGATTACTGGTTGTTCACCCTTCTCAACCCCCGCTACAAAGAGAACTTCTCATCTCTCATTCCTCTGGTGAAGACAAAAGCAAAACGGTGCAATACCAGAAGATCCTTGTTGAAAAATTGATCCAAAAATTTCCATCTGACAACGCTGGCGACAGAGTCTGTAGTTCCTTGGCCAACCGAGGAGGGGACAAGGGCAACACACAGCAGTTCCAACAGAGGCAGGGCAACACTCTCCAAAGTCTGGGACAGTTTCATGACACCCCGCCAGCACCCTCACCCTGATGGGAAGCCTAGTGTCACAAGGAGGGAAACATTTTGAAAGATGGTGAAGGAGTACATAGCAGACCGTGTCAGCGTCCTCAATGATCCCTCAGTGCCTTACAACTACTGGGTGTCCAAGCTGGCACGAACTGGCGCTCTACGCCTTGGAGGTGCTGTGCTGGCCTGCCCTGCCGCCAGCATTTTGTCTGAGCGGGTATTTAGTGCTGCTGGTGGCATTGTAACAGATAAGCGTATCCGCCTGTCAACTGAACAAGGCCTGGATTGACCATGATTTCATCAGAAGAAAGCTTTTGAACATAAAGGCACTTTAAATATGTTGTTTATAATGTACTGAACACACTGTATTCCTACGCACCCTTTCCACCACAAACAAGGGTATATGGTTGAATCTTCCTTTTCTCATCCTCCTTCTCCTCTTCCATCATATCAACACATGCTTATTCGTCGCATATATTGCCCTCGCATTTATGCCCTTCGCATATAATGTTTTACAGGGTCAGTTCACCAGCAGGCCCTCGCATATAATTTTTTAGAGGGTCAGCTCACCAGCAGGCCATCGCATATAATTTTTTAGAGGGTCAGCTCACCTGCAGGCCCTCACCTACAACCTTTTAGAGGGTCAGCTCACTAGCAGGCCCACACACAAAATCTTTTACAGGGTCAGCTCACCTGAAGGCCCTTGCATATAATGTTTAGAGGGTTAGCTCACCTGCAGGCCCTCACCTACAACCTTTTAGAGGGTCAGCTCACCAGCAGGCCCACACCTAAAATCTTTTACAGGGTCAACTCACCATCAGGCCCCCGAGTACAATTTTTTACAGGGTCAGCTCACTAGCAGGCCCTCGCATATCATTTTTTTTTTACAGGGTCAGCTCACCAGCAGGCCTTCACCCGTTACCCGTGGTCACCATGGTTTGTGCTGAAAATAACATTGAAAGTTGATAGGGCAGACATCCAAATGGATCGTCGCCATCACGGGGATGTGCGATCGGCCCCAGGCTATCTAGAGTCACCAAAGCGACAGCAGGCCCTCGCCCATAATGTTTTCGATGGTCAGATCAGCAGGCCCTTGCTCCAAATGTTTTTGAGGGTCACCATCAGGCCTTCACCTACAATATTTTACAGGGTCAGCTCACCTGCAGGCCCTCACCTAATTATACCTAATAGGTAAATTGCGTGCATGCTGCCTTGCTTGGATGTGGTAGCCGTAGCTGTTTCTCAGGCTCCCTCTCTGGAATCGAACCATGATTCCCCTGTTACCCATGGTCTACATGGTTTGGGCTGAGGGTCAGCTCACTAGCAGGCCCACATCGTAACCCATGGCTACATGGTTTGGGCTGAAAATAACATCGAAAGTTGATAGGGCAGATATCCAAATGGATCATTGCCGTCACGGGGATGTGCGATCGGTCCCAGGTTATCTAGAGTCACCAAAGCGTCAGCAAGCCTTTACCCATAATGTTTTAGATGGTCGGATCAGCAGGCCCTTGCTCCAAATGTTTTTGAGGGTCACCAGCAGGCCATCAATTATAATTTTTCAAGGCTGTGTATGATGCCCTCCTTTATGTGTAACAAAGGGTGTATTGGAGTGCCAGTTCCTTGTAATGTAATTTTTGGCAACCCTTTCACTTAGTGCATAAGCCTTATGAGTGTAGGAGTCCCACTACCTGAACAATTGTACCACAATGTGAATGAGGCCCTCCTTTATGTGATATACAGGTTGTATCGTAAGTAAATATACAGGAAAGAATGTTTCCTAACAATTTTTCCTCTAAAAATCGATTTTATCTTCGGTTTGGTGCGTATTATTGTCAGTCTGTAAAAGTGGTGTACTACTCAGACAACATCGTTCCCAGCAGCGACCTGGGAGTCCAAGATGCAGCCAAACATCCTCCCCATGCTGTTCTCGAACCATTTCAGTGGTGCTTCCATCAATTTCTGACATTTTTCCTGTGAAACAGACACCCTCCCCTCTTCAGAGCAGGGGGTGCCTGGTTTAATGCTTGGGTTCTCCCATTGACTTCAATTATACTCAACCAGATGTGTTCGGCCAGAGCACCGGAGCACTTTGGTGCTCGATCAACACTACTTTATTGCTCATGATTTGATCCCTGCATGCTATGACACGAGATGATCATTTCTAAAATTCAAATGACATCTTTTATGATTTTCATATGGATAAATAAAGATGGTGTGGTTTCCTTTGGACATTGGTACAGTTTCTACTAGGATAATAGTCTTATTACTAGTACAATAGGATTCTTCACCTTTACTATTCAATGAGGCTCATCTGTAAACTTTTGAAAATGGCTTGTGAACTGTAAAACGGGGAAACTCTGGTCTACAAAGAGACACAGAATGTGAAAAGGAGACCATGGCTCAGATTTACTAATGGATGTCTGAGCAAAAAAAATGTGTCTAAAAAAGTGGTGCAAATTTGCACATTGTTGGTATAAAGTAAGAGAAAAGTGTCCCTCCCTGCACCACATTCATTATCCAGCCTGAGCCCCTGTGACAAATCCGGTGTAGGTCTAGTACCCTGTCTATAAGATTAGTAAATCTGGTACCATGTTTAAATACACGTAATTGATACACAGGTAAATCAGAAGCAAATATGCAAGATGATTATACTGGTAAAGCACTGCTTGCATAAACGTATGTCTGCACTTCCAAAATGCAATCACTTCCGGTATAAGGCCGGGTTCACATCACCGTTTCATTTTCCTTTTTTCTGATCCGTCAGAACAGGACAAAAAAAAAAGGATCCTGTATTTTAAGCATCCGTTTTTGCCATTTCCATCTGAGATCCGTTTTTTTTTTTTTTTTTTAAATGAAGAAAAAAAGTCCAGGACTTTTTTTTTCCATCTGCTTGGATGCTCAGGATCTTTTATTTTTATTTTTTTAGAGGATCCGTTTTGCTACAGAATCTGTTTTTCCTATTCTTCTGACGGATGAAACGGTAATGTGAACTCAGCCTATACAATATATAAAGACCTATACAAGTTTGAAAAATTCATTTAGATTTGACAGGGTTCCAAACAGGGCTTAAAAATATTCTAAATTTAAAATATATTAATCTACAAAACATGAAAATGTGATAATTAAATAGCTTTGTCAGGGTGTTATAGCATCATCAACATTTGCAAGTAGAAGATTTATTTGCAATTCTAATTAAAGCTTTAAATAGTTACTTTCAGGTGTAATTACATTCAGGTACAAGTATATTAAAGAGTTGCCCAGTATTGAAACCCTGTTTTCATATACATTTCATCCCTGGGAAATTTAAGTTAGCAGACGTGGGTCCTCTGTTTAGGACTCTAGTGTCTCTTGCTCTGGATGGCCTGTTATGTCCTACATTAAACAAACAGACATCCCTTTCATTAAAATGGACATGTTGTAATGTTCATTTCTCTCTGCGGTGGCGCTGCAGAGAAACTGAACACGTGCTGCCATGTTCCCCCATAGGTAACAGCTGACTACCGGGGTTCCATCGGGGGGATACTTTGTGAACTGCTTATTGTCAGGGGATAGTAGCAAATAGGGAGTTATCCAAAGTGGCTAAGAACTTGACCCAATGGTTTTTAAAGGTGTTGGATTACAAAATCAAGGCCGATCTCTTTGAAAAACTACAACATATCGGCCCTTGGATTGTGTCTGGTACTGTAGCTCAACTATGTTGACATGAATGTAATGGAGCTGTAATACCAGACTGATACAATCGGTCTACAGTGTGGCCAAAGCCTTAAAAGGGTTTTCCAGGATTTATTTTTTGATGACCTATCCTCTGGACAGGTCCTCAGTATCTGATTGGTGGGGAGTCCGACACCCAGAACTCCCGCCGATCAGCTGTTTGAGAAGGCACCATTGCTCCTGTGAGCGCCACTGCCTTCTCACAGCTCACCAAGCACAGCGCAGTACATTGTATAGTGGCTGTGCATGGTATTGCACGGCTGAGCTGCTCCTAGTGACACATGAACATGTCATTATTTAGCCTAGGAAAAGCAGAGAGAAGGCCAGGGCGCTCACTGCAGCTGATCGGCAGGGATCCCGGGTGTCGAGCCCCCACCAATCAGATACTGATTACCTATCCTGACGATAGGTCATCAGTAAGAAAATCTCGGAAAACCTCTTTAAACTCACAGTAAAATACCAGTAAAGAAGAAACAGATAACTGCAAACTGGTTTCTGAATTTATCTTCTACATCTGGGAAATTTCCATTTATCTCAGTGCTGCATTGAAGGTTACAGAACATTCTGACAAAATGCAAAGGTTCTGTAAGTGGCATCATGTAGAATTCTGGGCATCGGTTTTGCTTTATAGATTTATCTTTTCAAGTTAATTGGTCTCCTGTTGTGTTTTCCTAAACGTGCTACTATTCTGCAAGGCGTCAGCATCTTCATCTCAAGAGACTTAAATTTCACCCTGTGTATTAAGGCTACTTTCACACCAGCGTTTTTGCTGGATACGGCAAAGTTCAGCAAAGACGCTTCAGTTACTGATAATACCACCATCTGCATCCGTTATGAATGGATCCTGTTGTATTATCTTTAACATACCAAGACGGATCCATCATGAACTCCATTAAAAGTCAATGGGGGAAGGATCCGTTTTCTATTGTGTCGGATTGTGTCAGAGAAAACGGATCTGTTCCCATTGACTTACATTGTGTGTCTTGCTCTGCATCCCAGAACGGAAAGCAAACCGCTGCATGCTGCGGTTTGCTCTCCGGTATGGGAATGGAACGGAATGCATTTTAGAGCATTCCATTCTGTTCAGTTAACGCTAGTGTGAAAGTAGTCTAACATTGTATCCCAGAGAACTTTTAAATGGAATGTGTCATCAGAAAATTACCTATTATTTAAATCAAGTTTTAAAGATTTTTGGGTGATATTTTTAATTTTCCATGTCAATGTCTATAATAATAAATAAAATAAAAACATAAAATTCTGCAGTGTTCGCACTGGCCACTTGGCCTAATAATAAGCTCCACTTTTTGGTCTGTACAGATCACTTAACTGCTTTTATCTGCTTATCGGCCATTCTAATCCTGCCTGTGATGATATCACCTCTGTCTATAGATAAGACAGGATCCACCATTCACAATAGGTTATTATCAGAGCTTATCTCTTCTTTCCTAGTACAATGACCTCTGCACAGAACACATATCATGCCTAGAAAATTGTCCCATAGAAGTCAATGAGGTCCCCTCCTGACCATTGTGTCTACAGCCCATGCGGCTGCTGTAAAGCAAGTTCAAGTTTCTAAATGCTGTTAAGAACAGCTCAAGCAAGATGGCCGCCCCATAATTATGTTGAAGACATAAAATAAATAAATCTGAAATCAGATAATATAAACAGATTATGAAAAAAGGATCACTCCCCTGATTGGAGCCTCCCAGTTTTCCCTCCCCCTAACACTTCCAGTCCCATGCACCACATTTGATAGACCAGCGGCAGTCACATGCAGGTAGATGACAAGCCACAATTACAGTCTAGAACAGTGGTTCTTAACCTGGGTTCGATCGAACCCCAGGGGTTCGGTGAGTCAGTCTCACGGGTTGGGCCGCTTTGATAGGTGGCTGCCACAAGACAGGAAAATATTTATTTCCTGTTACTCAGACTCCTTTTGCGCCCGCTGCGGCTCATGATCAGAAGAGCCGAGCGAGCGCAATGATTTTGCTTCCGCCAGCCGCCGGATGTGAGCGGCATATGACGACATGACGTCATTTCCGGCGGCTGCGCGGCGGATCGAGTGACTGCACAGCATGGTGGCGGCGGCATCCTGTCCCTCCTGCACACAGACACCGGCATCACTGAGCTAAGCTGACCTGTTGTACTACAGGTAAGAGTAAAGGGGCTAATATATACCTATGTTTTGAATTTGAAAAAATCATATTTAAATTTTCCAATTAAGAAGGGTTCGGTGAATGCGCATATGAAACTGGTGGGGTTCAGTACCTCCAACAAGGTTAAGAACCACTGGTCTAGAAGGAACAAGGCCAAAGCACTGGAACAAGAGGCTCCACCAGGTAAGTGGTGTTTTTCTTTTTAAATTTTATATATTTTTTTTGTCCATGCACAGGCATGGCATCTACAATAACCAGTAATCCGTTTCCTAACTGATGACAGTTGAATTTGGGATCATCCTGCTAGACAGTAGAAGGAAGAATAACATCAAGCACATATACTTTGACTCAAAGCCATTGACTGATATGCATGTGAAATGCATGATTTAGGTTCTTTATAAAGAGGCACTATCACCTACCTGTTTTATTAAATAACAATACAATTCTGCACCCCAAAAATGTGTTATCTATATATAAATGCTCAGTCAAAGCTTGCTATAACTGGCAAAATGTTGGAGGGTAGTATGGGAACACCGCTGGGCGTGCCAGAAGTTTCTGGCCTGGAAATGTACAGAATTTCCTTTCTGTCTATAATGCATTTTAAACTTTTTTTTTTACATAAGATATATATTTTTTTTGTTGAAAAGTCAGCATTTTTATGGTTACAAACATTTTTTTAAACAAAGCATACAGGGTTATAGTCATTATAGGTGCTTTTTAAAGGGGTTTGTCCACTCCTTTACTACTAATGGCCCATCCTCAGAATAGGCCATCAATATCTTATCGGCACAAGACCAACCCCGCACCGATAAGCCGCTTCAGAGTAGCTCCGGAGCCGGAACTACTCAGTTCTCTCCATTAAACAGTGGGTGAAGCTTGTAACTGCAGCTGGGAGTATGAAGGCCGTTGTGACCTGTCCCTACAGAGAAGTAACAGTTATGCAGCATTTATAACTTACCTTTACATTCTCTTGTGTGACTAGTGGTTGGTTGTCGATAGCCCCCGGCTTCTGCGGATTAAGCTGCATTAATATGCTACCATTGGAACCACTCATACTCAGGTTATTGTTATCTGAAGTGTTGTGCTGGCGTGCAAAGCACATGTCTGCACCTGCCGTGCTGGAGTAAAGGAAAGCTGAAACAGACAGAACATTGCTACGTGTCATATTCATGAGAAATAAAAAGACGACGGTACAGCGTGTCTTCATGTATGGCAATACAAGATGCTATAAAGACTGCAAACCAGTGGCAACTTAGATGAGTGATCAATCTTTGGGAATAAAGGTTAATATAGAAGAGGTCAAAGGCGATACAAGACAATTATAATAAACAATTTAGTAGAATGCATTAAAGGGCTTCTGTCACCCCACTAAACTTTTTTTTTTTTTTGGGTACTTATAATCCCTATACTGCGATATATCTATACACTCACCTAAAGAATTATTAGGAACACCTGTTCTATTTCTCATTAATGCGATTATCTAGTCAACCAGTCACATGGCAGTTGCTTCAATGCATGTAGGGTTGTGGTCCTGGTCAAGACAATCTCCTGAACTCCAAACTGAAAGTCAGAATGGGAAGGAAAGGTGGGCTACAACAGCAGAAGACCCCACCGGGTACCACTCATCTCCACTACAAATAGGAAAAAGAGGCTACAATTTGCATGAGATCACCAAAAATTGGACTGTTGAAGACTGGAAAAATGTTGCCTGGTCTGATGAGTCTCGATTTCTGTTGAGACATTCAAATGGTAGAGTCCGAATTTGGCGTAAACAGAATGAGAACATGTATCCATCATGCCTTGTTACCACTGTGCAGGGTGGTGGTGTAATGGTGTGGGGGATGTTTTCTGGGCACACTTTAGGCCCCTTAGTGTCAATTGGCCATTTAAATGCCATGGGATACCTGAGCATTGTTTCTGACCATGTCCATCCCTTCATGACCACCATGTACCCATCCTCTGATGGCTACTTCCAGCAGGATAATGCACCATGTCACAAAGCTCGAATCATTTCAAATTGGTTTCTTGAACATAACAATGAGTTCACTGTACTAAAATGGCCCCCACAGTCACCAGATCTCAACCCAATAGAGCATCTTTGGGATGTGGTGCAACGGGAGCTTCGTGCCCTGGATGTGCATCCCTCAAATCTCCATCAACTGCAAGATGCTATCCTATCAATATGGGCCAACATTTCTAAAGAATGCTATCAGCACCTTGTTGAATCAATGCCACGTAGAATTAAGGCAGTTCTGAAGGCAAAAGGGGGTCCAACACCGTATTAGTATGGTGTTCCTAATAATTCTTTAGGTGAGTGTACATTATGTTATTAATCATTTTCGTTCAGTAGATAATGCAAAAAAAGTACTTTTATAATATGCAAATTACCTGTCTACCAGCAAGTAGGGCGGCTACTTGCTGGTAGCAGCCGCAAAAAACCGCCCCCTCCTCCTGTTGATTGACAGGGCCAGCAGCGATCTCCTCCTCCGGCTGGACCTGTCTGAATTTCAAAAATCGCACGCCTGTCTTGATTCGGCGCAGGCGCTCTGAGAGAAGGAGGATCGCCTCCTCAGCACTCCCTCAGTGCGCCTGCGCCGATGACGTCTTCTTTCGGTGATGTATAATGTATAGATATATCGCAGTATAGGGATTCTAAGTACCCAAAAAAAAAAAGAGTTTAGTGGGGTGACAGAAGCCCTTTAACCCTTTCAATATCGAGCCACTTTTCACCTTAAATCCCAGGCCGATTTTTTGCAAATCTGACATGTGTCACTTTATGTGGTAATAACTTTGGTACGCTTTTACTTATCCAAGCCATTCTGAGAATGTTTTCTCGAGACACATCGTACTTCATGACAGTGGTAAATTTGAGTTAATATATTTCACCTTTATTTATAAAAGAATCCAAAATTCACCAAAAATTTGAAAAAAATTCACAATTTCCTAAATTTGAATTTTTCGACTTTTAATACTGATAGTAATACCTCATAAAATAGTTGCCAATCGACATTCCCCATATGTCTGCTTTATGTTGGCGTCATTTTGTACACGTCAGTTTATTGATTTAGGATGTTAGAAGTAGGAATGAGCGAATCGACTTTGGATCAAACATCCAAAGTTGATTCTCCTAAAACTTCGTTAGAATACTGTACGGAGCAAGCGCTCCATACAGTGTTAGAATGTATTGGCTCCGATGAGTAGTTATTACTTTGTCAGGTCTCACGGGACTTCGGGTAATAAGTTCAGAAATTAATTCCTTTTACCGAACTCTGTATTTTCTTTTTTCCCTATTCTTTACAAAAAAAAATGTAAAAACTTTATTTTAGGAAAAGGCCGCTTTTTTTTTTACCTTGAAACTTTATAAAATTTTATTTGTAAAACTTTATATTATTATAAAATTTTTTGTCCTGCTTACAGCCTGCTTCCTGTGAGATCCAGGGGGCTGGATCTCACAGGCTCACAGGGATGGCAATGGCAGGCACTAAGGAAGGCTTTGGCTGCCGTCCAAACCATCGGGTCCCCATCACAGCAGCGTGGGAACCCAATGGACACCCATCAGGACACCGCACTTGCAGCGGTCAGAGCTGACCGCGGCAGTGCAGGGGTTAATGCACCGGCATACTGCAGGGGTCCGGCTATCAGTGATTGCTGGACCCTGCAGCTAATCGGGCTGACGTAGCTCCTGAGCCCGCCCAATCAGCGACCATAGCTGTACGGCACTGGGATTTTAGGCACAGTTCTCAGCGCCGTACATATACGGAGCTGGTATCCTACGGGTTAATCACAATTCTGTTGTAAAAAAAATTAAAAAATTTAAAATGTAACGAGGAATAATTAACAACTATAACATCATCAAGAACATTCATTGTGAAAGGCACCAATTTGTACAGCCAGCATGTAACATAGGGCTGCTGAAGATGCAAAAAGTATAAAATTGCAAGATGGCTATGCGATTTCAGCTCATGAGCATTCCTAAAAAGAAAGCCTGTATGAATCTGCCAAATTTGTTCGGTTTGTCAGATTTAACCCCTTAAATACCGGAGGTTTTTTCATCTTTGCGTTTTCATTTGTCTTCCCTGTCTTTATAATGAGCCATAAACTTTTTTATTTTTCCAATCACATAGCAGTATGAGGGCTTGTTTTTTTTCTGGACAAGTTGTACTTTCTAATCCCACCATTTAATATGGCATATAATTAATATGGAAAAATAATCCCAAATGGGGTGGATTTGGAAGAAAAACACAATACCACCACAGTTTTACAAGTTTTGTCTCTACGGCGTTTCCTATGCGGTAAAACTGACCTATGCCCTTCATTCTCTGGGTCAGTAAGATTACAAAGATACCACATTTATATACGGTAGTTTTTCTTGTGTTTTAATACTGAAAATAAATAGTTTTTTTATTTTCATCGCCATAGTCTGATCCCCATGACGATCTTTAGTTTTTATCAATACAATTTTGGAGTTTATGTGACTTTTTGATCACACTTTATAAAATTTTGGGGGGTAAGTGAAATGATAAAAAATAAAAATAAAATGGCAAATCGGCCATTTTTATGCCATTCTCCTTATGGGATATATTACAGGCATTTTGGGACACAGTGATGCGCATGATCATTAGGTTTTATTTTTTTATTTTTTCAGACCTTTTTTTTTTTTTTTAGCCCCCCACCAGGAGGCTACAATATGAAACATTTTGATTTATTTTAGCTTCGAGTGTAGTTCAATAGAATTACAGTCTAAGCTTCATTTGCGGTTATCCTATGGAGGCCTGCCACCTGCAGGCCTTCATAGGAACTGCAGCTTTGATACGCTGGGTTTCTTCAAGGAGATATCCAGCTCTTTAGTGAGAAGGAATGGCTCCCATGAACACCACATAGGGGAGCCGTTCCTAACCCAGAAGCACGTGCTTCTGGATTTTTGGCATTTTAATTTTTCACACTTGACCATCTAAAGTGTTAAATGTACATAATCAGCATTTATGCCGAGCAAGGCCATATTTAAACCACGTACTTCGGCGGTACTCTAGGGCAGGGATCAGCAATCTTCGGCACTCTGGCTGCTGTGAAACTACAACTCCCAGCATGCAAATTTACTCTGCAATATTTGTAACGCGCACAGAAGTGGAAGGAGGATTCTGGGAATTGCAATTTTATAACATCTGGAGTGCCGGAGGTTGCTGATCCGTGCTCTAGGGGGTTAAACTGAGTCTGTCAGCAGTTTTGACCCTGAAAAACAGCCAATGTCGCTCAGTAGGAGACATAAAGACCTGTTTAGGCCCGCTTCACATACTTTTCAGTTTCAGTCCAGTGTGGAACAGAAAACAAACATCGAAGGGAAACTAATTCTAGAACTGATCCTACAGTTTTCTATGGGATTGTTCATATTAATCTGGCGCATCAGTTGTGATGCCAGATGTAAAATACCTCCAGATAGAAAAGCAATGGATACAGCATTTTTATATCTGGCACTAACAGTCTATGGATGCCAGACCTGTGCCCTAAGTGCAAATACAGAACGCATATCAGTTGTATCTGGCTCCGCAGAAAATAACTGGCCAGACGCAAACAAAAAAACATTTGTCATCATGATCAACCCCATGGTGACTTAAATAAGCCCTTCCTCACTGCAATTGGTATAACAGTTGCAGAAAAAAACTCTTTATTTTTAGTTATATGCAAATTAGGTGCTTGGAGGACTGAGGGGCTGGCCTAGCACCACTTCACATCTACCTTTCCCCGTTTCCACTCCCCCTCCCAGTGAGATTGACAGGGCCAGGCATGCTTTATCGATCAAAAAGATTTTAATTTATGGCATGCCATGATATAGATCTTTCTGGTTGAAACGCATCGGCCTTAAATATACAATGGATTTGTGGAGATGGATTTTTAATCATTTTTCCAATAAAGCATCAAGATTTTATGTTCCTGTGCTGGACATTTACCTTTGTTTCTTGGATTACAACCACACTAGCTGGAGTGAGTCCATGCACGGAGAGCAATACAGATGGTGATGGCGTAAGTGTTGTTTATTTTCCTTGCACTGTAAATTATCTAATACCTGGCCCTGAAATCTTGCGCATGCGCCAATGGTACTGCATCCGATGCATGGATGAGATTATAGGGTCATGCAGTGAGGATGCCTGACCCTTTTAATTTCACTGGGAGGGGGAGTGGCAAGAGAGAGAGGGAGGTGGAGGTGAAGCGATGCTCCGAGGGTCTAGGCCAGCCCTTCAGTGCTCCAAGCACAGCAGGTGCATATGACTAAAAATAAAAATGTATCTACCTAAATAATACCGATTGCAGAGAGAAAGGGCTTGTTTTAGTCACTATGATCAACCCTACCAGGTAGTACTGTATGCCTGGTTTAATATACATTTCTATACTAGACTTATTTCAAGCTGGCTACGTAGCGGGCGTGTCCTTTCTACTGCAGCTGGTGCCAGATGAAGGAGGGGACTGATCATGTGCTTCCATCTCAGTGAGCAGGACAGAGAAATTAGAAAAAGAGCAAACAGCAGGTGTATACTAAATCTCCCATTACAGGTTATTACAGAAGTATTCAGATCCAGGTGCTGGTTTGAAAAATATTTAAGATTTTTCGTGAGACAACCCCTTTAATCAATGTGATAAATTCTCTTTAAATATATCTTTGTTTATGGCTTTATTATCACTACTCCCACAAATGCTCTGAAGGTGCTCCCTACCCCTGAAGTGCTCTCTGCAGTAAGCGGTCCACAACCCTACCCTCAGCTCTTGAATGATGGTCATAGTGTACTCTACAGTTGCAGAATTGAGGGGTTGAGAAGTGCTTATTGCAGAGAGCATTCCAGTATTACGGTACACCCAGAAGGCACTTGCGGGAGCAGTATGCGTCAGACTAAAACTTCTTTTTCATAGTGATGCTGCTTATAAAACCATACACAATGGTCTGCTTTCCAAGTCTACCTAGCGATATCGGCACTTTTGCTGGGTCAGTACTGATGACAAAGTCAATGTAATGTTCTGATTTAAAAGGGTTTTCCAAGACTTTAATACTGATGACGTATCCTTTGGACAGGTCATCAGTATCTGATGGGTGTTGGTCCGACACCCGCCAATCAGCTGTTTGAGAAGGCACTGGCGCTCCTGTGAGCACCATGGCCTTCTCCCTGCTCACCAAGGACAGTGCTGTACATTGTATAGCAGCTCAGCCCCATTCACTTCTATGGGGCTGAGCTGCACCTAGGCAACATAACCGATGAACGTGTAGTTGGCCTAGGGAATGCTGTGAGAAGTCCGCGGCGCTACTGCTGGTGCCTTCTCAAACAGCTGACCTATAGAGACATGATCATTACTTGCTGTCCCCAATAGAGATCACACAATACAAGGCTCAAGTTTGTTTATGCAATTACAGGCAACCCAAGGGTCTTGGGCACATTACTTCTCAAGTGATATATGCGATCAGGGGGGTGAAGACGGTGCATGCTTACATTTTCTCGGTTTCTAAGTTCTCCCAAGTTGCTAACTGCACTGAAGGTCTCTGTGACTGAGTGGAAATTATTCTGTAGAGCATTACTGCTCGCTCTGAGCAAATGCATTAAAACTTCAGGGACTCGTGATCGTATACAACAAAAATCTATAGACTCATTTGATTTTCAACCATCTTTCCTACTGTCTTGTGTAATGGAAAATATATTCATTTCCCATGGGCTTCACCTCAGCTAGAACCAGACATAAAAGCACTGCTTGGAAACAGACGTTATCCTTACTGCTGGATGTTGACTCCGAAGCTTCCGATGCAGAAGATATGTTATCGGAAGATTTTTCTTCTGTAGTGCTATGTACATTAGTGCCAGTCCTGTCATCTTCCCTTTGATCCAATGAGGCTGCCCCAAGTGAGTACCGGCTGCCATTTAACGATGAAGATGGTTCAATAACGACAGGTTTAGATTCCTAAAAAAAATAACAGGGAGGAATAAAATTTGGAATAAAAAGAGCAAAAAAGTGCAATATATACAAATGGGTAAAATAAGTACAGTATTGAGCACATTTGTGATTTTCTAAGTAAATATATTTCTAAGGCCCCTTTCACACGGGTGAGTTTTCCGTGCGGGTGCAATGCGTGAGGTGAACACATTGCACCCGCACTGAATCCGGACCCATTCACTTCAATGGGGCTGTGCAGATGAGCGGTGATTTTCACGTATAACTTATGCGTTGCGTGAAAATTGCAGCATGTCCTATATTCTGCGTTTTTCACGCAAGGTAGGCCCCATAGAAATGAATGGGGCTGCGTGAAAATCGCATAGCATCTGCAAGCAAGTTCAGATGCAGTGCGATTTTCACGCATGGTTGCTAGGAGATGAGAGGGATGAGCAACCCCGGACCCCATTAAAGTAAATTCACTGTATTATTTTCCCTTATAACATGGTTATAAGAGGAAATAATAGCATTCTTAATACAGAATGCTTACCAAAATAAAAAAAATTAACTCCCCTCATCCACTTGTTCGCGCAGCCGGCATCGTCTTCTTTCTTCTTCTTTCAGGACCTGCAAAAGGACCTTTGATGACGTAATCGCGCTCACCACGTGGTGAGCGGGGTAACGTCAGCACAGGTCCTGCTGAATGAAGATAGAAGGATCAACGCAACGCAATCGCAGTCAAAACTGCAATGCATACGCGACGCATCCGGAGCAAATCCGTGACGCCCATGTGGAAGAGGCCTAAAGGTGCTATTGACAACAAATTCTCACCAGATGTCGGTAACAACCTATCCAATCCACACATGCGAAGAAATAAAACCATGTGTGTCTATAAATTATGTGTAATAATGAGAAATGACACAGGGAAAAAGTATTCAACACTTGAAGAAAGGAAGGTGCAAAAAGCCATCTTAAGTCATGACACCAGCTGAAATCTATCAGTACTTAGAAAGCAATCCCGCCACTTAGTGAAAAATGATATCAAGCTTGTTCAACTGACGGCCTATAAAAAGGTGTCTCATTACCAAAGTGCCACAAGAAAAATGATGGGTAAGGGCCTCTTTCACACTTGCGTTGTCCGGATCCGGCGTGTACTCCACTTGCCGGAATTACACGCCGGATCCGGAAAAACGCAAGTGAACTGAAAGCATTTGAAGACGGATCAGTCTTCAAAATGCTTTCAGTGTTACTATGGCAGCCAGGACGCTATTAAAGTCCTGGTTGCCATAGTAGTAGTGGGGAGCGGGGGAGCGGTATACTTACAGTCCGTGCGGCTCCCGGGGCGCTCCTGAATGACATCAGAGCGCCCCATGCGCATGGATGACGTGCCATGCGATCACGTCATCCATGCGCCTGGGGCGCCCTGACCTGAATCCAATAGACAATCTATGGAAGGAACTAAAGCTCAGAGTTCATAGAAGGAGCCCACAGAACCTTCAGGATTTGAAGAGTGTTTGTGTGGAAGAATGGACCAAAATTACACCTAAGCAATGCATGCAACTAGCTTCTCCATACAGGAGGTGTCTTGAAGTTGTCGTCACCAACAAAGACTTTTGTACGAAGTAAATAAGTTTCAGCAAGCGTGTTCAATACTTTTTCCCTGTGTCACTTCTCATTATTACACATAATTTATGGACATCTATGGTTGGATTTCTTTGCATGTGTGGATTGGATGGGTTGTTACAGACATCTGGTGAGAATTTCATGTCAATAGTACGTTTAGAAATATAATTGGTGACGTGTTCAATACTTATTTCACCTGCTTGTATAGTAAGCACTTCAATTGTTACAGAAAAATGAATTGTAATTTTAAAACATTAATCGCCATGACATAACCATATTAAAGGGGTTTTCTGAGACATCCAGATGATAGGTAATCAGTATCTGCCTGTGGGGGCCTGACACCCCAGACCCCCGCCGATCAGCTGTTTGAGACGGCACAGGTGCTCGCAGTAGCGCCACGGCTTTTCACAGCTTAGCCTAGGCCAGGTTCATCAGTTACATGGCCTAGGCACAGGTCAGGCCTACTGAAGTGAATGGGGCTGAGCTGCGATACCAAGAACAGCCACTATACAATTTACAGAGCATTGCTTGGGAACTGAGAGAAGGCCGCGGAGATACTCTGAGTGCCAATGCGTTCTCAAACAGAATAAACAACCGGCGCTCACAGAAAATAAGTATACCTAGCTAAATAGACTGACCAGCTAGAACATTAAAAGCATAATATTGAGTAGGTCTCCTTTGTGTGGCAAAAACAGTACAGACCAGTACAAGCATGGACTCCACATGAGAGCTGAAGTGGTCCTGCGGCATTTGCCACAAAGATATTAGCAGTGGATCCTTTAAGGGGGTTGTCTCGCAAGGAAAATGGTTTGTAGTTAAAGCCAGCCATAATTATAAGCAATTTACACTTATTAAAACAAATTCTTATATCCCCAAATATTTCAGGAATTATGTTAGTATAGCGCCCCCTGGTATTTTATTGGATAGACTTTGCCGGGTCCATCTCAGTAAAGTCTTGCTTTGGAGGGCTCTCTGATCTGGGGATAATAATAATGGGATGAATTTAAGCATTATTCTTTGTGGGACAACCCTTTTAAAAGGGGCTAGGTCATGACTGATCTAAAAAAAAAAAATTTAAAATCAGACATACTATAGTACATGGCAATCTTTTTCTAACAAAAGTAGAACCAGCCCTTTACCCTAAATTGATCTAGAGCTGTTACCATAACAGTACATATGGTTGGTGGCCGTCGAAAGAACAGAACTGAGCACGTACGGCCACCTTAGTAGGTGAACATGCACATTCCTATGTGGTTTAATCACCAGGGGGCACCATCATAAGTAAGTAAGGCTAATCTCTCACAACTGGAGAGGTTTTGTAATACAAATTAAATTACAAAAGTAACTAGTTTCTCATGCTGAATATTATAATAATATTTAATGTTGGCACTAGGGCTGAAACGATTCATCGATGTAATCGATTGCTAAAATAATCATTTGCTGCAGCCCTAGTTGGCACAACCCCTTTAAGGCATTAGACTTGCATTTCCACTAAATCCCACAGACACTTAACTGGACTGAAATTTAGGGAACGGGCCATTTTCCTTTTTTGCATTTCCGTTTTATTTTATTCTTCTGTTTACATAGATGAGGGCTTCTTTTTTGTGGGACAAATTGTACTTTCTAATGGCACTATTGCATACGATGAAATGGGAAGCTGGCAAAAATTTCCAAATAGTCACAGTTTTATGGGTTTTGTTTTAATAGCATTCCCTGTGTGGTAAACGCGATCTGTAACCTGCATTCTATGGGTGTGATTACAACAATACAGATTTACATAGTTTTTCTTGTGTTTTAATACTGAAAAAAATAAAAATCTTGAAAAAATAAAAATGAATCATGTTCTTTTTTCGTTGCCATATTCTGACCCCCTTAACTTTTTATTATACTTATGGCAATGGAGCAGTGTGGTGGTTCATTTTTTGCGGGACGATCTTGGGGTGTGTATGACGTTTTGATCAATTTTTATTCAATATTTTGGGAGGGAAAGCGACAAAAAAATTGTGAATTTGTCATTCTGTTTTATTTTCCATTATGCTGTATGGTATAAATATTTTTTCTATTTATATACTGTGTACCAGCAATATTCTCTCTAATCAAACTAGGACCCTTTTCAAATATACCTTTTATTATTTATCTTTAAATTATATGCCCCATATTGGTGGCTGATACCATGCAGAAGTGCAGACCTCGGGCCGGATACTTATTACTAAACATATAGCATCCACCACATTTGTGACGTACATACAAGTAGTAGTAGTAATAAGATATCGGGCATATATTTTAAAGATAAATAATAAAAGGTATATATTTTAAAAGGGTCCTAGTTTGATTAGAGAGAATATAATAAATAAGAGGACCTACTACTATCTCAAAACATTAGAAAAACGTGTTAATATGTGTACCAGCAATACCCTACAAGACCTGCCATTTTGGACATGCTCTTTCATCACATTTTAGCCCTCAGATTGCCCATTCTTTCTGCTTCCAATACTTCAGCTTTAAGAACTGACAGCTGCCTAATATCTCCCATCCCTGGACAGGGCTATTTTTATGAGATAATCAATGTTATTCACTTCACCTGTCAATGGTATTAATATTTAATATGGCTGACCGGGGTATGAGGCTAACCCAACAGCTTTAAGGTATATTAAGCATCTATTGTGCGCCCCCATACAGAAACCCATGGACTACAACAGATGACTACAGCAAGTTTACCCTTCATGGGTTGAAGTTAATAAATTCTTAAAAGCGAGTAAACAAATATTATTTTGAAACCAATATATGCAGGAGTTTATGCCCATTCCTGAAATATACAGTCTTTTAGAATTCCTACAGAAAACAGAGGTTTTTTTTTCCATTGATCTGTTCCATTTTCGGCCGGGGAATTGCTGAAGGCAATGTTTTGACCTATTGCAGACAGGGCAGAAGAGGGAGACTCCTGATCCAGTGCAGAAGAGGAAGGGGCATGCCTGACGCAGAGAGGATTTATTCTTAGTATAAATAAAATGGCATCAAAGAATACCACTTTAAAGGGGTTGTATATCCCCATTTTCACCCAGGCAGCCCCCCTGACTTGAGTATTGGAGCAGTTAATGCTTAACTGCTCCGATGCGCTCTTTTGCCCTGCGCTGAATCAGGCAGGGAAAAGGCATTTTCTGGAGTTTCTGTGACGAACCGGGCTCTCCTTAGGGCTGCCAGGCGGAGGCTTCCGCCCAGCAGTGAGCCTGGTGACGTCACCGGCACTGATGAGGGGGCTTTAGCACTGCCCTAGCCTGTAAAACGGCGAGGGCAGAGCTAAAGCCGGCCCATCAGAGACGGTGACGTCACTGAACACACTGCTGGGTGGAAGCTTCCGTCCGGCAGTGTGTTATTGTAAATAAAAGAGCCCTTGCCCTGCGCGATCCAGCGCAGGGCAAGGGAGAACATCGGATAATGAAATGCTCCGATGCTCTTGTCAGGGGGGCTGCCTGGGTGAAATTATGGGTATGTCCAGGTTCAGCTCTGAACCCGGACAACCCCTTTAAGCGAGTTTTACACTAGCATGAGGCTTGTCCAGCAGGCTGTTCCAGTAAGGAAACAGCCTGCCGGATCCGTACTGAGAAGTTCATCCCGGCCTCATTCACTATAATGGGGACGAGCGGGAGATGTGGCAGCAGCACGGTAAACATGTTGAGAGGTGGCAAGACAAGCCTAACGCTAATGTGAAAGAAGCCTAAGTGATAGAATATTTAATTATTTTATATGCATTTTTTTATATTCATGGCTTCTTTAAAGAAGAATATAAAAATGGCAGTGGCGTGCCCATCAGCGAAGTATATACTGCTGTTCACAGCTCAGCATCTTAGGCTACTTTCACACTAGCGTTCGGGCGGATCCGTTCTGAACGGATCCGCCCATAATAATGCAGACGGAGGCTCCGTTCAGAACGGATCCGTCTGCATTATATTAGCTAAAAAAAGCTAAGTGTGAAAATAGCCTGGGACGGATCCGTCCAGACTTTCAATGTAAAGTCAATGGGGGACGGATCCGCTTGAAGATTGAGCCACATTGTGGCATCTTCAAACGGATCCGTCCCCATTGACTTACATTGTAAGTCTGGACGGATCCGCACGCCTCCGCACGGCCAGGCGGACACCCAAACGCTGCAAGCAGCGTTCAGCTGTCCGCCTGTCCGTGCGGAGGCGAGCGGAGCGGAGGCTGAACGCCGCCAGACTGATGCAGTCTGAGCGGATCCGCCTCCATTCAGACTGCATCAGGGCTGGACGGCTGCGTTCGGGTCCGCTCGTGAGCTCCTTCAAACGGAGCTCACGAACGGAAACCCGAACGCTAGTGTGAAAGCAGCCTTAGCTGTACCCAAAAAAAAAAAAAAAAGACCTTTATTTAGCATAGTAAAAGCCAATACAAATGTTCACCGTCTAAAGTGCAGAGTCTACGCGTTTCGGATTGTGATGCTTACTGGTGACAAATGTTGCGCATATTGAGACAAACACATATAGCTAAACCTGAGCAACAGGATTGTTTTGGCAGGTCACATGCTATAATATAATAACTAATGATAATGAAAACCTGTTACAATGTGTGCATCTCAGCCTGTGCAGCCTTTATCATGAGTAAGGATCACTATCCCACGATCTGAAACACGTAGACGCTGCGCTTTAGACTACTTTCACACTTCCAGCAGAGACCAGCCTGCTGGAATTCACCGGATGCGACATTGCTGGATGCAGACAGAATGTCCGCTGGCCCCAGTAAGTATAATGGAGTCCAAGGGATAGATCCATACGCATTCCAGCAGACAAGCAGAGAACAGGGCGGACACAAACCACTGCCAGCAAGTGACCGCTACACTATCATTAATGTAAAATCAAACTTATTAAAACTAAGAAAATACATAATCTTATTAGTTTTTCCCTTAAATAAAGGTTCTAGTACATTGGAGCAGCAAATTTCAATCCTTTCACACTAATGACAAAATCACGACTTTAGGGATGAGTGCATCATACAGTCCCTATTGAACCATTCCTTCTAAACATGCGGTGCCAAGGATCCTGCCTGTGCTTTATAATGTCTTTTTAAATGCACTGCTGGCAGCTTGGAAGATTCTATGTGCAGCCTACGTACATTTTCATATCAGTAGATAAGGTTTATGATATTACACATTAATGACATTAACTGTTTACCGCATAATGATATCAGTACTAATAAATAAAAAAATCTCTGTGATCTGTCTCGCTGCATTTTCAAGCTAAAAACATCAGTCGTATGTGTGCGGCAGATGTCAGGTCTTTAAAGATGGTGCCTGTTCAAGAGATAAAGTGGCGCCATAGCCAGAGAGTGCTCACTGTTCTACGTAGCAGACATCTGCCAGCAGTGTCCACGATAAGAGTAAATGACCATCATGAACATTTAAAGGGAACCTGTCATCAACTATATGCTGATCTGACTGAGGGCAGCATAAAATAGTGACAGAAATGCTGATGTCAGCGGTGTGTCACACATCAGCTAAAAGTAAGTGGTTGCCGAGAACCAGCATCATAACCATTGCAGCCCAGGTCTTGGAAAGAGTCAAATCTACCTGAGAAGAGTCCTGGTTATTCATCATCTCCTGCACTCTCACCCATCTGCTGATGATTGGCAGTTCTCTCCTAGAGAGAAAGGGAGAAAACTAGGTAGAAGCCTGTCAGTCATTAGCAGGTGGGCAGGAGAGCAGGAGCTCATGAATAACCAGGACTCTTCTCAGGTGGCCGAGACTCTTTTCCAGGCCCAGTCTGCAATGATTGTGATGTTGGTTCTCGGCAACCACTTACTTTTAACTTATCAATGACAGACCGCTGACATCAACTCACCTGTCTCTACTTTATTCTGCCGTTAGTATGGGCAACATAAAGTAGATGACAGGTTCCCTTTAAGCTCACAGATGCCACCACAGCATTTGAGATTTTTGGTTTCAAACTTGTGAAGGCTCCCAGGACTGCATAGGAACATAGAAACTTTCTATAGACTACACTAGTTATGCAGCTTATGGTATAAGCAATCTAATGATCCCATGTTCAAAAGGGGACAAAAATAAAGTTCAAAAAGCTTAAAAAATATATATAAAAAAAAAATCAAAACCATCTCCATTTCCCCAATTTCTTTTTTATATGTAAAAAAAATTACATAATTGATATTGCCACATTCAAAAAATGCCTGAAATATTAAAATATTTAACTTATTTTTTTTTTTTTTTTACTTTTAGCCCCCTTAGGGGCTAGAACCCTTGTCCTATTCGCCCTGATAGATCTCTATCAGGGTTAATAGGACCTCAGACTGTCCCTGCTGCTCTGTGCACACAGCAGCAAGGGAGCCGACTATGGCAACCAGGGCTTCAATAGCATCCTGGCTGCCATGGTAACCGATCGGAGCCCAGGGCCGGTGCAAGGATTTTTGCTGCCCTGGGCAAAGATCCATTTTGCCACCCCCTCATGTCACTCACTCACCGACAGACAGACATACACTCACCGACAGACAGACATACACTCACCGACAGACAGACATACACTCACCGACAGACATGCACTCACCGACAGACATGCACTCACCGACAGACACGCACTCACCGACAGACACGCACTCACCGACAGACACGCACTCACCGACAGACACGCACTCACCGACAGACACGCACTCAATGACGTACACAGAAACTCACTGACAGACACACACTCACTCACTGACAGACATACACCTACCCACTGAAACACACACACAGAAACTCACTGGCAGACACTCACTCACTGGCAGACAAACACACACATACACTCACTGACAAACATACACATACTCACTGACAAACACACAGACACTTACTGACCGACAGACATCCACGCTCACTGACATACACTCACTGACTCACTGACATACAGACACTCAATGACCGACACACATACATTTACTGACAGAAAGACAGACATACATACACTCACTCACTGACAGACACACACTCACTCACTGACAGACATACACCTACCCACTGAAACACACACACAGAAACTCACTGGCAGACACTCACTCACTGGCAGACAAACACACACATACACTCACTGACAAACATACACATACTCACTGACAAACACACAGACACTTACTGACCGACAGACATCCACGCTCACTGACATACACTCACTGACTCACTGACATACAGACACTCAATGACCGACACACATACATTTACTGACAGACAGACATACATACACTCACTCACTGACATAGATACACAGGCAGACACTCACTCAGTAAAACACTTAAACACTCACCTCCCTGGGGTCCAGTGTGGTGCAGCTCCTGAGTCCTCCATTGCGCCGTTTAGTATGCCGGGGCCGGAATGATGTCATATTCCGGCATCACAGAGGGTGCACGAGGGAGGAGTGGGGAGCTGCTAGAACAGCCTAACTTGCTGCTCCCCTCCTCTCCTACGGTAATTTACTGGCAGAGCAGGCACCTGCCATCAGGGTAAGCAGATGCCTGCTCTGCCATATTTAAGAAGGACCTCCACCTCCTGGCCCCCCTGTAATGGCGCTGCAGCCCCAGTCAGGGGGATCCCACCAGGGTGACCCCAGCAGGCCGGCGTCCCTAGGCGAACGTCTAGTTCGCCTATATGGTTGGGCTGGCCCTGTCGGAGCCCCAGGCTTCCACTGCTGGGGCTCCGATCGGAACTGCCACTGAGGAGGAACGGAGAGGGGACCCTGTGGCCACTGCCACCAATGATTAATACTGGGTTTGGGGGGGGGGGGAACACTGCTTCCTTCTGAATATCGGTAAAAACCGATAATCGGTCGATCCCTAATTATATATATATATATATATATATATATATATATATATATATATATACATACATACATACATACACACACACACACACACACACACACACACTTTCCATGACTCCTGAAGGGGCGCCAGTCCCCTTCACCTGGCGCTCGGTCACCGGATGAATCACCCAGTTTCTGGGTGCCTCTACACTCAATTGTATCTGCACCCACAGGAATCTGCTCATCAAGGCCAGCATTGCGCCGGATATTGATATTGATCTGAACAACGGGGAGATGCAGCGCGACTGTGCAGGGATCAGGAGTGACACAGGTATGGGAGTGGGATAAGTATGACCTGTAACAATAAGTGATTAAAAAAAACATATGTAGCCCAAAATGGCATCAATAAAAATGACAGTTCACCCCACAAAAAAGAGCCCTTACACAACTCTACAACTATATATGGAAATATAAAAAAGTTGTGTGGGTCAGAATATGGTGACCTTGATTAGGTGGTACATATAGCTGCGCAGGCTCTTCCTCTCATCAGTTGCTGGATGCACAGAGGTAACTAGGAGCAGCACACGATATGTGCAGGGCCTGCGCTCCTGAATGTAGATGCCCAACGGCATAGGTAGGTTTAGAGTATGAACTGCCTGACTGAGACCACCTTGGCGCTGGTAAGGTATTGAAAGGTATTAAAACAGCAAATATAATCCCTATAATCGTATAATTATATTTAATAAGAAACGAGAAAAAAGTAACAAAAAAGGAAGGTAGTAAAAGAACTGCAGGCACTGATTTATTACTTTGTGTACGTTCCTTTAAGAGAAATTCAAGATCTGGTTAAAATTAATGTTGGGGCTTTTAGGCCTGAAAGGGAATGTAATGAAGGTTTCCTGTTTTACTACAGAATAATTTGATATTAGGAAATAGTACTTTATGGAAACACCTTAAGAAGATAACAAGATATCTTGGATAGTATACATTCATATAGCACTGTTATTATTGCTTCTGATCAGAAGTACAGCACTTTTAGTGGAGGAGATTCATGCATTTTCATACATGTCTCGTGCTTTTCAGCATTGCGCTGATGTTCTAATGCTTGGGGGCTGGAGATGTAGCACATGTCAAAGCGATGACAGTGGAAAGGAAAACTGTTACACTAATCTGTCAAAACACATTTTCACTAGTCCAACGGATGAGCCACACGAATCCTCTAATCAGGTCACCATTCAGCATTCTAAATTAAATGAACATCTTGTAGTAGTTTAAACGTAATGGAAACACAAATTTACTTGTGCCAATTATTAGGAGAAATAAATGGTAAAAAAGTTTTACAAGTAAATGTCTGGCCAAGTAGTGTGACGTACATTAGTGAACAAGCAAGCTGAAAATGGGGAACCCAGTCATACCCATCGCATCCCAGACTTAGTTACTCCGCCTGCCTCCATCAAAACATATGCATGTACCAATATGGTTCTCACCAGTTATAAATACATCTTTTGGAGCAAGAAGCTTCAATGCCATTTTCTATTGTGAAGACTAAATTGTGCTATTATTGATAATCAAGTTGCAAAAACAGAATTAATGGCTACAGGAATCATGGACAAAGACATCTATATCCTGAGTGCCATAAACTTGTAATAAAAGCTTACATATTTGACATATTCTTTCCACTGCTGCCACCACTGCATAGATATGAGAAACCAATTGTGCCCAAGTTGAAGGCCATGCCGACTCTCTCTTTCCAACCATCCCCTGCAAATAAAAAAAAAGAATATATGTTATAATATTAAGCTGTAAAACAAAATCTGACGCAAACCATGCAAAAAAAATAAAAATTTTAATAAACATGTTGCACCTGATAATCTGCCCTTCTTCTTCTGGAGTGGCTGGTCGTAAACCCAAAACTATGTGGCAAACCTAAAAAAATAAATAAAAAGAGAGGACGTTACAATGTAGATCTTCATATAAAGGCTGAAGTTAATAATAGAAATAATATTAGAAGAGCAAAATCAACTTTTATCCAAAGAACAAGTACATGTGTACAAGTCATTTCCTATATAGATTTCCAATTGACCTATGACTACCACCACTCACTAGGAGGGAGAAACTTAAAGGTGTATTCCAGCTTGTACCCCAATTTCAAATGTGGCCAGGACAGCGCTGTAACTGAAAAATCACTTACTCCGTTCCAGAGCCGAGTCTCGCAAAGCTCCTTCCATTCCCAGCGTGTAAACTTCCAGAAGTGGTCACTTGCTCTGCTGCAACCAATCACTGGCCTCAGCGATGACGTGTCCCCAAAGCAGCAGGTCACTGCTTGGTATGTCATTGGGGAGATGGCACTGCTGAGGTACTGTCCAGAAGTTTACAGGCCAGGGACCAGAGCGATCCATACCAGACTACTGGAATGGATTGTCGGGAAGCAGGTGGAATACCCCTTTAATACTGCCAGGGAGCACTTTGGGAGTAGGTAGTGAACCTAAAGCTGAAGTTTTTGGCTTAAAGGGCTTTTCTGGGAAACAAATGGTAATGTTGCATACAATAATAGTACAGAATTATTATAAGATTATTAGAAACTTTGTAATTATATCTTATCAGAGAAAAATGTATTTATCCCCCCTCCCCCATCTAAAAGTAACATTCTCTCTGAATGTCTTGAGAGAGAAAACAGGGTACGCTTCCCTCCCGACAATCGTCTGGCTCATCGGGCTGTGTAATACAGCCTTCATCTGTCATTCTAATCCTGCCTGTAATGATATCACCTCTGTGTATAGATAAGAAGATAACAGCAGTAAAGTGATCTGTACAGACCAAGAAGTGGTGCCTATTATTTGCCTTAGTGGCCAGTGCGAACACTGCAGGATTTTATTTTATGGTTTTTGTTTAAATATAGATATTGACATGAAAACTTAAAAATAACATCACCAAAAGATCTTTAAAAATATGTTAAACATACAAACATGATTTAAATAATAGGTCATTTTATGAGGACACATTTTCTTTAAAGGGGTTGTCTGGCCTTGATTTGGGCATAATCCAGTAGAAGCGAGGGGCTGGAGACCACGCTGATTTATCACAGAACAGCATTCTACAGCTGCTCTGTATTGGTAAAGGGGTTTCCGAGACTTCTATACTGGAGCTCAGACAGGAGCCACTGCGCTCAGCTAAATCCTGGCATAATACATCTGTACAGGGTACAGGGCATCGGTGTGCTGTGCCAGTATATAACCAAGCTTAAGGGGTGCTGAGACAGGAGCCACTCCGCTCAGCTAAGTCCTGGCATCATACATATGTACAGGGTACAGGGCACCGATGTGCTGTGCCAGTATATAACCAAGCTTAAGGTGAGCTCAGACAGGAGCCACTCCGCTCAGCTAAATCCTGGCATAATACATCTGTACAGGGTACAGGGCATCGGTGTGCTGTGCCAGTATATAACCAAGCTTAAGGGGTGCTGAGACAGGAGCCACTCCGCTCAGCTAAGTCCTGGCATCATACATCTGTACAGGGTACAGGGCACCGATGTGCTGTGCCAGTATATAACCAAGCTTAAGGTGAGCTCAGACAGGAGCCACTCCGCTCAGCTAAATCCTGGCATAATACATCTGTACAGGGTACAGGGCACCGGTGTGCTGTGCCAGTATATAACCAAGCTTAAGGTGAGCTCAGACAGGAGCCACTCCGCTCAGCTAAATCCTGGCATAATACATCTGTACAGGGTACAGGGCACCGGTGTGCTGTGCCAGTATATAACCAAGCTTAAGGTGAGCTCAGACAGGAGCCACTCCGCTCAGCTAAATCCTGGCATAATACATCTGTACAGGGTACAGGGCACCGATGTGCTGTGCCAGTATATAACCAAGCTTAAGGGGTGCTGAGACAGGAGCCACTCCGCTCAGCTAAGTCCTGGCATCATACATCTGTACAGGGCACCTGTGTGCTGTGCCAGTATATAACCAAGCTTAAGGTGAGCTCAGACAGGAGCCACTCCGCTCAGCTAAATCCTGGCATAATACATCTGTACAGGGTACAGGGCACCGGTGTGCTGTGCCAGTATGTAACCAAGCTTAAGGGGAGCTCAGACAGGAGCCACTCCGCTCAGCTAAATCCTGGCATAATACATCTGTACAGGGTACAGGGCACCGATGTGCTGTGCCAGTATATAACCAAGCTTAAGGGGTGCTGAGACAGGAGCCACTCCGCTCAGCTAAGTCCTGGCATCATACATCTGTACAGGGTACAGGGCACCGATGTGCTGTGCCAGTATATAACCAAGCTTAAGGTGAGCTCAGACAGGAGCCACTCCGCTCAGCTAAATCCTGGCATAATACATCTGTACAGGGTACAGGGCATCGGTGTGCTGTGCCAGTATATAACCAAGCTTAAGGGGTGCTGAGACAGGAGCCACTCCGCTCAGCTAAGTCCTGGCATCATACATCTGTACAGGGTACAGGGCACCGATGTGCTGTGCCAGTATATAACCAAGCTTAAGGTGAGCTCAGACAGGAGCCACTCCGCTCAGCTAAATCCTGGCATAATACATCTGTACAGGGTACAGGGCACCGGTGTGCTGTGCCAGTATATAACCAAGCTTAAGGTGAGCTCAGACAGGAGCCACTCCGCTCAGCTAAATCCTGGCATAATACATCTGTACAGGGTACAGGGCACCGGTGTGCTGTGCCAGTATATAACCAAGCTTAAGGTGAGCTCAGACAGGAGCCACTCCGCTCAGCTAAATCCTGGCATAATACATCTGTACAGGGTACAGGGCACCGATGTGCTGTGCCAGTATATAACCAAGCTTAAGGGGTGCTGAGACAGGAGCCACTCCGCTCAGCTAAGTCCTGGCATCATACATCTGTACAGGGCACCTGTGTGCTGTGCCAGTATATAACCAAGCTTAAGGTGAGCTCAGACAGGAGCCACTCCGCTCAGCTAAATCCTGGCATAATACATCTGTACAGGGTACAGGGCACCGGTGTGCTGTGCCAGTATGTAACCAAGCTTAAGGGGAGCTCAGACAGGAGCCACTCCGCTCAGCTAAATCCTGGCATAATACATCTGTACAGGGTACAGGGCACCGATGTGCTGTGCCAGTATATAACCAAGCTTAAGGGGTGCTGAGACAGGAGCCACTCCGCTCAGCTAAGTCCTGGCATCATACATCTGTACAGGGTACAGGGCACCGATGTGCTGTGCCAGTATATAACCAAGCTTAAGGTGAGCTCAGACAGGAGCCACTCCGCTCAGCTAAATCCTGGCATAATACATCTGTACAGGGTACAGGGCACCGGTGTGCTGTGCCAGTATATAACCAAGCTTAAGGTGAGCTCAGACAGGAGCCACTCCGCTCAGCTAAATCCTGGCATAATACATCTGTACAGGGTACAGGGCACCGGTGTGCTGTGCCAGTATATAACCAAGCTTAAGGTGAGCTCAGACAGGAGCCACTCCGCTCAGCTAAATCCTGGCATAATACATCTGTACAGGGTACAGGGCACCGATGTGCTGTGCCAGTATATAACCAAGCTTAAGGGGTGCTGAGACAGGAGCCACTCCGCTCAGCTAAGTCCTGGCATCATACATCTGTACAGGGTACAGGGCACCGATGTGCTGTGCCAGTATATACCCAAGCTTAAGGTGAGCTCAGACAGGAGCCACTCCGCTCAGCTAAACCCTGGCATAATACATCTGTACAGGGTACAGGGCACCGATGTGCTGTGCCAGTATATAACCAAGCTTAAGGGGAGCACAGACAGGAGCCACTCCGCTCAGCTAAATCCTGGCATAATACATCTGTACAGGGTACAGGGCACCGGTGTGCTGTGCCAGTATATAACCAAGCTTAAGGTGAGCTCAGACAAGAGCCACTCCGCTCAGCTAAATCCTGGCATAATACATCTGTACAGGGTACAGGGCACCGGTGTGCTGTGCCAGTATATAACCAAGCTTAAGCGGAGCACAGACAGGAGCCACTCCGCTCAGCTAAGTCCTGGCATAATACATCTGTACAGGGTACAGGGCACCGATGTGCTGTGCCAGTATATAACCAAGCTTAAGGGGAGCACAGACAGGAGCCACTCCGCTCAGCTAAATACTGGCATAATACATCTGTATAGGGTACAGGGCACCGATGTGCTGTGCCAGTATATAACCAAGCTTAAGCGGAGCACAGACAGGAGCCACTCCGCTCAGCTAAGTCCTGGCATAATACATCTGTACAGGGTACAGGGCACCGATGTGCTGTGCCAGTATATAACCAAGCTTAAGGGGAGCTCAGACAGGAGCCACTCCGCTCAGCTAAATCCTGGCATAATACATCTGTACAGGGTACAGGGCACCGATGTGCTGTGCCAGTATATAACCAAGCTTAAGGGGTGCTGAGACAGGAGCCACTCCGCTCAGCTAAGTCCTGGCATCATACATCTGTACAGGGCACCTGTGTGCTGTGCCAGTATATAACCAAGCTTAAGGTGAGCTCAGACAGGAGCCACTCCGCTCAGCTAAATCCTGGCATAATACATCTGTACAGGGTACAGGGCACCGGTGTGCTGTGCCAGTATGTAACCAAGCTTAAGGGGAGCTCAGACAGGAGCCACTCCGCTCAGCTAAATCCTGGCATAATACATCTGTACAGGGTACAGGGCACCGATGTGCTGTGCCAGTATATAACCAAGCTTAAGGGGTGCTGAGACAGGAGCCACTCCGCTCAGCTAAGTCCTGGCATCATACATCTGTACAGGGTACAGGGCACCGATGTGCTGTGCCAGTATATAACCAAGCTTAAGGTGAGCTCAGACAGGAGCCACTCCGCTCAGCTAAATCCTGGCATAATACATCTGTACAGGGTACAGGGCACCGGTGTGCTGTGCCAGTATATAACCAAGCTTAAGGTGAGCTCAGACAGGAGCCACTCCGCTCAGCTAAATCCTGGCATAATACATCTGTACAGGGTACAGGGCACCGATGTGCTGTGCCAGTATATAACCAAGCTTAAGGGGTGCTGAGACAGGAGCCACTCCGCTCAGCTAAGTCCTGGCATCATACATCTGTACAGGGCACCTGTGTGCTGTGCCAGTATATAACCAAGCTTAAGGTGAGCTCAGACAGGAGCCACTCCGCTCAGCTAAATCCTGGCATAATACATCTGTACAGGGTACAGGGCACCGGTGTGCTGTGCCAGTATGTAACCAAGCTTAAGGGGAGCTCAGACAGGAGCCACTCCGCTCAGCTAAATCCTGGCATAATACATCTGTACAGGGTACAGGGCACCGATGTGCTGTGCCAGTATATAACCAAGCTTAAGGGGTGCTGAGACAGGAGCCACTCCGCTCAGCTAAGTCCTGGCATCATACATCTGTACAGGGTACAGGGCACCGATGTGCTGTGCCAGTATATACCCAAGCTTAAGGTGAGCTCAGACAGGAGCCACTCCGCTCAGCTAAATCCTGGCAAAATACATCTGTACAGGGTACAGGGCACCGGTGTGCTGTGCCAGTATATAACCAAGCTTAAGGGGAGCACAGACAGGAGCCACTCCGCTCAGCTAAATCCTGGCATAATACATCTGTACAGGGTACAGGGCACCTGTGTGCTGTGCCAGTATATAACCAAGCTTAAGGTGAGCTCAGACAAGAGCCACTCCGCTCAGCTAAATCCTGGCATAATACATCTGTACAGGGTACAGGGCACCTGTGTGCTGTACCAGTATATAACCAAGCTTAAGGTGAGCTCAGACAAGAGCCACTCCGCTCAGCTAAATCCTGGCATAATACATCTGTATAGGGTACAGGGCACCGATGTGCTGTGCCAGTATATAACCAAGCTTAAGCGGAGCACAGACAGGAGCCACTCCGCTCAGCTAAGTCCTGGCATAATACATCTGTACAGGGTACAGGGCACCGATGTGCTGTGCCAGTATATAACCAAGCTTAAGGGAAGCTCAGACAGGAGCCACTCCGCTCAGCTAAATCCTGGCATAATACATCTGTACAGGGTACAGGGCACCGATGTGCTGTGCCAGTATATAACCAAGCTTAAGGGGAGCACAGACAGGAGCCACTCCGCTCAGCTAAATCCTGGCATAATACATCTGTACACGGTACAGGGCACCGGTGTCCTGTGCCAGTATATAACCAAGCTTAAGGGGAGCACAGACAGGAGCCACTCCGCTCAGCTAAATCCTGGCAAAATACATCTGTACAGGGTACAGGGCACCGGTGTGCTGTGCCAGTATATAACCAAGCTTAAGGGGAGCACAGACAGGAGCCACTCCGCTCAGCTAAATCCTGGCATAATACATCTGTACAGGGTACAGGGCACCTGTGTGCTGTGCCAGTATATAACCAAGCTTAAGGTGAGCTCAGACAAGAGCCACTCCGCTCAGCTAAATCCTGGCATAATACATCTGTACAGGGTACAGGGCACCGGTGTGCTGTGCCAGTATATAACCAAGCTTAAGCGGAGCACAGACAGGAGCCACTCCGCTCAGCTAAGTCCTGGCATAATACATCTGTACAGGGTACAGGGCACCGATGTGCTGTGCCAGTATATAACCAAGCTTAAGGGGAGCACAGACAGGAGCCACTCCGCTCAGCTAAATACTGGCATAATACATCTGTATAGGGTACAGGGCACCGATGTGCTGTGCCAGTATATAACCAAGCTTAAGCGGAGCACAGACAGGAGCCACTCCGCTCAGCTAAGTCCTGGCATAATACATCTGTACAGGGTACAGGGCACCGATGTGCTGTGCCAGTATATAACCAAGCTTAAGGGGAGCTCAGACAGGAGCCACTCCGCTCAGCTAAATCCTGGCATAATACATCTGTACAGGGTACAGGGCACCGATGTGCTGTGCCAGTATATAACCAAGCTTAAGGTGAGCTCAGACAAGAGCCACTCCGCTCAGCTAAATCCTGGCATAATACATCTGTACAGGGTACAGGGCACCGATGTGCTGTGCCAGTATATAACCAAGCCTAAGCGGAGCACAGACAGGAGCCACTCCGCTCAGCTAAGTCCTGGCATAATACATCTGTACAGGGTACAGGGCACCGATGTGCTGTGCCAGTATATAACCAAGCTTAAGGGGAGCTCAGACAGGAGCCACTCCGCTCAGCTAAATCCTGGCATAATACATCTGTACAGGGTACAGGGTTCAGGTGTGCTGTGCCAGTATATAACCAAGCTTAAGGGGAGCACAGACAGGAGCCACTCCGCTCAGCTAAATCCTGGCATAATACATCTGTACAGGGTACAGGGCACCGATGTGCTGTGCCAGTATATAACCAAGCTTAAGGTGAGCTCAGACAGGAGCCACTCCGCTCAGCTAAATCCTAGCATAATACATCTGTACAGGGTACAGGGCACCTGTGTGCTGTGCCAGTATATAACCAAGCTTAAGGGGAGCTCAGACAAGAGCCACTCCGCTCAGCTAAATCCTGGCATAATACATCTGTACAGAGTACAGGGCACCTGTGTGCTGTGCCAGTGTATAACCAAGCTTAAGGGGAGCACAGACAGGAGCCACTCCGCTCAGCTAAATCCTGGCATAATACATCTGTACAGGGTACAGGGCACCGGTGTGCTGTGCCAGTATATAACCAAGCTTAAGGGGAGCACAGACAAGAGCCACTCCGCTCAGCTAAATCCTGGCATAATACATCTGTACAGGGTACAGGGCACCGGTGTGCTGTGCCAGTATATAACCAAGCTTAAGGGGAGCACCGACAGGAGCCACTCCGCTCAGCTAAATCCTGGCATAATACATCTGTACAGGGTACAGGGTTCCGGTGTGCTGTGCCAGTATATAACCAAGCTTAAGGGGAGCTGAGACAGGAGCCACTCCGCTCAGCTAAATCCTGGCATAATACATCTGTACAGGGCACAGGGCACCGATGTGCTGTGCCAGTATATAACCAAGCTTAAGGGGACCTTAGACAGGAGCCACTCCGCTCAGCTAATGCCTGGCATAATACATCTGTACAGGGTACAGGGTTCCGGTGTGCTGTGCCAGTATATAACCAAGCTTAAGGGGAGCTCAGACAGGAGCCACTCCGCTCAGCTAATGCCTGGCATAATACATCTGTACAGGGTACAGGGTTCCGGTGTGCTGTGCCAGTATATAACCAAGCTTAAGGTGAGCTCAGACAAGAGCCACTCCGCTCAGCTAAATCCTAGCATAATACATCTGTACAGGGTACAGGGCACCGATGTGCTGTGCCAGTATATAACCAAGCTTAAGGTGAGCTCAGACAGGAGCCACTCCGCTCAGCTAAATCCTAGCATAATACATCTGTACAGGGTACAGGGCACCTGTGTGCTGTGCCAGTATATAACCAAGCTTAAGGGGAGCTCAGACAGGAGCCACTCCGCTCAGCTAAATCCTAGCATAATACATCTGTACAGGGTACAGGGCACCTGTGTGCTGTGCCAGTATATAACCAAGCTTAAGGGGAGCTCAGACAGGAGCCACTCCGCTCAGCTAAATCCTGGCATAATACATCTGTACAGGGTACAGGGCACCTGTGTGCTGTGCCAGTATATAACCAAGCTTAAGGGGAGCTCAGACAGGAGCCACTCCGCTCAGCTAAATCCTAGCATAATACATCTGTACAGGGTACAGGGCACCGGTGTGCTGTGCCAGTATATAAGCAAGCTTAAGCGGAGCACAGACAGGAGCCACTCCGCTCAGCTAAGTCCTGGCATAATACATCTGTACAGGGTACAGGGCACCGATGTGCTGTGCCAGTATATAACCAAGCTTAAGGGGAGCTCAGACAGGAGCCACTCCGCTCAGCTAAATCCTGGCATAATACATCTGTATAGGGTACAGGGCACCGATGTGCTGTGCCAGTATATAACCAAGCTTAAGCGGAGCACAGACAGGAGCCACTCCGCTCAGCTAAGTCCTGGCATAATACATCTGTACAGGGTACAGGGCACCGATGTGCTGTGCCAGTATATAACCAAGCTTAAGGGGAGCTCAGACAGGAGCCACTCCGCTCAGCTAAATCCTGGCATAATACATCTGTACAGAGTACAGGGCACCTGTGTGCTGTGCCAGTGTATAACCAAGCTTAAGGGGAGCACAGACAGGAGCCACTCCGCTCAGCTAAATCCTGGCATAATACATCTGTACAGGGTACAGGGCACCGGTGTGCTGTGCCAGTATATAACCAAGCTTAAGGGGAGCACAGACAAGAGCCACTCCGCTCAGCTAAATCCTGGCATAATACATCTGTACAGGGTACAGGGCACCGGTGTGCTGTGCCAGTATATAACCAAGCTTAAGGGGAGCACCGACAGGAGCCACTCCGCTCAGCTAAATCCTGGCATAATACATCTGTACAGGGTACAGGGTTCCGGTGTGCTGTGCCAGTATATAACCAAGCTTAAGGGGAGCTGAGACAGGAGCCACTCCGCTCAGCTAAATCCTGGCATAATACATCTGTACAGGGCACAGGGCACCGATGTGCTGTGCCAGTATATAACCAAGCTTAAGGGGACCTTAGACAGGAGCCACTCCGCTCAGCTAATGCCTGGCATAATACATCTGTACAGGGTACAGGGTTCCGGTGTGCTGTGCCAGTATATAACCAAGCTTAAGGGGAGCTCAGACAGGAGCCACTCCGCTCAGCTAATGCCTGGCATAATACATCTGTACAGGGTACAGGGTACAGGGTTCCGGTGTGCTGTGCCAGTATATAACCAAGCTTAAGGTGAGCTCAGACAAGAGCCACTCCGCTCAGCTAAATCCTAGCATAATACATCTGTACAGGGTACAGGGCACAGGGCACCGATGTGCTGTGCCAGTATATAACCAAGCTTAAGGTGAGCTCAGACAGGAGCCACTCCGCTCAGCTAAATCCTAGCATAATACATCTGTACAGGGTACCTGTGTGCTGTGCCAGTATATAACCAAGCTTAAGGGGAGCTCAGACAGGAGCCACTCCGCTCAGCTAAATCCTGGCATAATACATCTGTACAGGGTACAGGGCACCTGTGTGCTGTGCCAGTATATAACCAAGCTTAAGGGGAGCTCAGACAGGAGCCACTCCGCTCAGCTAAATCCTAGCATAATACATCTGTACAGGGTACCTGTGTGCTGTGCCAGTATATAACCAAGCTTAAGGGGAGCTCAGACAGGAGCCACTCCGCTCAGCTAAATCCTGGCATAATACATCTGTACAGGGTACAGGGCACCTGTGTGCTGTGCCAGTATATAACCAAGCTTAAGGGGAGCTCAGACAGGAGCCACTCCGCTCAGCTAAATCCTAGCATAATACATCTGTACAGGGTACAGGGCACCGGTGTGCTGTGCCAGTATATAAGCAAGCTTAAGCGGAGCACAGACAGGAGCCACTCCGCTCAGCTAAGTCCTGGCATAATACATCTGTACAGGGTACAGGGCACCGATGTGCTGTGCCAGTATATAACCAAGCTTAAGGGGAGCTCAGACAGGAGCCACTCCGCTCAGCTAAATCCTGGCATAATACATCTGTACAGGGTACAGGGCACCGGTGTGCTGTGCCAGTATATAAGCAAGCTTAAGCGGAGCACAGACAGGAGCCACTCCGCTCAGCTAAGTCCTGGCATAATACATCTGTACAGGGTACAGGGCACCGATGTGCTGTGCCAGTATATAACCAAGCTTAAGGGGAGCTCAGACAGGAGCCACTCCGCTCAGCTAAATCCTGGCATAATACATCTGTATAGGGTACAGGGCACCGATGTGCTGTGCCAGTATATAACCAAGCTTAAGCGGAGCACAGACAGGAGCCACTCCGCTCAGCTAAGTCCTGGCATAATACATCTGTACAGGGTACAGGGCACCGATGTGCTGTGCCAGTATATAACCAAGCTTAAGGGGAGCTCAGACAGGAGCCACTCCGCTCAGCTAAATCCTGGCATAATACATCTGTACAGGCCTCATGTATACGACCGGTGTGTGTTTTGCGTTCCGCAAATTGCAGATCTGCAAAACACGGACAGCCATTGATATAACTGCCTATTCTTGTCCACAAAACGGACAAGAATAGGACAGGTTATATTTTTTTTGCGGACCACAGAACGGAGCAATGGAAGCGGACAGCACACGGACTGCTGTCCACATCTTTTGCGGCCCTATTGAAGTGAATGGGTCCGCATCCAAGCCGCAAAAACTGCGGCTCGGATGCAGACCAAAACAACGGTCGTGTGCATGAGGCCTAAGTTAGACATTTTTGGCCTAAAAAAAAAAAAAAAAAAAAAAGGACCAAAACTGTGTGAAGAAGCCGATAATAGTCCTGTCTAAAGGGATCATTACACAGACACCTCACTGTGAATAAGGTCTAGAGATCAGGAAGGATCCAATTAACATATCAGTCTTTATTAGCCAAAGTTACAAACGCAAGCTTGAGTCACAGGGTAGTCTTAACAGCTTGCGTGTTCTGGATTATAAATCCATCATAGCTTAGGTTAAAAAAAAGACAGACACCCCACTGATTTGAACGTGCACAGTGTGATGTCTAATTTTCCCCGGGATGGCACTGCCGGGAAACTGAACAATTGCTGACAGGTTTCCGCTCCGATTACAGCTGCTGGATGGGGTCCCTGCAGTGGAACACTTTGTGATCAGCTAATTGTCAAGGGAACTTTCTAATAACTCAGCATTGTGCAAATTAAACTGTGATTCAAATACTAGTATAATGTATTATTAAAGGGCATCTGTCAGCAGTTTTGTACCCGTGACACTGTCTGACCTATTACATGTGCACTTGGCAGCTGAAGACATCCGTGTTGGTCCCATGCTCATATGTGTCCTCAGTGCCGAGAAAGATGAAGCTTTAATATATGCAAATGAGCCTCTAGGAGCAATGGGGGCGGTGCCGTTACACCTTTACAACGGTCATGTCCTCTGCACAGAGGGCCAGGCAGTGTAAACATGATCATGCCTGGCTGTGATTTCTCCTAAAGTCAATCAAAGTGGAGAGGGCGTGGCAGTAGCAGAGAGAGCAGAGCCTCTAGATGTAATGGCAATTGCAATGGATTTAAACATCAGTTCTCTCAGCAATGCGGGCACATATGAACATGGGACCAACACAGATGTCTTCAGCTGCCAAGTGCACATGTAACAGCTCAGCCAGTGTCCTAGGTACAAGTCTGCTGACAGATGACAGATTAAATATATAAAAAAGCAATATTTCAATGTAAAATCTCCCACAGAGTAAGGCTTTGTCCCTTCTTACTAGCATATAGCTTGCACTTGGCCAGAAATGCATACAAACTGTAGGATGGGAATGTCCAGATCTGTACACTACACTGATCCGGAGCTGAACACCACCCTGATGTTTTCAGGAATGTGGACTCTCAAACAGAAAGAAAGAAAAGACCCAACTAACTGCCATCATAATCTGAGCTGAAACAATGTTAATGTCAAGAAAATGAATGGAGCAAAAGATAAGCCTGGTCTCTCATTCATCAGCATGAGAAGCACCTTGCAAAGTTCGGAATATGCACGAGCGGCAATTTTCATCACTCACTCTCCTAATGCCTACTCTTTCACTGTCATCTGTTTAATCGAACTGACTATGGGTAATAGTGTGTGACTGATTGATTTCGGCTCCTATTTCAGCCTTTCTCAGGCTTCAGAACATTTCCAGTGGCATATAATGAGATGACCGATTAACCAGTGACGGAAACCCAGCTGCTCTTTCACGTGCCAGCTCTACACCGACAGTCAGGGATGAGAGAGTCTAAGGCGTGGCACAAGTTCACTAATCAGTACAAGAGGTTTCATCATCTACATATATTGCCTAAATCTGCCCTTAGGCTCCATTCACACGTTCGTAATAATGGGTCCTTATCCGTTCCGCAAATTGCGGAACGGGTGCGGACCCATTCATTCTCTATGGGGCGGTGTGTGAACGGGTCCGCATCCGCATTTCCGGAGCACGCCGCCGATCTTCCAGTTCACGGCTCCGGAAAAAAATAGAACATGTCCTATTCTTGTCCGCATTTGCAGACAAGAATAGGCATTTCTATGGAGGTGCCGGCCAGATCCGCAAGCACTACGGACGTGTGAATGGACCCTAATCATTAAAAAAATTTGGTGGGAGGGATTTATAAAAGGCTGTATGGCCGTTTCCTGATGTACAAAAACTGCTATTTCAGCACAAAAATCATGACTTTTCAATTTTACATCACTCTCCAGTCGGTGTCAATTTGCTTTTCTCTGGCGCACAGACTAGCACGTGATAATTTACACTCAATACATTTGGAGCATCTTATGTCAGCACACATCTGGCATCAGTTTGGATAAATTTTACCCTGTGGTAAAAAAATAAAAAAAATGTAGCTGACATATGAAAGGGGTTGTCTCACTTCAGCAAATAGCATTTATCATGTAGGGAAAGTTAATGCAAGACACTTACTAATGTATTGTGATTGTCCATATTGCCTCCTTCCCTGGCTGGATTCATTTTTCCATAATATTATACACTGCTCATATCCAGGGGGTTATGGTCACCGCTGCAGTGCACATACGAGGTAGTCAAGATGGGAGTTGTTGTGCATGCGTGTCTATGTGCTCCCTGCTTTTACCTATAGTGTGCAAGCACGACCACTGCTGCTGGATTGCAGGGTGGTAATAACCATGGAAACGAGCAGTGTATAATGTGCCGGAAAAATTTATCCAGTCAGCAAAGGAGGCAATATCGACAATCACAATACATTTGTAAGTGCCTTGTATTAACTTTCTCTACAGGATAAATGCCACTTACTGAAGGGAGACCACCCCTTTAAGAAAACACATGACTAAATACTACAGCATTGTTTATATCCTCAGAGTATTGCAGCACCATGCTATACATTTCAGGTCTTTCCATGAATAAACCAGCAAACCAAATCACAACTACCCTCAATTGGTAAATGAAAAAGTACTCGACTAGTTAAACAAACACTATGCGCTTCCTTTCCCAGACGTGACACTTCTTTTTTACTTATTTATAACAATTTTAGGGAACACAGCTCACTATACTTTAAAATAATCTATTGTACATAGTAATAGAGTACTATAAAAATATTATTATTATTTTTTTATCACAATTTGGTGCACCTCTGTGTAATTCCACTAACGGCCCCTTCACATCCGCCTCCTAGAAACGCTCATTTCTGATAACCCCTGTGTAAAGGTTCTACCGGTCACCCAATAAGCAAGCAAATGCTCATTCATCGGGTGAAAGCATCCTTGATACAGACACCAAACTGGGCAGTTGATCGTTCTGTGTCAACAGGAATCTGATGCCTAGAAACAATAATGCTGTAAGGAAATGAATGATCGCAGTAGTGATCGCTCATTCCCATGCAGAGGAGACGATTGCTGCATGTAAATGCAGCTTTCACTTCTGACAAGCAGGCAATTATCGGGAACGAAAACTCCTTCTAGATAATTGCCTGCACAGTCGGCCTATGTAAAGAGGCCTTATCAGCACGCTTGTGACAGAGCACATTAACATACAGGGCGTTTTCATGGGGTTAGAGACTGATCGAAATAAAAGTATACCTGATACCGCACTACTGTAAATTATCTAACGTGCCGTGAAATATATCTTGGACCGTTTTTCTCATAGGTAAAGGGTAAAAACCCATCTAGTGAAATAGAATGAGACCACTTCATTATTTTTTACATGATCACAATGCTTACCTGGAACAGAAGATTTAAAAACTCGTTGGCAAGAGCACTTTTAACACTCCATATCTGGTAATCTTCCAGGGTGAGATGCCCATTCTGTAGAAAAGTGAAAATGAATATCATGAAATACCTTCTTAAACACGCAGAGGGTCTAAAAAACATATTTACAGCCTAAAACTGTGGTGGCCGAGGACCTGTCACCGTACTTGACTTGTCTGTTTTACTATACAATTTTATTCCCCATGAAATAATGCTGGAGCAGGTTTTCTCATAACGCTATATTGTTCCTCAGTTATTGCTACTAGAAGTTTATTAATGAATATACATCTGGGTGCTGTCGACGTGAGACTGTAAAGCAGTAGGCTTCTAGTAGCAATAAATGAGGAATGGAACATATATGAAAATGTGCTCCTAAATAATTACCATATGGGTCATAAAATTATTTAGTCAGGAGAGGTAACAAGTCCCTATTAAATGTATTCAACCTCCTGGACTTTGCAAAGTTTTATTCTGAAACACAGCAGATCTGGTTAGGATTATGGGCACTGCACAGCAAAAATAGAAATAAAGAAAGCGATTTACCGTACATCTGTTATAATAGTTAGAAAAAATATAACTAAATGCATAATAACCAAGTTTCTTTCAGGTCAGTATTTACAAGAGGCACCTTTGGCCACCATCTTAATCATGAAGGTTGGTTTTCACACATGCACGCTCGGCCAAGGGTATATGTGCTGTTCTAGGTAGAGGTATTTATCTCATGAGAACAGACGATCGGGCAGATTGACGCTCACCACAGCTATTTCTGTTGGCTGCACTGCCGTGAACACAACTGTTTTGTGCATGGGGTAGTTTCTCCCAGTAACTTGAGGGTCCTTTAACATAGGCGATGATAGGGAATGAACATTCCTCAATACTGTCCAACGTAAATGTGCCATCGATAATTCGACAAACAGGTGATTGTATCTTTTATGTAGCAAATAAATTATTTTCTTTGTCGCAGCACATTCTCGTGTAAATGGGGGATGTCCTTCTGGCAAGTAAAAACTATTTGGAGATTAACTATAGCAGGGGTAGGCAACCTGTGGCACTCCAGCTGCTGTGAAACTACAACTCCCAGCGTGCATACTTCTCTGCTCTTCTCAGAACTCTCACAGAAATGAATGGAGCATGCTGGGAATTGTAGTTTCCCAACAGCTGGAGTGCAGAAGGTTCCCAACAGCTGGAAATTGTAGTTTCCCAACAGCTAGAGTGCAGAAGGTTCCCAACAGCTGGAAATTGTAGTTTCCCAACAGCTAGAGTGCAGAAGGTTCCCAACAGCTGGAGTGCAGAAGGTTCCCAACAGCTGGAAATTGTAGTTTCCCAACAGCTAGAGTGCAGAAGGTTCCCAACAGCTAGAGTGCAGAAGGTTCCCAACAGCTAGAGTGCAGAAGGTTCCCAACAGCTGGAGTGCAGAAGGTTCCCAACAGCTGGAAATTGTAGTTTCCCAACAGCTAGAGTGCAGAAGGTTCCCAACAGCTAGAGTGCAGAAGGTTCCCAACAGCTGGAGTGCAGAAGGTTCCCAACAGCTGGAGTGCAGAAGGTTCCCAACAGCTGGAGTGCAGAAGGTTCCCAACAGCTGGAAATTGTAGTTTCCCAACAGCTGGAGTGCAGAAGGTTGCCGATATCTGAACTATAGTGTTAAAAGGGTTATCCAGCCTTGGAGCTGAAAAACCTTTAGGCCCTCCGCTGTCCTGCTAAACCAAAAAAATCCTTACCTTTCCATGGTGCCGCTGTTCCTCTGTCCCCGGCTGCTTTGAGTCCAAGCAAGAGGCAGCTTGGTCCCATGACAGCTGTGGCCAATCACAGGCCTCAGTGGTTACAGCAGCTTGATCGGTACATCACTGCTGTAATGTGGTGTTCAACCCACTGTGACCGCCGAGGATTGGCGGCAGTGGTCATGGAACCAAACTGCTTCCTGATGCTGCGCCTACTGAAAGTGCCCAGAATGGAGCCACGGCTGGAGCGCAGAGAGGCAAGTGTAGAAATTTGTGTTCAAGGGAACAGCGGAGGACCCCAGTGGTCGTCAGCTCCAAGGCCAGACAACGCCTTAAACTATCTTTCGCCTCCATACTCACAATGATTGCTAAATATAAATGGCACTGACAAAGCGCTGATCATAAGCTGTATCATCATTTGGCTAGGACAGAAATTTGTCTCTGTAAGAGGACCCATTAATACCGTAATTAGCCAATGTACTTCCCAAATATGTATTTATTTTAACATATGTAACCGGGAGATCTGCATTTGACCCATTATGTGACCTCTGAAACCAAGTGGCTGTCACTGCAAAAGAGACTCTAGTTGGAAACTGTGATACAGAAACACGCTAGTTACTTGTGTTAAATTGCTGCAGGAGAAGACCTCTTACCTTGGTTGTGTCATGAGTTTTTAATATATTGTCTATGATGTCAGAAAGATTCAAGTGTAATTCCTAGAAAAAGTAAAGAATATTGGTAAGCAAACGCATCCACTGCAAGCATGCAATAAAACGACTGAAAAAATAGTGGTATTAGGGCAAATAATAGGAATGCAGATGGATGTGCACTACTGCCAGGTGTTAGTTTGTGAACTACTTCTCAAAGCACCTTCAGAAAACCCTTCTGGTTATGGAAAGGTAAAGACTAATCTAATAAAAGGAATTATTCAGTTTAACCATCTGTTTATAAAGACATCCACTTTTATTTCCACCTTGTAGCCAACATGCGCAGCGCTTGGTGAGAACGTTGAGCCTATCACACTCAGACTCTGCTAGAAGACCAAGGAGGTTCTCAACAAGTGGTGTCTATGTGAGCTACAGGGTGGAAATAAAAGTGGATGTCTTTCCACCCACCTGAGGACTGAGTATGACCAGACAGCTCATTTGATTGATCAAATGTAGTCCCTGTTATGTGTGCATCATGTTAGTGGCGTAATGGTCTAAGACAGGTGTACACAGACACCATAGGGTCCCATAGCAAAACTTAGTAAGGGCCTAGAGTGAGATGTCTGATTAATTTACATAATTATTATTTTTTGAGTGGAGGAATGTTCTATATTAAAAAATAAATAAATCACGAACCACCTCAACCATGTGCATCATAAATATCATGCTCGCCAGATTTTTCTGTGTATTTACACTTCACAACTGGCATAATACATTAATAAATACCTCCCTTACAGCTGTAAATCTCCTGCTTCCCTTCACTACTTAATAAAACTGCCTCCAGCTACCACTAGAGGGAGCTCTGAGCATTGGCATTAATACAGTTACCTTTGTACTCAATGGCAGCTGTAAAATCTTTTTGCAATGAGCTCCCCCTAACGGCAGCTGCAGGAAAATGTCAGAATTGCCTAAACCCGGAATGCTCAACCTGTGGCCCTCCAGCTGTTGTAAAACTACAACTCCCACCATACCCTGCTGAAGACTGTTAGCTGTCGGCGTCCAGGCATGCTGGGAGTTGTAGTTTTGCAACAGCTGGAGGGCTCCAGGTTGGTCATCCCTGGCCTAGACAGACAGTAAGAAATCCTTCCTACCTATATAGGTAAACATGACATTCGGGCACCTGGGAAAGCTGTGTAGCCCTTTCTGTAGTGTCAGTGAACTGGTACTGTCTAATATTACTGCACACACAGGAGGAGGTTTTGTAAGAAACCGCTAAGGGTAGACTCACACCTCCATTTAACTGATCCGCCAGAGAATAGCCTAGCATAATTCACTGGATCCAGCCTACCCGGAGCACAATCACCGAGATCCGGACACTTTCCGGCGAAATGTTAGCTTTCGGCTAGACAAAAACAGTTGCGTGTGGTAGAGGATAGCCTGCAAGATCAGTTAAACAGAGGTGTGCACCTACCCTATGTTTCCAGCCCTTTGATTGTGCTCTGGATGTAATGTTATCAGTATGCAATGGAGATTAAAATTAGAGAACAATTTATAAACAGGTAATTTTTTCAGAAATAATGTTATCTTCATAGCTCAGCCGTGGAAGGAGCTGTTGTTGTGGCTGTACCATGCTACTAGAACAGTGTTTTACAAAATAACCAAGGCACGTCAACAAAAAAAACATTCTTTTGCAGAAAACACAATGATCAAAAATTAGAGAACATCAACGACTGTAGCATAGAGAAAGAGTACAACTAGTAATGAGCGAACTTGTGTTTTAAGAAAGGTTTTTTGTTGACGTGCCTTGGTTATTTTGTAAAACACTGTTCTAGTAGCATGGTACAGCCACAACAACAGCTCCTTCCACTGCTGAGCTATGAAGATAACATTATTTCTGAAAAAAATCAACTGTTTATAAATTGTTCTCTAATTTTAATCTCCAGTGCATACTGATAACAGCCTGTCTCCAGTCGAAGATGGAGAGGCAGGGAGGAAGAAGGAACTTCTCTGGCTGCAGGAAATCTCCAAAAACTGCTTTCTGTATCAGTTTGAAGATGTCCAGGCAGAAAAAGGTAAAGAACAAACTTTTACGTAACAGGTTATGCTTTTTTTTTCTTGCTTTTCAGGCTTTAGTGTCCCTTTAACTAGAAATGAGTACAAAGGGCAGTGGGTGGACTATGCATGAAAGCCACCATTATTTCTAAATAGCACTATCTGTAACACAATATCAAGCACTGAATGACAGAGTCAATTACAACATATGCAAGTAGAGCTCTTACAGGTATGGCATCAGTGCGGTTATCTTTCCAGACCTCTAGTAGTGCAAGAACCATCTCTTCCAGTTCATTACGAGACAAAACACCATCACGGTCTATGTCAAACACCTTGAAACAAACTGATAAAAAAAAAAACAGAAGAAAACATTTCAGATAACCAAAATGTAAGACATTCGTTGATCAAACATGTAATGCGTGTGTTCTTTGGCCTGGGCCTTCTTTTCCAGCCCTGCTGGCTCATTTTGAAACATCTGTACTTGCTATATATAGCAGCTTGTAGGTCAGGGGTAATAAACTCGAATTTCAAATTAACTTCAAGTGACCTCAGGCTTATTTGACATTATCTGGTGTTTGTTCTGTCTTCAAACTAAACACATGCCATACTGCAAATGTACCTTAAAGGGGTATTCCAGCAAGTTATCCCCAATTCGCAAGATAGGGGCTAACTCTTAGATCAGTGGGAGTCCTACCACTGATCACAGGAACAGTGGCGGCCATACTCTGCAGGGTCCCCTAAAATGACTGGAGCAGCACGTTGAGCATGCACACTGCCTCTAGGGGATTGCCGAATATGACACTCTGCTATTTATGGCAGTTCCCATAGAGATGAATATAGCGATCGTGCCCATGCATCACCTGCTGCTTCATTCGTTTAGGGGGGCCCTGGGGAGTACAGAACCCCTATTTTCATGATCAGTAAGCTTTCCAGCAGTAGGACACCGACTGATCTAGTAGTTATCCCCTACGCTGCAGATAGGGAATAACTCAAAATGACTGGAATCCCCCTTTACATTGTAAGATGTGGCCATAAATGTTCTAAAGATTAAACTTAATTTCTCTTTCATAGCAAGTTTGCCCAGTTCTGCAACTGTATAAGATAAAATGAAACAAAAACACTGTTCCTATGCTACTAATTTGCTAAGGAACCTTCAGGCACATGCTCAACCATTGTGTTACACATCTATTCAATTGCTAAGAGAGAAACTAAACAGGCAACAGTAGCCATCGGTTTTGCCAGAAACAAGGGCTTCTCCTTAATGAAAGCAAAATGCAAAGTTACATTTTTGTCTCTCAGCTAGGGGTCCCCTGCAGCAAGCAGATAAACCACACGATATTTCCTTGAAGTCTATGTGGTTGTCACGGTTTTCATCAAATGCATTAAACAACCCTGAAATAAGGACAGAAAAGAAAACGTGTTACCAACGGTCTTGTAAAATACTAACATTTAAACATATAGTACATGTCAGACACCTAAAATTAATTTTACTTGACCTACGACAAGAATAATCAGCGAAAAGAAACGTGATAATAATAGTGCGCTTAAAAAAAAAAACTGACTTAATAGCTAAAATATTCAAGACATCTCAAACATTTACATTTCAAGAAACCATACATTTTTATGTTTTAAATATATGTTTTGAATGAAAAAAAAACTCTCTCTTCTTCTTTTTAATAAAGTTATGTTAAAATCAAGCGGAAGCTAGTTCAAACACTACAATTCGTATTACGTATTTTAAAGTGCCATTGCCAGTAGATCCTGCCCGCTCTACATATAAAAGGACTTAAGTACAAACATAAGACAAAAACAAGCACAATAAGCTAAACGAGTAACAAACTGGTACACAGGGAGAAAAGACTGTTAGGCCTCTTTCACACGAGCTGACGGATGCGTTCAGGGTGTGTTCAGGGAAACTCACACCATTTTGCAAGCAAGTTCAGTCAGTTTTGTCTGCGATTGCGTTCAGCTGTTTAGTTTTTTCCATGCGGGTGCAATGCGTTTTGATGAGGTTTTCACACGCGAAGCCCCATTCACTTCTATAGAGCCAGGGCTGCGTGAAAAACGCAGAATATAGAACATGCTGCGATTTTCACGCAACACAGAACTGATGCGTGAAAAAAATGCTCATGTACACAGACTCATTGAAATGAATGGGCCCGGATTCAGTGCAGGTGCTATGCGTTCACATCAAGCATTGCACCCATGAGGAAAAGTTGCTAGCTTGAAAGGGGCCTTAGGCGAGAATCCCGCGCAGGTGCAATGCGTGAGGTGAACACATTGCACCCGCACTGAATCCGGACCCATTCACTTCAATGGGGCTGTGCAGATGAGCGGTGATTTTCACGCATCACTTGTGCGTTGAGTGAAAATCGCAGCATGTTCTATATTCTGCGTTTTTCACGCAACGCAAGCCCCATAGAAATGAATGGGGCTGCGTGAAGATCACAAGCATCCGCAAGCAAGTGCGGATGTGGTGCGATTTTCATGCATGGTTGCTAGGAGATGATAGGGATGAGCAACCCCGAACCTCTTTAAAGTAAATTCACTGTATTATTTTCCCTTATAACATGGTTCTAAGGGAAAATAATAGCATTCTTAATACAGAATGCTTACTAAAATGTGGCTTGAGGGGTAAAAAAAAAAAAAAAAAAAAAGACCTGTGCAAGACCTGTGCAGGACCTGCGCCGACGTCACAGCGCTCACCACGTGGTGAGCACGATTACGTCGTCAAAGGTCCTTTTGCAGGTCCTGAAAGAACCTCATCCAACAATTCAGAGATTAACTACAATACATACTGTATGCCAGGCCCTCTTATCAAAATCAGCGTCTGACCTAACAAATGCTCTTCTGGATGAATGGACAAAAATTTCCAGAGACATACTCCACTTTTTTAGAAAGTCTTCCCAGAAGAGTGAAAGCTATTTTAGCTGCAAAAGGGGACCAAATTCATATAAATGCCTAAGAATTTAGAATGGGATGTCATGAAGACTACGGCAGGTGAAATATGTAGGTGCCCCAATACTTTTGTCCATATAGTGCATAACATTTTTGACGCAAGGAAGCCACTTGAAAGAGCACAGCATTTGTACCTTTGAACAGCTGAGCAGGTGAACAGGGAGGGGAGAGGAACCATCTTTTGTTTTAATGACATGACATGCAACGAGACATGAATTGCCCAGAGTCTGAGGTGGAATACGACATGGCAAGATGGAGAAGGTGAAGGAGGAACAGGGACTACTAAGCTAGGGCATGTAGTAGCCGCTGAAGTACAGGGGCGGACAACACCAGGTTAAATCGAGGAGGATGTGAAAGACTGGGGCACCAAGAGAAAAGGTGGTGATGGTAGGAATTTTGTATTTTATATTATGGGGCTGTCTCCGGGTGCTAGACCCATGTGGATGCGGTTTGCCCCATCAAGCTTGCCTAGTTCTTTCTTCTTGCTGCACTAATTCATGTAGCAGCCAGTTGGAAAACCACAGGCCTCTCTATTGCTGCTTTTAAAGCAAGGATGGATAGAATGGCCATTTTTGAAAAAATAGCTGTCATTGGGGATGATAGAGTAGAGGTGGTCACGAGCACTATGGCAGCCATAGGTATCCTCCTCTCATTCCTCCCACTCACCTCGATTTATGTCCCTGTAGAGGCAGATGATCTCTGGGATGTCCCATCGGCATTTAATATCTCTGCCCAGCAAGCCGTGGCTCCCTGCCCCTCATTCCCCATAGTCACCTTAGCTCTTTAGTTGCTGTAGACCAACTGTAATATATTGTTCTTCTGGTATTTTTTATTCTGCATGTCCTACTGCTCTGGTTGTATACAGTACTGCCAGCATGACCTCCTGCATAAGGTCTTTCTTGTTTGCCAACCAGGCTATATTTTTATGTATCATTTGAAACCATTTTATAATAAATCTTTTGAAATTAATTATGGAGCATGGAGATCAAAGCAAAGGAGAGCAATAACAGGAGACCTTCATTGCTCAGGCAAATTATTCTTTTGTTAACGCTTTCTTATACTTTATTTACAGGGGTAGTCCCATCTCAGACATTGGGGGCACATCGCTAGGGTATGCTCCCATTGTCTGATAGGTGCGAGTCCCACCTCTGGTACCCACACCTACCTCGTAAACGGAGCTGGTACAAGTGAAGGAGAGTGCACAGCGCTCGGCTATTTTCAGCAGCCCCATAGAAATTAATGGAAGGCAGCTGCACTTGCGCAATGCGTTCCCCTTCACTTTGCTGGCTCAGTTTATGAGACAGGTGGGACCTCCACCTATCAGAAAATGAGAGCATATCCTAGCGATATGTCCCCAATGTCTGAGATGGGAACACCCCTTTAAGAGAAGATTCATCTCCCCAGCACTCCGATCCAGCCTACTTGCACTCACACAGATGCCTGAGCTGCTTTCGGCTTCAACAGGTATGTCCTTTTTCTCTTTGCACAAGCACAGCTCAGAATTAGGGGACTTAAAAGGTGTTGTTTCACTCCATAAAATAGCATTTATTATGTAGAGGAAGTTAATACAAACCTCTTACTAATGTATTGTGATTGTCGATATTGCTTCCTTTGCTGGCTGGATTCATTTTTCCATCACATTATACACTGCTTCATTCCATGGCAACAACCACCCTGCAATCCAGCAGTGGTGGTCATGTTTGTACACTATAGGAATAGTGCGCTCCTAAAGTCCCGGCCAACAGAGATGCCGGCACTTTTTCTTATAGTCTGCAAGCACGACCACCACTGCTGGATTGCAGAGTGGTCGTAACCATGGAAACGAGCAGTGTATAATGTGATGGAAAAATGAATTCAGCCAGCAAAAGAGGCAGTATGGACAATAACAATACATTAGTAAGTGACTTCACTTTGTCTACATATTAAATGCAATTACTGAAGTGAGACGACCCCTTTAAGGAGATACATGTCGTTTTCCACCCTCCCCAATGCAGTGTCCTCTGACTTTGCATAGAACTGTTTGCCTGAACATTTCTGAGTATCTCTTATACACTGATCTATAAGGAGGTGTGAGTTAATCAGTCATTAGATTATCTACCAGTTATCACATTAGATATTTTTTTTATCAAAAGGCAGCGATTTTATAGCTACATTGTACAATAAAAATACCTTCACTCAACGACTGATGAATTGGTGGGGAAATCAAAGGGACAAATGTTTCCAGGTCAAAGCGTCCTGTCCTCGACTGAGCCTTTAATAGCCAATATCTTTTCTCCAGGTCAATGATGTCAGACTCTTCCACTGTTGACGTAATCCATAAAAAGTGAATGTTAGAAGCCTTACAAGTACATTAGTACCATACATATCACTAGATTTAAAAAGGGCAGACTACAGTAACCAAAACTTTATTAGCATGCATGACCTCCCGCTTTCCCTAAAGAGAGATAAAATCCTACATGGAAAAAAATGGCTTCAGAAGGGTTTTCTAAACTCAGACTGTAACAGATTTATGAACAGGAGAAAAACAAATTATATACACATATATATATATATATATACACACAAGCTTTGTACATATGTTGCACTGTTAAAGAAGGACTGGTTTAAGAAAAGGGGGGGCCATCGTTTGTAAGCAGTTAAGCGCACCGACGGTGGGACCAAGACACTCGGAACACCCTTGCTCCTCCTGCTTCCTGTGCTAGCCCCTCCCTCTATTTCTTAATTGACAGGACCAGGCAAGATGGCTGTACAGGAACCTAAAGGAGTAGACTGAACAGAACAAGGCTGCAATACTCTGAACAGCCGCTATGAAAAATACAGCGTCCCGAGTATGAACATCGAACATAACCATGTAAACACTGAAGACATCGCAGTGCGGCAGAGATCAAACAGCTGATCGGCAGGGGAGCAGAGAGTTGGACCCTCACAGATTTCATATGGATGGCTTGTCCTGAGGACAGATCATCAATATAGGAAAGTTGGATAACTCCTTGAATTATCTTTGGAGAATGAATCAAAGCTCGCTGGTGGTACCATCATACTCAATGATTCATTCTGTAAGAAAGAAGTCATAATGCTAGCACTAACAATGAAGGTGGAGTTCTGAAATACACCATCTTTGTTGGATTCATTCCAGCACAAAGCCACCATATACCGTATGAGAGTCCGTAAACTTGTGCTGTGGTGGTTACATGGAATGTTACTTCATCCTTTACCATGGATTTCTTGTTGGACAACAAGGAGTGACAACTGCAGTAAAAATGCTCAGTCCATAATGACGTGCTAATTTCATCAGCTATATCAGAAATACACAATGTATTGCCCTAGGTGTCCAACATCCATTGTTTTTGAGTGCATGGAGCCTCCCGGCGTGTCTGTACAATAAGACCATGATTATTATATTGCCAATGCCACATGAAAAAAAACGGCTAAGAGCTTATCAAATATCAAGATGCTTGAGGTGTCATAGAAGAAATATTTTACATTACAGAATGTACCTCCTGTCAACTAAAGGACACTGCAGTCAAACCTTTCCTTTCCAAAAAGGCTGACAACAGTGTCATAGCTGCCAACATCTAAACAAAATATCCAAGGACACAACTTTGCAAGTGCACCAAAGCTTCTCGTAGAAAGTGCTATCTAGGCACAGCCGTAGGGTACCACAAATGCCATTAAGGGTACTTTCACACTTGCGGCAGAGGATTCCGGCAGGCAGCTCCGTCGCCGGAACTGCCTGCCGGATCTGTCAAAACGTATGAAAACTGATGGCTTTTGTCAGTCGGATCAGTATCCTGATCCGTCTGATAAATGCATTGAAATGCCGGATCCGTCTCTCCGGTGTCATCTGGAAAAAAACGGTTCCGGCAATTTTTTTTTTTTCACATTTTCATGCCGGATACGTTTTGCCGGAACACTCAGGGCCGGATCCGGCATTAAAGCATTTCAATGGGAAAAAATGCAGGATCCGGCATTCTGGCAAGTGTTCCGGAATTTTGGACAGAGATAAAACCGCAGCATGCTGCGGAATTATCTCTGTCCTGAAAAGGCAAAAAGACTGAACTGAAGACATCCTGATGCATCCTGAACGGATTGCTCTCCATTAAGAATGCATTAGGATAAAACTGATCAGTTATTTTCCAGTATTGAGCCCCTAGGACGGAACTCCGTGCCAGAAAAGAATAGCGCTAGTGTGAAAGTACCCTAAGGGGGCACAAAATAAGGATGTTCGTTTATGCAGATCAAGGTCAGCTCATTCAAATCCGGATCAGTCTCACAAATGCATTGCAAGAACGGATCCGTCTCGCCGCTTGTCATGCGGACAGACAGATCCGTCTTGTATTTTTTTTTACATTTTTACCGGTCTGCGCATGCGCAGGCCGGATCCGGCATTCCAGTATTTTGAATGCCGGATCCGGCACGAATACATTCCTATGGGGAAAAATGCTGGATCCGGCATTCAGGCGAGTCTTCAGTTTTTTCGCCGGAGATAAAACCGTAGCATTCTAGGGTTTTATCTTTTGCCTGATCAGTCAAAATGACTGAACTGAAGACATCCTGATGCATCCTGAACGGATTACTGTCCATTCAGAATTCATGGGGATAAAACTGATCAGTTTTTTTCCGGTATAGAGCCCCTGTGACGGAACTTTATGCCGGAAAAGAAAACCGCTAGTGTGAAAGTACCCTAACTCTCTCCGTCAGACCATCACTGAGACCAGAAAGACTGTCCTGTACTGACTTAAGTAGGATAGAACACATTACGTTAATCAATGCACTGCTCTTCTGTGGGTATCCTCATAGATTGTAAGCTCTTGTGAGTAGGGCCCTGACTCCTAGTGTTTTAGCTGTATATTAGCCAGTTACTTTTTTGAACACGAACCCTATGAATTTGTAAAGAGCTGCGGAATATGGTGGCGCTATATAAATAATTATTATTATTATGTGTTCTTGCATAGCAAGACCACATACTATTATCTCACATATATATTATTATTATGTGTTCTTGCATAGCAAGACCACATACTATTATCTCACATATATATTATTATTATTATTATTATTATTATAGCCAAATTTGCCACCCTAACTCCTCCCACAGTTTTTACACTACATAGACAAAAATTTACCAAAACGTGCAGATTGTACCCGATCGGATTGCTATTACTTTGTGGAGCGATCCCACCCCCGGGGCCCCCGTGGCGGGCCCCGGAAGCCCCCTTTTTTCCCATAGACTTTGACAGGGTAAATTTTCAAATCGCTCCCACTCGCACAGATTTTAAACTAAAGTCACCAAACTTGGGTCACTTAGTCATGGAGTCAACCCGAAAACTTTGGGCACATTTCGGGGACCCCAAAAAGTGGGCGGGGCCACACAGAACCAATCAAAATCTCCCCATTGACTTTAATGAGACCTTCAAATTGCTACTTCTCCCACATTTTTAGGAGTACAAATTCCAAACTTTGCAGACTTGGTCGGCACCCACCCAAGTACCTTGCTTTTGCTTTGTTACCCGATCCCACCCTCCGGGCCCCTGGGACAGGGCCCCCAAAATCCACGTTTTTCCCATTGACTTTGACAGGGACAATTTTCAAATCTCTCCCAGTCGCACAGATTTTAAACTAAAGTCACCAAACTTGGGTCACTTAGTCATGGGGTCAACCTGAAAATTTCTGTCACATTTTGGGGGACATTAAAAAGTGGGCGGAGCTACAAACCACCAATCAGATTTTCCCTATTGACTTCAATGAGAAACTTTTAAATTGCTGTCATTCTCACAGTATTTAAGCCAGAATACCCAAACTAGGCACCGTAGGTCATTGGGTGACTGGGGTCAAAAAAAATTAAAAAGTGGGCGGGGTCTACAACGGCCAATCAAATTTCAGCCATTTGTTTAAATGGGAAAAATTCAAACTGCCGCTGCTCTTAGACTGTTAATGGCAGGGTTCCCGAAACTTGGCACAGTTGGTCACTGGAGGACTGTGCCAATGTATATCTCATTTTGGGGATGCTAAAAAGTGGGCGGAGCCACAAACAACCAATCAGATTTTCCCTATTGACTTCTATAAGAAACCTTTAAACAGCTGTCATTCTCACAGCACCCAAACTCGGCAGGGTGGGTCAGTGTGAGACAAAGGTCAAAATTTATAAAAGTGGGCGGAGTCTACACTCCACCCAGTTACTCCGCCCACTTCAGTTGTAAGCTACTGGTGGAGGCAAGAACACATCACACAATTTCCCCAGAAATTGTACCTTTTCTAGTTATTATTATTATTATTATAGCCAAATTTGCCACCCTAACTCCTCCCACAGTTTTTACACTACATAGACAAAAATTTACCAAAACGTGCAGATTGTACCCGATCGGATTGCTATTACTTTGTGGAGCGATCCCACCCCCGGGGCCCCCGTGGCGGGCCCCGGAAGCCCCCTTTTTTCCCATAGACTTTGACAGGGTAAATTTTCAAATCGCTCCCACTCGCCAGGCTTTGACGCTAAAGTCACCAAACTTGGGTCACTTAGTCATGGAGTCAACCCGAAAATTTTGGGCACATTTCGGGGACCCCAAAAAGTGGGCGGGGCCATACAGAACCAATCAAAATCTCCCCATTGACTTTAATGAGAACTTCAAATTGCTACTCCTCCCACATTTTTAGGAGTACAAATTCCAGACTTTGCAGACTTGGTCGGCACCCACCCGAGTACCTTGCTTTTGCTTTGTTACCCGATCCCACCCTCCGGGCCCCTGGGACAGGGCCCCCAAAATCCATGTTTTTCCCATTGACTTTGACAGGGACAATTTTCAAATCGCTCCCAGTCGCACAGATTTTAAACTAAAGTCACCAAACTTGGGTCACTTAGTCATGGGGTCAACCTGAAAATTTCTGTCACATTTTGGGGGACATTAAAAAGTGGGCGGAGCTACAAACCACCAATCAGATTTTCCCTATTGACTTCAATGAGAAACTTTTAAATTGCTGTCATTCTCACAGTATTTAAGCCAGAATACCCAAACTAGGCACCGTAGGTCATTGGGTGACTGGGGTCAAAAAAAATTAAAAAGTGGGCGGGGTCTACAACGGCCAATCAAATTTCAGCCATTTGTTTAAATGGGAAAAATTCAAACTGCCGCTGCTCTTAGACTTTTAATGGCAGGGTTCCCGAAACTTGGCACAGTTGGTCACTGGAGGACTGTGCCAATGTATATCTCATTTTGGGGATGCTAAAAAGTGGGCGGAGCCACAAACAACCAATCAGATTTTCCCTATTGACTTCAATAAGAAACCTTTAAACAGCTGTCATTCTCACAGCACCCAAACTCGGCAGGGTGGGTCAGTGTGAGACAAAGGTCAAAATTTATAAAAGTGGGCGGAGTCTACACTCCACCCAGTTACTCCGCCCACTCCAGTTGTAAGCTACTGGTGGAGGCAAGAACACATCACACAATTTCCCCAGAAATTGTACCTTTTCTAGTTGTTATTACTATGCATATCAGGAAAACAATGGAGTTGTAAAACGGTTATCCCAAACAGATAACATCTTCCCCTCACAGCAGCAGTAAACTGGCATTGAATAATCTATCTTTATAGGTCTTCATAAGTCTCATCAATCGTGTTGACTGCCGCTTTTTAAATTTCATTGTACTGTTGAAATAAATAAAACAGCCAAGAAAATATAAAAAAATAAAATAAAAAATGTGTTTGGCAAATATATTTTCTGATGAAAGTGTCCCTTTAAAATATTGTTGTTAAAGCAAGTTTGTCACCTTGTTTTTGCTTATTAAAACTCACATAGTGTCAGGTAGAGCTGGCAGAAACATTGACAAAGGGTTTTCCGAGATTATTATTATTTTTTTTATCCGATTGGTAGGGGTCCGACACTCAGGACCCCCACCAATCAGATGTTTTGAGAAGCCAGCGGCACTCCTGTGAGCACCATGGCCTTCTAGAAGCATTGTATCGTGGTTGTGCTTGGTATTGCTGCTCAGCCCCATTCACTTGAGGCCACGTGACACAAAGGTGTTGTCACTCGGCCTAGCAAAAGCAGAGAAAAGGCTGTGGTGTTACTGCGAATGCCGCTGCCTTCTCAAACAGCTGATCGGCGGAGGTCCCAGGTGTAGGACCCCCACCAATCAGATACTGATGACCTGTCCAGAAGGTAGGTCATCAATATAAAAATCCCGGGAAAACCCCTTTTATAATGTAAACTGTTGCTTCAATTAGCTGAAAAAGTAGTTTGAACACCTATGTAAATGGTTTGTTCGGAGCACTTATGGTGGGCCCTTTACCCTGGGTGCACCCTTGTTTCTTCTCTCTGTTCACTAAGACCCTGATATCCTTCGCTGATTGACAGATTCAGGCTTCTGAGAACTACTCTTGCTTGGCCTGGTAATCACACTCATGCGTCAAATTTTCGGCACATGTGCAGTACACCACTTCTCTCAAAGCAGTGTGACACTAGGTTTAGTTTCATAAGCAAAAATAAGGTGGGAGGCGCCCGAATAAAAAAAAAAAAAAAAGTCCTGGCTGACCACTTTTCAGCGGGCTCATCACTATCATTTAAGCAGAGAGGATCATAAGATAATATAACGCATCTCCATTACAAAGGAGGAGGCAGATAACACAGGGGAAAGACAAGTGTGATGGAACTAGCTGGACTGTAGAAAAGGTGACCATTTATTGAGCTGAAGCTCCATTCTGGCTAAGGGTCCATTCACACATCCGCAAAATAGGTCCGCCGCATCCATTCCACAATTATGCGGAACAGGTGCGGACCCATTCATTTTCAATGGGGCCAGAATGTGCTGTCCGGATCCGCAAAAAAATAGAACGTCCTATTATTTTCCGTAATTGCAGACAAGAAAAGGCATTTTCTATGAGAGTGCAAAAAAATGCAGAACGCACATTGACGGTGTCTGTGTTTTGTGGATCCGCAAAACACATACGGACGTGTGAATGGACCCTTAAAGTGGAGGCTGCCTCTATGATGTTCATATGTCATATACCCACATTTGCTTTGGACTGTTGTGCCTGGTTTACACGGTCTGAGGAGCGGACGATTCAGGCGCGGGAAGGAGACAACTGTATGCTCATTCAGAAACCCGGAAACAATAATTTACTTGCTTGTATGAATGACAGTTACACCCGATGAATGAGCGTTTTGCTCGCTTGTTGGGTGATCTGCGGCACCATTAGACGGGCAGATATTATTGGGAATGAGTGTTTGTAGGAACGTTTCTCCCCGATAATCTGCCCGACAATTAGGCCATTAGTTTTAGTAAAACCCTACAGGACTAGGGACAATCACCCCTGCAGGACCTTGCGATTAATCGATTAGATGACTACTTGTTAGTGATTTTGCGCACATGAAGAAGGCTTAATAGTCCAAACTTTATTTGCTGGGCTACCAAAATATTCTTTGTGCGTTTTTCTGATTCATAGGACTGTTTTAACATTTTTTAAGAGACTCTTTTTTTTCTGTTTTAATTTTACTAGCGTTAGGGCATACAAAAGGAAATAAAAGTCAGTTTAGAGTTCTTTATTCTTTTAATTCACAAGCCGACATTAAAATATAGTACAGAAATAGGCTCCCTATTTTGTGTTTGAAATGTAGTATGTATAGTCTGGGTGCCGCTATGGCGTGGGTGACATTTCTTATTTTCTTTATTTGTAATATATATCATTTTATACATTTTTATCATAATATCCATGAGTTATCTTTTTTTTTTTTTTTTTTTTTTTTTTATCATCTTGCAGATTTCCACTGAAACGGGAGAATCCACAGGAGCCCCAATCAGAGGGTAAAACAGCTTCCTGTCACTGGCAGAGCAGAATTGGGTCTGCCAAGGCCTAGCAGCTCTGCCATCATACAAGAGCACTTATTGAGTAATATATAGTCTGGAAAAGAGAAGACAGAAGCAGTTATAAACCAATTTTATCTCCTAGGTGTCTCGGCCAGCCGGGCACCTGACTTGCTCCTGTTGGTTGCAGAAACTCTGCTTTCATATAAGTTTAAAACATATGACTACAATTCTGCTGTTTCTCTACATGTAAATATAAAATTATAATTCATTCCCACTCATTAGACGATCCTGCTTAGCATGTCTGACACATAGACGACAGACAAATTAGTCTGCTATTTTAGAAGCGTAGAAGAGATGACATACTGTCAACATTAAAGTCACTGGCTGATAGGAGGCATTAATGGAGTTTCAATTAGAGCATTAAATAAGACTTAAAGGATAACTGTCACATTTAGACCCTAATTTAAATTTTCATATATGTAGTTACTAATAACATGATATTCCAGAATCAGTTACTATTAGACTGACTTACCCCATATTTAATAAGATTCAGCCCTTAGCAACCAGTCTGCATAAAACTGCAATCTCACTATTCAGTTAAGATGGCCGCCACTGCCCTCACCCTGAGCCTATTCCCGCCTGCCCTCACTAGCCAGTAACAATAGCCCCCCTAAAGGGTTAATCTCCTGCAGCACAAAGGGGTCCTCTTACCACATGTTGCTTTCATTTATACACTGAGCAGATGGCAGATCTCCCTTCCCTGGTCTGCGCTGCTTCGACTCTGCATCCTCCAGCTCTGCTGAGTGAGGGAGCGTCTGCCAAGCGCAGGGACAGGGAGAAGTGCACACAGCCCAGGCACTGTTATCAGGTGCTGGGGAGGACCTGGCTTTAATCATTTACTTACAGTCCCTGGCTGTCAGTAATGTAACCCTTGCACGCTGCAGACCCTGCATAGCAACCTGATTTTAAGCACAGGTAAAAGTAGGCAGTACAGGGAACAAAACTGTGGAATTAAGGGGTAATTGAGTACACAGTGAAAAGTTGAAATAGGGCCACCAAGGAGATATTAATCACCACAATCCAATACTCCCCAAAAAATATACGACACATACTTTAAAGTAGGGGTATATGTGACGGTGAAAACATGGCTGAAAATCGGACTAACATGCGATAGTAAACGGTAATAAAATACTCTCATTGGCGCCACTAGTCAGGGAAGTGCTGCAAAGACGTAGCGGTACCATCATCGCAATAAAAAACAGCCAACGCTAAAGTATGTCTTATTGTCTTGCACAAACAACCCAAATGCAATGCTACATTCTAATAACTGGGATAAAAAAACCAGCAACATTAATTAAGAAGACTCATAGCTTATAATGATAGTAAACGGTTGTACAACTGTACCTGCAAAATTGTGTAGGCACTAATATGATTAGTACTAATTTTAAAACCACACGTGGACGTGGTTTTTGGCCAAGTGCTGATGCCACTATATGTGTCCTCACCCTGATGCCGCTATATGTGTCCTCACCCTTACAGTCTATAGGGGATGATTATTTGCTCTTTAGTTACCTCATTAGGGTGGTGCTGCAATCTGGAACTACAGTTTAGCCACAGTGTCTAGTTTGTGGTAGTCTGAGAAATGATGGCTTGTCAACTGTCAGAGCATCTCCAAAATCAGGTGCTCATAGCAAGCAGTGTGGTCACAGCAAAAGTGGTTTAAGCAAGGACAACAAATAAACCACCAATAGTTGCAAGCTGACTGCTGTCAATTGCCAAATGTGCCTCCAATGGGCATGTGAACATCAGAACTAGATCATGGAGCATTATAAGAAGGTCACCTAGTTTGATGAATCACATCTTCTTTTGCATCATGTGTACGGCATGTTTGTCCCTTACTTGGAGAAGATGTACTATGGGAAGAAGGCAAGCAGCCTTAGCTTGTGTGATACCTTGGGCAATGTTCTGCTGGGAAACCTTGGGTCCTAGCATTCATGTGGATGTTACTTTGACAAGCACCACCTACCTAAACACACTCTGGGTGTGGGAGCTATGACCATCATCAATTGATCTATGGATCTTGTGCTATCTGCCGACATCTTTATAGCAGAGGCAAAGTAATGAAGTCAGTGATATTGACTACTTAGTGACTACTAATAAGCCTTTTTACTGAAGTAAACAGAGGGGATTTTAACTAAACAACTGGCTTTAATCAATCATTACACGTATCCAAAATGGTGCATTAAAAACTATAACTTGTCCTCCAAAAAATAAGACCTCATACAGGTATATTGATGAAAAAACAAAAAAGTTATAGTTCTTGGAAATGCGATTTTTTTTTAAAATGTGTGTGGTACTAAGGAGTTAATGAGAGGATTGTGAGCTCTACAGAACAGGGAATGTCAGTCTATTATGAAGTTCAGTGGCCAGCAGGAAAAGTGCAGGATTTCAGAATTCATTTTTTTAGCTACTATACATGATAATGACATGGAAAAAACTTAAAGGGCATCTGTCTGGCAAGCTGCGAGAAGGCTGTGGCGCTCAGAGGAGCGCCAGTGCCTTCTCAAGCAGCAGATTGGCTAGGATCCTGGGTGTTGCACCCCCAACGATCAGATACTGATGACGTATCCTGAGAATAGGTCATCTGTATTAAACCCATTTAAACGTTATTGTACTTTTTGTCCCCACAGGACTCCTGAAGGAGTGCATATTTCTTCATTTCTATAATCTTTATAAATATATAATATTTCAATCCATTATTGCCTGTTGGAGTTTAGGGCTGCAACGATTAATCGATGTAATCTATTATATTCGATAACTGGATTCGTTGTCGACGAATCCAGTTATCGAATAATCGCCGATTCGTTGCTATGCGGGCGGGCGGTCCCTGCATCTTTATTTTACCTTTTTACAATGACGCTCCTGTAACAGCCAGGCAGAGCGGACGGCGGCGTAACGTCACTCACTCACGTGACACGCCTGCTCCGCCTCCTTCATTCATGAGGTGGGCGGAGCAGGTGCGTCACGTGAGTGAGTGACGTTACGCCGCCGTCCGCTCTGCCTGGCTGTTACAGGAGCGTCATTGTAAAAAGGTAAAATAAAGATGCAGACGGTGATTAGTCCGACTTATAAGCGCCGGGGCTGTTATGGGGAGGGGGGGAGGATCTGTCTATGGCACTGCTATGGGGAGGGGGGTCTGTGTATAGCACTGCTATGGGGAGGGGGGAGGATCTGTCTATGGCACTGCTATGGGGAGGGGGGGTCTGTGTATAGCACTGCTATGGGGAGGAGGGGGGGTCTGTGTATGGCACTGCTATGGGAAGGGGGACTTGTGCACTGTTATGAGGAAAGGGATCTGTGCACTGTTATGCCCATAACAGTGCACATATCCCCCTCTCCATAACAGCGCCACCCACAGATCCCCCTCTCCATAACTGCGCCACCCACAGATCCCCCTCTCCATAACTGCGCCACCCACAGATCCCCTCTCCATAACTACGCCGTCCACAGATCCCCCTCTCCATAACTGCGCCATCCACAGATCCCCCTCTCCATAACTGCGCCATCCACAGATCCCCCTCTCCATAACTACGCCACCCACAGATCCCCCTCTCCATAACTACGCCACCCACAGATCCCCCTCTCCATAACTGCGCCGTCCACAGATCCCCCTCTCCATAACTGCGCCACCCACAGATCCCCCTCTCCATAACTGCGCCGTCCACAGATCCCCCTCTCCATAACTACGCCACCCACAGATCCCCCTCTCCATAACTACGCCACCCACAGATCCCCCTCTCCATAACTGCGCCGTCCACAGATCCCCCATAACTGCCGTCCACAGATCCCCCATAAGTGTCGTCCACAGATCCCCCATAAGTGTCGTCCACAGATCCCCCATAAGTGTCGTCCACAGATCCCCCATAAGTGTCGTCCACAGATCCCCCATAAGTGTCGTCCACAGATCCCCCATAAGTGTCGTCCACAGATCCCCCATAAGTGTCGTCCACAGATCCCCCATAAGTGTCGTCCACAGATCCCCCATAAGTGTCGTCCACAGATCCCCCATAAGTGTCGTCCACAGATCCCCCATAAGTGTCGTCCACAGATCCCCCATAAGTGTCGTCCACAGATCCCCCATAAGTGTCGTCCACAGATCCCCCATAAGTGTCGTCCACAGATCCCCCATAAGTGTCGTCCACAGATCCCCCATAAGTGTCGTCCACAGATCCCCCATAATAGTGTCGTCCACAAATCCCCCATAATAGTGTCGTCCACAATTTGTTTTAATATGGCCTTTGAACATATTTTTTCAAGTAAGATCATATAAACCTCTGTTTTGTAATTTTGTCGTTTTTGCCGATTAATCAATTAATCGTAGAAATTAATCGGCAACTAATCGATTATTCAAATAATCGTTAGCTGCAGCCCTATTGGAGTTACACTGACAAACTATTAGACTATGCTTCTGGCATGGCCTAATGGGCAGCTACATGTGGCAAACCTGGGAACATTTGTTAGCCGCTCTCTGCCATAGTAAAGCACTGGCAGCGCCCACTCTCTGTCAGAGAGCTCATATTGCTATTGACCCATGTCTATGGGCTGTATGTAGTACTGCAAATTAGCCCTATTTAGTTGAAAAAGGCCATGAACAAGAGGGGCCCCTTTTTTGGAGGAAAGCATCTATGTTTTTCTAAAAAGATAAAGCCCCTAAAACCAAACAAGTAAACACAAAGTTGAAGTGGTTTTGAAGAAAAGGGAAGAAGCACCACTAGAGGCTATGTTCCATAGCAAAGACACAGAATCCAATGCCATACAGTTAAATACTGTGTATACAGAGCTTTAGCTGCCTTTTGGATTAAAGGTTGTGATTCCCTATTCATCTCTTCACTCCTTTGATCATTCAGATTAAAGGAACAATGCACAACTCAATAAAAATACATACGAACAGTATACCAGCTAAACAAGCTAACCTTTCATCATCAGGCTAAAGTAGCCCGTTGCAACAACAGATTCAATTGGCTACGTTATAAATTACGGTATTAGGTGTTCAGTGGTCCTTGAAATTAAAGAGCGCAGAATAAAGATTTGGCATTACTAGGTGACGATTACATTCTCTATTAACAAAATGCAGATCAAGATGTGCACTGTCCTCCACAATGATTTCCAATGTTAATCTGCTGGAAGAAACAGCCTGGAAAAGCCATTGAGGTTCAATGTACAATGATATACAAAGCTTAAAAATCCATATGCATGGACAAGATGGAAAACTGTGCTTGTTCTCCGCTCTAAATGCTAAGCAGTAACCTGCTATCATTTTAACCCAAATTATTTCGCCATTCTATGTTGTTCTAGGTGGCCGAAGATTAATGTATTCAAGTAGAAGGCCTGAATCATGAAAATTGTAAGTAAATACAAAGTCTAAAAACACACTTCTATGCAGGGACTTGAAGAGTAACCTGTAAGAGTACATTCACACAAAGGCCATTAAAAACACACACGCAGTCAGTTTTTTATGGCCATTTCACATCAGTGTGTGCATCCATTTTCTGTCTGTTTATCCATTTTTAATAAGTTTTTCATCCGTTTTTAATGGCCATTAAAATGAATGAATTTAATGGTTTCATTTTTTTTTTTTAAATATCCAAACCACTGCAGTGCCCTCACAGTACACATAATGCCCCCCATAGTACCTCTTGGACAGGAAATGGCCCCCATAGTACCCCTTAATATCATTAATGCCCTCATCAGTGCCCCTTAGTATGATTAATGGTCCGCATAGAGGCCACTAGTATGATTAATGCCTCCAATAGTGCCCCTTAGCAAACTTAATGGCCCCCATAGTGCCCTCCAGTATGATTAATGGACCCATTAGTGCCCCACAGTATGATTAATAGCTCCCAGTAAGAATAAGGGCCTTTCAGGGGTTAAAAAAAAAAAAAAAATTCCTCTTCCACCTGCATGTGCAAGGACACTTATTCCTCACTGCAGGCAGCAGGACCTGACGCTCCCAGAATGATCATGTGACGTCACAACGCTGGGAGAATCAGGTCCTGCTGTCTTCAGTGAGGACAGAGTGTCCATGCGCCTGCAAGTGGAAGTGGAATTATTTTAACTCCTGAAAGGCCCTTTGTACAAGTTTTTAACGATCGTTAGACGCGTACATGGTGTGTCCCTGCACAGTCTGATGCTATCCAATTAGTGCTGTCATTGTCATTTTTTACTTGACCAGGAGAGATGCTTTAAAAACTGACTACAGATTATAAGGCTATGTTCAGCAACTAAATTATCATCCGGATAGGTCATCAATATCAGATTGGCGGGGGTCCGACTCCCTGCACCCCTGCCAATCAGCTGTTTGAAGAGTAGACAGAGCTCAAGAGATTGGGATGGCAGAGCTGAAATGACACTGCTCCACAAATGCAATGTCGACGGCGAGCAGGTAAACGGTAAAGAAAACGAAGCGCTCCCAGAAGCATTGCGTTCTCTTTGAACAGCTGATCGGCAGGGGTGCCAGAAGTCAGACTCACGCCGGTCTGATACTGTTGACCCATCCTGCGGAAAGGTCATTAATACGAGAAATCCAGACAACCGCTTTAGCCCTAAGATGAGGGTCTGTCATTTCTATCTCCAAGGGTGCACGTGGTATGCCCTACATCAGAGTGGAAACATTTCTCAGTTTTACATTAAATCACTCAGGCAAAATGTACAACGTTGGCTAACTAAGGTTAAAGCTGCCAAGTTACAGTAGGATACACCGCAGGAGTACAGACTACCCATCTGACAAGTAAAACATTCATGAACATAGGTAGATTTTATTATATACCCAGAGAGGAACATTCATTGGTAATGAGGGCTATAAATTCAAATCCATTCTATTATTCAGATTTTATAAAAATTGCACTACAAATTGTATATAATGTATTACTATACTTAGTAAAGCATTAAAATGCATAGACTAGAAGTAAAATATATTTTTTATGCTAACAATCATCAAAAGATATAGATAATTAAAAAGTTTGCACTATACAAACTGTATTACATTTTATCACAGCTTCATCTATCCTTTCTTATGCAAAAGTAAAACCCCAAAAATCTTGTAATCATTCAAGGGATCATAAAACAGAAGTAAAAAAGTACAGTAAATAACATCTGTATTTGTGACAACTTCACACACCATTTATATTTGGTGGTCAACTTAAAGTGGTTGTCCAGCTTTGAAGCAATTTTCTGCAGCCTCCCCTTCTCGGCATGCTCCCAGATGCTTGGTTACAGCTCCTTTGGTTTGAACAATCCGGTTCCCTGCTTGTCAACCATCTGGAGTAGACAAGGGTCACATGCCAATTGAGGGATACGTCACTGCCACAACCTGTTATTGGCTGCAGCAGCACATGCGACTCCTGTCCACCTCGGAAGCTGACAATCAGGGAACTGAAGTGCAGTCAACTAAAACAGTTGGAACAAAGTGGCGGGGAGCAGGTAAGTGTGCATCCCTCCACAGATCCGGTGGGGAGGGGTGGAAGCTGCTGAAAATTATTTCAAAAGTTGGACAACCCCTTTAAGCTGATTCAAAAAGGTTTAACACTTAAAGTGTTTAACGATGCTGTACCCTGAAGATTTTGGACCTCCATCATGCTCAGTTACCTACCAGAAGACCTCATAGAAGGTACAAACAGAACAAGATAGGCCACCAAGCAACGGGAAAACTATGTCCTCAATGTTCTTTTCTTCAGTGAGTATAAAGTTCAATGACTAATCAGAAGGGTTCATGAGGACTGCCAAGCGTTATTCGCTGGTGTGGGTCACAAAGCACCCACACTGAAGGTACACTCAAGGCATAGAGGAAGAGTAGTAGGAACATGTATGAAAATAGTGGCAAGTACAATAATTAAAAGAGTATTCTTGCCAGAAGCAATTATTGCTTGTGCACTGGATATCCTCATCTGTGCCATACAATTTCAATGGTGCCACAGGGAGCATGCTTGACCACTACTGCATTCAAACTCCTCCTACTGGGAGTCCCAGTTATCACCTACACAGTACATAATAGCTACAGGCAGGAATACACTTTTACAGTGGCTGCTATCTCTGTTGTGAGGCTTCTGAAAAAGATGCCAGTACACCATATGGAGACAGTCCTGGCCCCTTAAGGGTTCTTTCACATATGTCCGTCAATCCGGCTCAGTTTGCCATTGGCGTGCTGCAGAAATGCCAAATGGACACTGAAGCTAGAACTGATCCTGATTTTCTATGGTTCATATAATTCGATGTCAAATACCACTAGACAGAAAAAAACGCTGCATTCTACATTTTTTGTCGGCCACCGTCGGTCTATAAGTGCGACACGCACATACACATAGATCAGTTGTGTCTGGCTCCACAATCAATGTATGTGCACCCAGCCAAACTTAGGCTACAAAAAGTATATCTTATGCTGAAAACCATAGGACACTCCTAGATCTGGTCATACATTACAATAGGTTTCGGGACCCTTGGTTGAAGAAGTCCCAACCCAATCTTGCACTAAAGAAAATTTGCAGTTTTATTTTTTATTCCATAAAACATTAATTGTAACTGAGATAGAAAACTAATTATTAGCAAAAATAATAACTGTGTGCATAGATGTGTGGCTATGTGTACATGTGACATGCATAGAGAAAAATAATCAAAAGGCAAAAAAAAATGGGACCAATTGAACTTCTCTAAGAAAACAATTATTAACACGCACAATATAGCACCTAAATGTTACTGACTTGTTAAAAATTTCCCAGGCCATTCTTGTAATAAATGTAACCAAAAGTAACAAGATGCAAACCATTTCTGTTTTATCACTGAAGTTTGGCCAAATCCGTACTTGAAATGACAAGACAATTTAAAAAGGAGTCACCTACCTATAGGGGCGATTCTTTTTGGTTCACAACAGTAGAGATATACCATGCTCCATACTTTTTAATAAAGGTGGAAACTGTAAGACACACCCTAAATTAAAGCCAGCAACGCACATACACTAAGTAGACATACAAAAAAAAGGAAAAAAAGGAATTCTGTCCACTCGAGCGGCATTTTCTTCATCGTCTGGTCACTTTCACACCACAAAAACAGCAACTGACATGTCCGTAATCTCAAAGAATATTAAGAATCTACTTAGCGTGACGTAGAGTGACAGGAGGAGATAAGAAGATAATATGGGAGATAGATTCGGACTAAGCCACACTAGAAGGATAGCTGATTAGCCCCGTGATTAGGAAAAGACTGCAACCCCCACCTTTTCATTATCTAAATCGCAGGGCTATTATAGAGCACACATTGTTTGCTGGGTAATCTAGACTTAGCAAAAATGCCTGCTGTAAGGTCTCCACAGAAATGCCTAATTGTCATTCATTCTGGAAAGTGGAAACGTAGACCGCATTAGACGCTGCTAACACAAATACTGTTGGGGTATGTCCACACAGACCAGAAATACTGCAGGTTTTCCATCTGGAACTGTGCATAGAATATCTGCAGCGAATTACAGAACCAGAAACGTGGACGACTTCTGCATAAATCTGGAAATTGACCTGAGATTTTTAAAATCTGCCAATTTCGGAGGCAGATTGAGTACAGGCTGCTTGGATTTCAAGAAGAAAATCCGCTATCAAACCCAAGTCTTGTTAATCCATATCAAAATCCACTGCAGAATAAATCCGCAGGTGTGGACAACAGTCTAAAGTAATATAAAAAATACAAAAAACAGTATAATTACCTACCAATCCCCTGGCACTACCATCTTGATACTTCCATGGTCTCCCACAAATTTATATCTCCCAGCCTCCAGCACTGACATGGCAGCCACACTTAACCACAGGCTGCAGCAGTTACATATGATGATATATAATCATTGAAGGTGGAGAAGCAGAGACTGGTAGGAGGCTATGGAAATGTCACCACAGGAATCCAGGGGATCGGTGGGAGTAGTATATGGCTTTTCACAAAACGGTGACATTTAACACCTCGAAGTCACTGACACTGTGACAGGTAACCACTGTCTCTGTGGTAGACTGCTGAGGACAGTGATTGGCTGCACCGGTTATGTACTGTGTACCAGCATGTCACTCCTGCTTGTAAAAAAGAGAAGGGTGCTGGAGAAAGGATTGAGTATAATATGATTGTGTCTTAAAGGAAACCTGTCACCAGTTTTATGGTGTCCTAACTAAGGGCAACATAAATAAGTGACTGATTCTCTTAGCAAAATGCTGGGTCACTTTCTTTAATTGACCCAGTCAATCTGCCAATATCTTGCATTTAAAAGCTCCAGCTCATAATGATGAGTCATGAATATTCATGAGCTCCTGACTCTCCCTGCCCACCTGCTGCTGAGTGACAGTTTGTTTCCATAGGAATCAGCAGCAGGTGGGCAGGGGAGTGGCTATAGCTCTGAATTAAATATACGCTGGACTCGCTGACATTATGCTGGACTCAAATCAGTTCATTAGCATGCGGCATCTTTGTGTGTATATTATGAGGTAACCATCTGTCACACCAGTAAGTGAATACATCTAAGGCACTTTTTAGTAGTTAATGATTGTATATAATTAGTTAGATTATAATCAAATATCCACATGACCGGTTCCCTTTAAGCTATCTCTGGATGAATGGAGCGGCTGCATGCATGCACGCACAACCAGCCATTCCATTCATTTTAGGGTAGCTGCAGGGGGGCACGGGGCCCCCCTCTCGGGATTAGTGTGAGTCTTACAACCGGATTACCCCTTTAACACAACATTAGTATTTTGGTGCCCATACACCTCCAACAGCGGTCGGTAGAACAATCATTTGGCTGGCCAAAATCCCTTGCCAACTCCCCCATACACGCTCTGTCCTGCATGTAGGTGCTTTCAATGGGGAGAGAGGAGAAAGCCGCTGCCAGGCACCTCTGGAATTTGCCCAACTATTCTCTATCCTGTAGGGGATGAGATGGGAGCTCCGCGGATACATTAGACTATCGGCCGGTCCTGCCATCAATATACATTTATTTACCCTTCATATAGACTGTACAAGCATTACTGCAGAAGCGTGGGGGAGCGTGATGCAGGGATTCATAGAACACCTTCATCAACACCTGGATGCCTCTTTTTTTATTCATGATTTTGGATTCTTAATGTTTTTTTGTTATTTACAATAAGCACAGATTAAAGGGATTCTGTCACCAGGATTAACGATATGTAGATATTTATATGTTCCCATTAGTCTTCATGCAGTGTTTACAATGATCCCACTGTTTATGCTCTGTGTGCCTTATATTCTTATAAAAAGCTCTTATTCATATGTAAATCACCTCTGTCAGGAGCCCAAGGGGTTGTCCCACGATCTCCTGGAGCCCAGCCGCGCCCATCGATCCGGAGCCCAGCACCACCTACCACTTAATTTATTCACTCCACTATCCCTGACGTCAGTTCTTCTCAGTGCTGTAATCTCACGCAGAGGGAGCAGGCGCATGCGCAGCTGACTCGTCGAAGCCGGTGCCAGTAGTCCGCACAGGTGCAGACTACAGTGTCCACTGCGCCTGCACGAGATTATGGAGCAGAGATTACATGACGTCAGGATAGTGCAGTGAATAAATTAAGTGGTAGGTGGTGCTGGGCTCCGGATCGATGGGCGCGGCTGGGCTCCAGGAGATCGTGGGACAACCCCTTGGGCTCCTGACAGAGGGGATTTACATATGAATAAGATTGCTTTTTATAAGAATATAAGGCACACAGAGCATAAACAGTGGGATCATTGTACACACTGCATGAAGACTAATGGGCACATATAAATATCTACATATCGTTAATCCTGGTGACAGAATCCCTTTAAGGATATTTCATAAAAGACATCTAAACGCTACAGCACTTATCTCCTCTCCTTGCTAAAAATGCACAGTTCAATTACATCTGTTAATAATTAATGGATTTTTGGATGCAGTTCTCTTAAGATATTCTAAACGTATAAAGTTAAATGGAAAAATAAAGTTGTCAGGTGTTTTATGGACTGGGAAGATGCCAAGGCTGGCAAGGAGGGCAGTAATCGAATGCCAATTTTGCCACTAGCAAAAACATGCTGTGTCCAGGCCTGCTGGGGAGTCTTCTGTAGAACCCTTTCCAGCTTTAAAGTATTCTAACAACTTGTTTTATGATATCTGAAGGAAATGTTCCACCAAAAGGTTTTTCTGCCAGTTAAAACCAGATAGTAACCCATATCGTTTTTTTCTATTTTCTGGTTGCAGAATTTTTATTCTATTTACTGAACAGGATTATGGAGACAGGTTGTCACCTCCAAAAACCATCCCAAGCCACCAGCAGTACCTGAGAGTAGTAAGCAGTGTGTTTCTGACGATCATTTTCTTTCTGAAGGCAGAGGCAGCAAAAGCTCTGAAAACGCTCCTTTATCCCCTGCCGGTGCGATTTTCCAGTCAGGCTTGAAGTCAAGGGGGCAGCGGCCTCCGGGCTTCAAGTCAAGGTAACTGTGCCTGCTTCCCTGCCCCTTCGCTGTGACTGACAGCTGGCAGTTCAGCAAAGCCAGCCAAACTGCCGGCTGTCAGTCACAGCTAAGGGGGCAGGGAAGGAGGCACATTTACCTTGACTTGAAGCAAGGGGGCCGCTGCCCCCTTGACTTCAAGCCTGACTGGAAAATCGCACCGGCAAGGGATAAAGGAACGCTTTCAGAGCTTTTGCTGCCTCCAGAAAGAAACTGGCCAATTTTGCAGGTGATTGTTGGGAAGAAAGCATTCTTTCCCGACAATCGCCTGCTCATCAGCGACGGAGAAAGCTGCATTTACATGCAGTGATCTCGTCCACAGTATAAGGAGGCGCAATCGCTAATGCGATCATTTGTCCCCATACAGAATCATTGTTTGCCGGCAGCAGCGGCTATTTACAGAGCGCGATCTGCTACCGGCCAACAATAATTCGGGGGTCCGCATGAATTATGTGATAACTCATTTATCTGATAATCGGCGGCACCTTTACAGCGCCATATAATCACTAACGAGCGTTCCTATGAACGCTTGTTAGCAATCATCTGGCCGTGTAAAGGGCCCTTTTCAAAGCATTATAAAAAAAATGGCTTTGTGGCAGCGCCAAGTGGCACCCATTATTAGACTTAGTGGCCAGTGCGAAAACTGCAGGACTGGGTTTTGTTTAAATATAGATAGTGACATGGAAAATTAAAATAAAACATTACTAAAAATTCTTTAAAAATATGTTAACTATAAAAACGTAATTTAAAACATTTCCTTTAAAGGGGAGTATGTCACCTCTAAAATCAGTTACAAAGTAAGCATACTGCCATGTAGTGTAGGTGCCTAAAAGCATAACCATACCTTTCTTGTGAAAATCCCGTCCTGTGAGCCTGAGAAATGTTTCTTTATGCAAATAGGAGTTTCAATGCACAGTGGGCAGGGCCACTCCATTTGGTGTACCATCGCTCTGCTAGCAATGCCACCCAGTGCCCTCCCTTTTTGTTTGATTGATAGTCCCGAGATTCAAAAAGCTGGTCAGGATGACACAGGAGAAAGCCAGGTGCACCGAACGGAGCCGCCCCACTCGTGGTGCACCAAAACTCTAATTTGCATAAAAATTAAAAGAAGCGTTTCACAGGATTAGAGAATGGATATTCAAAAGATTAGGGTATCATTTGGCATACCTACCATACATGGTGGTATGCTAACTTTGAAACTGATCCTGGAGGTGACAGAGCCCCTTTAACTTTGAAAATGTGTGTTTTAGGAACAGGTTACAAGGAAAAAAGGAGATTTTTGTATAACTTACCAGTTAAATCTCTTTCTCGCTCTTCCTTGGGGGACACAGACCTTGGGTATAGCTCAGCTCCCTAGGAGGCGTGACACTAAGTAAAACTGTTAAGCCCCTCCTCCATCAGCTATACCCTCAGCCTGGAGATAGAGGCTACCAGTTGCGTGTCCAAGTAGTGAAAGGATAACAACCAATAACGGAAACAACCAGCCAGCAACCCAACGGGGCGCCAGACCATAACCCTGTAACCAAACACAGAAGGGTGGGTGCTGTGTCCCCCAAGGAAGAGCGAGAAAGAGATTTAACTGGTAAGTTATACAAAAATCTCCTTTTCTCGCCCATTTTCCTTGGGGGACACAGACCTTGGGACGTTCAAGAGCAGTCCAAGAAGGGAGGGACCACAAACCCAAGGCGGAACACCACCAGAACATCAGGAAACCGCTGCCTGCAAAACCAGGCGGCCCAAAGCAGCATCCGCTGATGCATGCGTATGCACCCTATAGAACTTTGTGAAAGTGTGCAGAGAGGACCAAGTGGCTGCTTTGCACAACTGTTCAGCCGAGGCCCGATGCCTCTGCGCCCAGGAAGCTCCGACTGCTCTGGTGGAATGAGCAGTGACGCCGAAAGGCGGAGGTCTGCCCTTGGCTCGATAAGCCTCAGACACCGCCAGTTTAATGAAACGGGCAATAGCCACCTTGGAGACCGCCAACCCTCTGCGCGAACCCTCCGGAACCACAAACAGGGAGTCCGTGCGCCGAAAGGACCCGGTGACCTCCAAGTAAATCCTCAACGCCCTGACCACATCCAGACGGTGCAGTTCCCGTTCTCTGGGGTGGGAAGGAGAGGGACAGAGCGACGGAAGGACGATGTCCTCATTGATGTGAAAGGCGGAGACCACCTTTGGCAGGAAAGTCGGGACAGGCCGAAGCACAACCTTATCCTGGTGGAAGATCAGGAAAGGTTCGGAGCAAGAAAGAGCCGCTAACTCCGACACCCGTCGGAGAGACGTGACGGCCACAAGAAAGATGACCTTGCAGGACAGAAGGCGAAGGGAGACCTCCCGTAAAGGCTCGAAGGGGGCTGATTGGAGCGCCGAGAGCACCACATTCAGGTCCCAGGAAGGAACTGGAGGGCGGTACGGCGGAACAGAGTGAGCCACCCCTTGTAAGAAGGTCTTAATTGGCCCTAGAGGGGCCAGGGGACGCTGGAGAAGAATAGACAGCGCCGAAATCTGACCCTTCAGAGAACTGAGGCACAGCCCCAGGTCCAGACCCGACTGGAGGAAGGACAGGATTGTGGGAAGAGAAAACCGGAGAGGTGGGATGCTCCGGGACTCACAGAACCCCAGATAGGACCTCCAAACCCGATAGTAGATCCTAGAGGATACGGGCTTACGAGCCCGGATCATGGTGCGGACTACGTCCGCGGAGAAACCCCGTCGCGTTAAGACGGCGGTCTCAATAGCCACGCCGTCAAACGTAGCGAGCCTAAATGCTCGTGGAAGATCGGTCCCTGAGAGAGAAGGTCTTCCCTGGAGGGCAGTGGCCACGGTGCGTCTGCCAACAGCAACATTAGGTCGGCGTACCAAGACCGGCGGGGCCAATCCGGGGCGATTAGAATCGCGGGGACGCCCTCTACCGCGATCCTCCGAAGAACCCGTGGCAGGAGGGGAAAAGGAGGAAAGACGTACAGAAGGGAGAATTCGCGCCACGGAAGGACGAGCGCGTCGGCGCTGTATGCCTTCGGGTCCCGTGCCCTGGCCAGGTATAGGGGGACCTTGTGGTTGAATTTGGAGGCCATGAGGTCCACGTCGGGGCGACCCCAGCGAAGACAAAGGGCTTCGAACACCTCTGGGTGCAGGGACCATTCTCCCGGGTCGATGGTGGACCGGCTGAGGAAATCCGCCGCCCAGTTGTCCACCCCCGGGATGTAAATCGCAGATAAGGCCGGCACGTGCGTCTCCGCCCAGAGGAGAATGAGGGTCACCTCTTGCATCGCTGAAAGTGCCTCCCTGATGGTTTATGTATGCCACAGCCGTGGCATTGTCCGATTGGATCCGAACAGGGTGGCCCCTCAGCAGATGGGTCCAGTGTCTGAGGGACAGAAGAATCGCCCTCAGTTCCAGAATATTGATTGGAAGTCTGGACTCCGATAGAGACCAAACGCCCTGGACGGACCGGGGAGGGAAACCCCCCCCCCCCCACCCCCGTAAGCTGGCATCTGTGGTAATCACCAGCCAGTTCAGTGGAAGGAAGGACTTCCCCCTTAGAGGGATATGCAACCACCAGCCTCGGGAAGCCCGAGCCAGGGGAGGCAGAAGAAAGGTCCTGTCCAGACTCCTCGGTGATTTGTCCCAGGCCGACAGAATTGCCCTCTGAAAGGTGCGGGATCGGAATTGTGCGAACGGCACCGCTTCGAAACAGGCAACCATCTTTCCCAACAACCGCATGCTGGATCTGAGGGAAGGGCGGTGATGACGGAGGAGACTGCGAACCGACCCGCGAAGGGCCAGACGCTTGTCCGACGGAAGGCGGACCTCCGCCAACTCTGTATCCAGGAGCATCCCCAGGAAGATCAGCCGTCTGGAGGGGGTAAGGGAAGATTTGGGGTGGTTGATAATCCAACCGAACCGCGTCAGGGTCTCCAGAGTGAGTTCCACACTGCGGGATGTCAGAGAAGGAGGGTGCCTTGACCAGGATGTCGTCCAAGTATGGGAGAAGAAAAACACTTCTTGAACGTAGAAGGGCCAAGACAGGGGCCAGGACCTTGGTGAACACTCGAGGAGCCGTCGCCAGACCAAAGGGAAGGGCGACGAATTGGAAGTGATCGTCCCCCACCGCGAAGCGCAGGAAGCGGTGATGACATGGAGCAACCGGAACGTGGAGGTATGCATCCTGAATGTCGATTGAGGCCATGAAATCCCCTCTTTCCAGGGAGGCCACTGCGGACCTGAGAGACTCCATCCGGAATCTCTGCAGTCGGAGAAAACGGTTCAGGCGTTTTAGGTCCAAGATCGGACGCACTGAGCCTTCCTTCTTGGGAACCACAAAGAGGTTCGAGTAGAACCCCCTGAACCTTTCCGTCGGAGGCACGGGGGCGACGACACCCTTGTCCATTAGAGAGTGAATGGCCGCGAAGAAGGCGGCCACTCGTACGGGATCTCGCGGAGGACGGGATCGGAAGAAACGGTCTGGCGGAATGGACGCAAATTCGATTTTGTATCCGCAAGATACAATCTCGAGCGCCCATGCGTCTGAGATGTGGGCCCGCCATACGTTCCTGAATAGGAGAAGGCGGCCCCCCACCCGGGTGGGTGGGGGCGCACCTTCAGGCAGAGGGCTGCTGGCCTGTGGGAGCCCGTGCAGGCTGGGACTTGCGCCAGGTAGGTTGCGTCCGAAAAAACGGCTTCTTGCGTCTATCCTGGGCTGGGCCAGAGGAAGAAGAACTGGCCGCGGGTCTAGACCCGGTGGGCTTGCGAAAGGACCGAAAACGGGACGAACCAGCGCGACCACGGGGGGCGCCCATTGGCCTGGACTGGGGGAGGTGAGTACTCTTCCCACCCGTGGCCTCTGATATAAGTTCGTCCAGACGGGTTCCGAACAGGCGGGAACCCGTGAATGGTAGGCCGGCCAAAGAGCGTTTGGAAGCGGCGTCCGCCGCCCAAACCTTCAGCCAGAGTTCCCTCCTGACAGAAACTGCCAGGGCAGAGGAACGGGCAATGAGGGCACCCGCATCAAGGGAGGCCTCACAGACGAATTTTCCGGCCTGAACAATTAGTTGGGCTAAGGAACGGAGGTCCTGAACAGGGATGTCCGACCCCAACTCCCGTTCCAGTTGCAAACCCCATTCAGAGACCGCTTTGCCAACCCAGGTGGAGGCAAAGACCGGTCTAAGGGCCGAACCAGAGGCAGTAAATATGGCCTTGGAGAGGGATTCCGTACGACGGTCCTCAACAGACTGGAGGGAAGATCCGTCCTGTACAGGAATAGTAGTGCTTTTGGACAGGCGAGCCACGGGAGGATCAACCTTAGGCGGGGATGTCCACGTGGTCACAGAATCCGCTGGAAAGGGATAACAAATGTCCAGCTTTTTGGGTGTAATAAAGCGGACGTTAGGCCGAGTCCAAGCCTTGGATACCACAGAAGAAAAATCAGCGTGTATGGGAAAAACCTTGGAGGCCTGTTTGGGGCGGAGAAAGGACACGCCGGCCTGTTCAGAGCTGGGGGGGTCATCGTGTAGCTGAAAGGTATCACGGATGCTAGTGACAAGATGCCCCACCGCGGACGCCAATTTGGACGGAAGCTCTGAGTCCATGTCCACGTCCGAATCCGCCAGTTCTCCCTCAGAAAGCGTATCCCTTTGAGAGGATAGACTTGACTGAGCTCGCACGCATGGCGGAGAGAGCGAAGCATCTGGAGAAGATGTGCGCTCAACCCTTGAACGTTTCTGAGTATGCCGGGCCCTGGAAGATTCGCTGGGAGGCAGGGAACCAGTGGGGGCGGCAGAAACGGTAGTCCCAGCGGGTGCGACAGGGATTGTGGCAGCCTGCGGGAGAGGCGGTCTATCCACGAGACGGCCCACTACGTGTGTAAGGCTTTCCACCGCCTGAGACAGAGACCTAGCCCAGTCAGGGGGTTCAGAGGCACCGGGGGGCGCAGCGGGAAGCGGGCCCTGCACCGGGGCCTGACATGCAAGGCAATGCGGCTCAGATTGCCCACGCGGAAAAAGTTCCTTACAGGCGGTACAGGCATGGTACCAGGGTTTGGGGGCACCTGTGGGATCTGACATGCTGAAGTGTGGTTGTACTCTAATATAGAGACCACAAAGGGTTATAGCAGCTATGACCAGGAGGGTTAGGAGAGGGTTAACTGTCCTACCAGTGCCTCAGAAGAACGTCAGGAGATGGCCCAGATCAGCAGCAGCAGAGAAGCAGTGAACAGCAGTGAGCAGCAGAGAGCGCCCACAGAAGCCGAGCGATGTACACAGGAGGTTAGAGTCCCCCACCGTGTCCCAGCTTCCTGTCAGGAGTGAGGAAGCGCGGGAAACCTCAGCAGAAAACGCGGGGAACAAGCTCCGCCCCCTCCAGCGCTTGAAATGTCTCCTGTGAAGGAGAACGTAGCTCCGCCCCCAAAATGACGCGCGCGTAAGCCCCGCCCCCTGCCGGGACCGCTAAGCCCCGCCCCCCGTTCTCGGCGGGAAGGGGGAGAGAGAGAAGAGAAAAATGGAGTCAGCCCCGAATGAGGGGGAGGGGAGGGGAGGGGGGGGGAGGGGGGGGAGAAAGATAGCAGCGTGGGGGGGAACGGCGTGGGGGTGCTGAGGATGCTGCTGTGCTGCATTGTCCTGCAGATGAGCGCTCAGAATGAGCGACCACGGGTGCCCCCCTTACCCAGAGGGGTAGATGCTGCAGATAGGGACGGGGTATGGGCTGGAATAGCCATCTCACCGTCCGACGTCTTCACCCTCAGTCCTTTCCAGCAGGGTCGCCCCTTCAGCCACTGGCACCGCAGTGGCAGGAAGCTGGAAGAGGGGTTTGGCGTGCGGGCGACCCCCTAGCTGGCGGGATGTAGGGGAGCCATTGCTGCCCAGATCCTCCTATTGCTTCTGTGGGGGAGGCAGCAGTGCAGATAAGTTGGCACTGGCGCAGCTCAACCCCGGGAGAGCAGAGAGGTCTAATGCGTCTCTGGTATCCCTAGGAAAAAATAAAATAACAAAATTAGAAGAAAAAGTAAAAATAACAAGGAGAAAACAGCCCTGCAGTAGCAGGGAGTGTCTTGCCTCCTTGGACACTAAGCTAAAACTGGTAGCCTCTATCTCCAGGCTGAGGGTATAGCTGATGGAGGAGGGGCTTAACAGTTTTACTTAGTGTCACGCCTCCTAGGGAGCTGAGCTATACCCAAGGTCTGTGTCCCCCAAGGAAAATGGGCGAGAAATATAGTGTTACATGCCGATACTGCCCAAACAATGTCCACAATGCCAAGTAATTTGGATTTCCACAGCAGTAGATCTTTTTTAATCTAGTTTCCTCTATGAGCAGGTCATGTGCGTATGGGTTTATGTAGAAGGCAGTAGTGTGCCAAATGTCTATCAGCTAAATCCTATTCCCAAATATCCACAATCCCCGCCAGGAGAAATGTAAGGTAGACACGTCTCAGGATTACAGGACCAAATAACTCCAGTGGCTTCAACCCCTTAAATAAGAAAAAAAAGATAGGGTACTTACAGTGTGTGACCCCAGCCAAAGTCTGATAGAAAGTAGGAGTGTCGCTGTCATCAGTGAGCGTTACAAAGACCCCTCCAGACAACAACCAGCGAGAAAAGGTAAAAGCATCTTTATTTTGAAGTAACCAGTTTCGAAATTTTTCGTAGTTCACCTTTTCACCCTGAAAAAAAAAAAAATTCAAATTAAGCACGGTGGTTCTTAATAAAGTGCTTACTTCTCAACAGGCCCTAGAATTTCATAAAGTGCCCTAGAAGCAGGGCTGTGGAGTCGGAGTCGAGGAGTCGGAGTCAATTTTGGGTACCTGGAGTCGGAGTCGGCAAAAAATGAACCGACTCCGACTCCTACTAAATTTTAATTGGAATAAAAAAATAAAAAAGCAAGTTTAAATGTCCGAATTCATAAACAGTTATAATTAATGACTTCTCTACTGTAAGAATAAAGGCCAATGCATGCAGTGCCTCACGTAACCGCAAAACGAACACGTTAAGTGACCGTGAAGAAGCATGCTTTTTATATGCTTCACTATATGGCACGCAATGCACAATTAGGAGTGGCAATACATATACTTTCCATTGTGTTGTGTTCTGATGTTACAGGGAACACAATGCCCATGGTTTACCTAGCCTCTCACTGATAAGGGATTACGTAAATATGTGTTTTGCAGGACTAGAGACACTTGTATAAGTGAAGGGAATGGAGGGTCAATAGTTCAAGACTGAAGCTGTAAACCATGGATGTCAAACTCATGGCCCTCCAGATGTTGCAAAACTACAACTCCCATCATTCCCTGATAGCTGTAGTATGCCCAGGCATGATGGGAGTTGTAGTTTTGCAACAGCTGGAGGGCCACGAGTTTGACATCCCTGCTGTAAACCATTGGAAAAACTGCTGTCATTCAGCTAAGGCTATAAAACGTGTAAACTCAGATTGTTATCTTAAACTTTAAACATGACTATGGGATTCTTCTAGGGAAATCATGTTTTAAAATAAATGTCCCTTCTTGGATCCTCCCACTGCCCTGTCTTCAGCAGAAGATCAGCACACAAAGGAGAAGGCAGCAGCTTCTGCCCAACTACCTCTCTGTGCTAGAAGAGCTTAGAAGAACTTCTTTCTTTCCTTCAAGGAATGTATAAAATACATTTGCATATTAAATACAGAGGAGTCGGAGTCGGGGAGTCGGAGTCGGAGTCGGAAGTACAAAAAACTGAGGAGTCGGAGTCGGAGCATTTATCTACCGACTCCACAGCCCTGCCTAGAAGTCATATTGTAAATTGTAAGGCCTCCCGGGCAGGGTACCCGTCTCCTAATAAGTTCATGCTTACTATACTTGTGATTGTGTTGTTTTATACTATTTATGTATACCCCCTTTTAGATGAATAGCGCCCTGGAATTAATGGCGCATTAAAATAAATAATCATCTAATAACCAAATCCAAGCAGGAGCAAGAATGAAAAGTAGGAATATGATGAGAGAAGACGAGTCAAAAGTCAGAGCGTTTCTTGGAAAAGGACCACTGCAGTTTTTGTTGTGCTTTTTTTCAGTCAAAACCAGAAGTAGATTCAGACCAGAAGTACATTCAGAAATAATGGGAAATACAACAGAAGGACCTGTCTTTTGTGTTGGAGCTACTTCTGGATTTGGATCAAAAAGGCAGAAATGCTTTTCCAAAAAATACTGTGTTGACAACCCTAAACGTGGGATGTGGACACATGTGAAACAATTACAAAAAACACATATATAGTTATCTACAATACAACTTTTCACAAATACGAAGCAATTTTATCTGTCAAAAATCAACTTTACTAATCAGAATATGAGGAAAGAACAAGAGTAATATGAAGGCATACCTCAGCAAAGCATTTTTTCAGGGACAATGGGACTTCTCCATCTACAACAGAGAGCATACTCTCCATATCCTCTCGAACAACACAGCTACCAGACTCATTGGAAAAGAGGCTAAAAATATCTGTGAGAGCAAAAAACAAAAAGAATAAAATTAAATATATATAATTTTTATTTTATTTATTTTTTTACAAGAAATGTGTGAAACTATGGGGATTGTATAGGACACCGAGATGCCTGGTTTCTCTAATCTGTTGGTGAGGAGCAACAGGACGGCAGGAATAACAGATCTGAATATGCAGCTCAGATCTTACTTTGGTTTTACGGATCTGATTTAGGGCTCATGCACACGAACGTATTTTCTTTCCGTGTCCCGCACCGAAGGGGTTAACTTCCGCTGATCGCAGCTCCCCGTCATAGAGGCCAGGGTGCCGGCAATGTGATTCTGTAGATGGCACCCGCCTCCTGTATTTGTACTAATGGATTACTTATCTTCATTGGTGGCAGTGGCAGCAGCACAGGGGGAAGTAGAGAGTGACTCCTTCTCCCCTGTGCTGCTGAAGGAACATGGAGCACGCCGATACTGGTACTGTGCAGCCTAGTATCGGTAAATGGCTAATCCCGGTATCAAATCGATACCGGTACAAAAGTAACTACTGGGTATCGATAATTCAATACCCAGTGCAACCCTACTTGCCAGTTTGCAAATTTATACTCACACTTAGCCTTCTCTTCATCGCGACCTCTTGTTAGAAGAACAAGTCCCACTATCAAGTTATTGAAGTGTAATCCTTTTGAGGTCCCACCAAAAGAGCAGTAAATGACCTATCAAAACACAACAGAAAAAGCTATTTAACAATGAGCATAGAAGAAATATACATGGCGCACAATAACTCAGTCTTATAATGTATCTTCAATCAATGCAATCAATGGCCTAATCATCTTGATTGACTTTGTGTCTTCTGCTTGTCCTAAGAAATTACAATCGCCTTGATAGCATAGTTTCATAAATGGATTCATAACCACGGCTGTTGCTAAAAATAATAACAGTGCCTACTGAAATATAATCTGAATATCTTTCCTTGGCATTAAACAGTATATGGAAATTAAACAAATAAGATGTCAGCTTCAAATTAGAATAAAACAAATACAAAAAATAATCTGTCTCTGCTCATATTTCCGTCAAAGGTTTAACCGGCCTATTCGTCAAAAATAGCTCAGTATTCTAGCCATAAAAAAATACCAGGAACTCTGACGGATCCTATAAAAGTCAATGATGACCATAAGGGCTTGCCAGTAACTGTTATAGAGCGGATATTTATCCATTATAAAAATGAAAGGCATGACACTAATATAATGTACACAAATTAAAGGGTTTTTCTAGGAGTTGTAAAAATCAAACAAGTAAAATAAAGACACCGTTCTCACAAACTTGAGTTTTGTTTTTTCCTTAAGCACCATTAACCTGGCACACACCATGCCCTCTTCAGGGGCTGTTCATACAGTTTGAACCCAGCAAAAAGAGATTTAAACTTATCGCTCGAAGGTACCCATAGACTATAATTGGCCAAACAAAGTTCAAAAGTGCATACTTTTGACTCAGTTTGTCCTAGTACTTTTTAAATGTTTTTCTGAAGGACAGAATAATGAAGCATGTCCTGGCAGCACAGTGGTTCAGTGGGTAGCACTGGTGCTTGCAGTGCTGGGTCCCTGGGGTTTACACCAGACCAAGGGCAACATCAGCATGGAGTTAAAGGGAACCTGTCACCGGGATTTGATGTATAGAGCTGAGGACATGGGTTGCTAGATGGCCGCTAGCACATCCGCAATACCCAGTCCCCACAGCTCTGTGTGCTTTTATTGTGTAAAAAAACGATTTGATCCATATGCAAATTACCCTGAAATGTGTCCTGTATGTGAGATGTGTCCAGCGTGAAGGAGCCCAGCACTGCCCCGCATCCTCAGAATCTCCTCCTTGCTCCCCAACGTCAGAAACCCAGAGAGCCATAATCTCGCGAAGCGCGCACTAGCGCATGCGCAGTTCCTTCCCTAAGGCTGATGCCAGCACAGGGAAGGAACAATATGACGACACTGTGCATGCGCTAGCTGGCGCATCACGAGATTACGGTGCTTTAGCTTTCTGATGTCGGGGAGCAAGGAGGAGATTCTGAGGATGCGGGGCGGTGCTGGGCTCCTTCACGCTGGACTCATCTCACATTTATTTGCATATGGATCAAATAGTTTTTTTTCCACAATAAAAGCACACAGAGCTATGGGGACTGGATATTGCAGATGTGCTAGAGGCCATCTAGCAACCCATGTCCTCAGCTCTATACACAAAATCCCGGTGACAGGTTCCCTTTAATATATACTCCCCATGTTTGCATGGGTTTTCTCCAGGTACCTCAATTTCCTCCACACACCAAAAATATACAAATAGGTAAATTGGCTTCCTGTGATATTGACCCTAGTGCGTGCTGTTTGTGGAGGACTGATCGCCTATATGACAGCCACTGACTCCCCAGGTAGTCACCCCAGCTACACAACCATCCCTTCGCTTTGAGATTTTACTGCACTTTTAGAAAAGCAACTAACAAATGTTTGTCATTGTTCTGCTAAAAATAGTAAGCCCTTTTTAACGCTGTAGTCAATGGGAGAAAGATGGAAACTTAAAGGGGTTGTCTTACTTCAGCAAATGGCATGTAGAGAAAGTTAATACAAGGCACTTACTAATGTATTGTGATTGTCCATATTGCCTCGGGAGATAGCATCAGGAAGATGGTCAGTAAGCTTTCCTTTGCCCAAGGGGGCAATTTGCCAACGCACCCATTCCCCAAACGTGCACAACCGCTTTAAGGGTTCCGCTACATGACAATATTGGCCGCGCGTCTGCTGTCACACCCAAGGATCGCAGTGTAGCAGTGCTAGCACAGAAATGAGCAGTGTTGGATTTTATTGCAACTCTGCGGTCACGGTCACAGCACATGTGCAAGTCGCACTGACACTCTATTGATTTCTATGCTAGCACCGTGATCCCACTGCAACCCTTAGGCGTGACTAAGATCGCGGTGTAGCCAAACCCCAGGACTGTCCCCATGTACAAATATCAGTGACTGACAGCTATCTATATATACTCACTTACACAGAGAAAGCCATCAATCACTGATGACACCACCCCTGTATACAACTATCAGTGGCTGACAGCTATCTATGTATACACATTTACACAGAGAATGTTATCAATCATTAATAACACCTCCCTGTGTACAGGTATCAGTGACTGACAGCTATCTATGTATACACACTTACACACAAAATGCTACCAATCACTGATAACATCTCCCCTGTGTACAGCTATCAGTGACTGACAGCTATCTCTGTATTCACACTTACACAAAGAATGCTATCAACCACTGATAACACCTTCCAATGTACAACTATCAGTGACTGATAGCTATCTCTGTAAAAACACTTACACAGAGAATGCTATCGATCACTGATCACACCTCCCCTGTGTACAACTATCAGTGACTGACAGCTATCTATGTATACAGACTTACACAGAGAATGCTATCAGTCACTGATAACCCCTCCCCTGTGTACAACTATCAGTGACTGAGAGCGATCTATGTATACACACTTACACAGGGAATATTATTGATCATTGATTATACCTCCCCCATGTACATCTATCAGTGACTGACAGCTATCTCTGTATACATACTTACACAGGGAATGCTATCATTGATAACACCTTCCCTGTGTACAACTATCAGTGACTGATAGCTATCTCTGTAAAAACACTTACACAGAGAATGCTATCGATCACTGATCACACCTCCCCTGTGTACAACTATCAGTGACTGACAGCTATCTATGTATACACAAACAGAGAATGCTATCAACCACTGATAACACCTTCCAATGTACAACTATCAGTGACTGATAGCTATCTCTGTAAAAACACTTACACAGAGAATGCTATCGATCACTGATCACACCTCCCCTGTGTACAACTATCAGTGACTGACAGCTATCTATGTATACACAAACAGAGAATGCTATCAACCACTGATAACACCTTCCAATGTACAACTATCAGTGACTGACAGCTATCTATGCATACACACTTACACAGAGAATGCTATCAATCACTGATAACACCTCCCCTGTGTACAACTATCAGTGACTGACAGCTATCTCTGTATACACACTTACACAGAGAATGCTATCAACCACTGATAACACCTTCCAATGTACAACTATCAGTGACTGACAGCCATCTATGTATACACACTTACACAGAGAATGCTATCAGTCACTGATGACACCTCCCCGTCTACAACTATCAGAGACGGACAGTTATCTCTGTATACACACTTAGGCCTCATGCACACGACCAGTGTGTTTTGCGGTCCGTCAAATTGCGGATCTGCAAAACACGGATGGCGTCCGTGTGCGTTCCGCAATTTGCGGAACGACACGGACAGCCATTAATATAACTGCCTATTCTTGTCCACAAAACGCGGACAAGAATAAGACAGGTTATATTTTTTTGGTGGACCACGGAACGGAGCAACGGATGCGGACAGCACACGGAGTGCTATCCGCATCTTTTGCGGCCCCGTTGAAGTGAATGGATTTGCATCCAACCGCAAAAACTGCAGCTCGGATGCGGACCTGAAAAATGGCCATGTGCATGAGGCCTTAGAATGCTATCTGACCTCCCCAGTGTACAACTGAACTCAGTTGGCAGAGATTTAAATGTATAAATTACAAGTTTTACTGAATCTTTTTCCACAAAACTACATATATATCTGCTCATCTCCTCCTGCTCTATAACATGGTGCCTGCAGATTACACTGCATTACGTTACGACAGGACACCTTTAAGTGGTACTACTTAGATCTATCTTAATATTGGTAAAAAAAATAAATTTACTCAGCTGTTCTTGTAACTCTCACTGAAGTGCTAGGTTACTATGATACTGTGCGCATCGGGCCGCCCGCGGGACTATAACGATATTATGAGTGCAGGCCAATAGACCCGCGGGCCGCCCGATGTGCACAGCATCATTGTAATCTATGATGCTGTGCGCTCCCGAGCGCACGATCAATGCCGCTCCGGGAAATATGGGCCGCTAACAGACCGTATGTCTTGGAGGGCATACGGTCGTGTGCATGAGCCCTTCATGTGAGGGTTTGAAGATGGTCAGCGTGTTTTGCCAAAATTAACAACAAAAAAATTAAATGTCTATTAGGCATAAAGCTAAATACTGTTTGACTAAAAAATACAAATACATTTACATCAGCACATATGTAAGAGACAAAAAAATAAACTAATTACTAATACCAGAATATGACTGATACCAGCTGTACTGGATGTCTACTGAATGCAGAATCCATTTTATAGATTGGGTTAATAATTCGCATGTAACCTGTTTAATGAGATCCAGCGCTGCATGAATAATTAACAGGAATTAAGTTTATTGGACAGGTAATATGGTCACTGGGGCGCAGCAAGTCAATGGGCTGAAAAACTGTTAACGGAGAAATGCCTTCAATGTGATACAGGGCGAGTGAGCTTTGGTGAAAATTGAGGAGATAATAGTAAAATAGTTTGTTTACATAAAAAAAATGGCTTCCATTGGAAAGTGGTTCGTTGTTTTTGTCATTTTCCCATTACATAGCATATTACAGCACAAATATAATTTTGGCACACATGAAATATGATATTACGGGCTACATCATTCCCCATTGCTTTACATGAAAACATACAATTCAGCCAAATCTGGTCTCAGAATTCAGGCGCAGTGGCCATGGACCAAATTTACAGTATTAAGAGTCTTAGACACTTTCTCCTCAGCTGACAATGGGTAATTTCAGACGACTGTGTCCAAAGCAGGAAACACGTTCCATGTGGGGAACTGCTCCTTCCACAGGATGAGTCTCTGGCCGACCTTGCATCTACTGAATGATACTGACGGCATTAAGTCAGAACAATTCAGTAGATGCAGGGTCGGGTAGAGACACAAATAAATCTTTATAGTGCCAGTGTCCATAACGGAAAATCACGATCCCACACAGAGAATGTTTCCCCGCACTGGACACGCTCGTCTGAAATGACCCAAAGGGAGGGAAAGGGGGTGTGGCTTAGTGGCAGTTGAGGTGTGGCTTAATCCTCCACCAAAATCAAGCCAAAATTCTGCCGCTCAACTCACATATCCGGGCAAGGCTTCTGTCCAAATTTACAACCGACAACATCCGGACTGAACGGGTATCTTCACATGAGAGAAGAGACAGTTTGCATGGACCATTTATCCTTGCTAATAAAAATCACAGGATGTTGTGTATTTGTCTGTTTTTTTCTGCAAGACACTTTCATTCAAATAAATGAGTCTGCGGGAAGAACAGACTGCACATGAACACCACCCGTGTGTGGTCCATTTCAAAACTCATCCATGTACAGGCCTAAATACATCAGGTCCACCAAGTTTCACAGTACACAGCAGCTGCAGAAAGCTGTTCTGTGATAAATCCTGGATTTATATGATTGATATATATATATAAAAAAATAAAATATATATATATATATATATATATATATATATATATATATATATATATACACACACACACACACACATACACTACAGATTTGTGGGCAGCTCTCCAACTGTCAGAGAAGTAGAATGTGCAGTGTTTGTCCTATACCCCTAGGATATTAAATAGCAGAATACTCAAAGGTCACTTGAGTGCGATCAACCCATGGAGCCTTCAGGAGTCGGGTTGTTTTTACCAGTGCACTGACACCTCCTGGGATAATATATATATTCATACCTGTAAGAGTAAATCATGAATTTTTGAATTTAAGAATGAACACAAATTTATCTGAAAGGTACACAGATAAATCGTCAATGGTACTGACCCATGAGTGTGTATTATAATGCACTGGTAAAAACAACCCGACTCCTGAAGGCTCCATGGGTTGATCGCACTCAAGTGACCTTTGAGTATTCTGCTATTTAATATCCTAGGGGTATAGGACAAACACTGCACATTCTGCTTCTCTGAAATTGCTGACAGTTGGAGAGCTGCCCACAAATCTGTAGTGTATGTACATATAAATATATATATATATCTATTATATTAAGCTGAGTGTGTGTGTGTGTGTGTGTGTGTGTGTGTGTGTGTGTGTGTGTATATGTATGTCCGCTAAAGGAATCTGCACCGTCGCATTTACAATCAGGAAATTTGGCACACAGGTACATCAGGTGTTCGGGAAGATTTTTGACCAGGTCACACCTCTAGAGATATTCCCAAAAAAATGCAAATATGGCACATCACATGACCTACATTATTAGCCAATAGAAGCCTGCAGGTCTTTCTCTTCATATCCCAACTGCCCTACACATGGCCACATGTCCCTTATCAGCCAATAGAAGCTCGAAGGTCCTTAGTCTCCACATACACCCAGTTTTAAACCAGGTTTCCAAAACAACGCAGCCGTTTTTCTTCACTGCTGCAAGTCAGCTTTAAAGGGGTTGTCCGGGTTCAGAGCTGAACCCGGACATGCCCATAACTTAACCCAGGACGCTGTGGATGACACTGTTAAGGGAGTGGAGTGCTGTGAAGGTCACAGTTCAGGGGGCAGGTAGGGTAGCCATTCAGGCCACCCTCAAAAGACGGACTTAAAAACCCCACCCCTAGGCCCCACTAAGCCACACCCCCAATCCGGTTGGGCCATGCTCCCTCCCACTCCGCAGTCAACAGGGATTTTAAAAAATGAAGGTAAAAATTAATTTCTGTCAGCTGCAGGGGTGGTAGGGAGGGTGACTGTCTCCCTGCAGCTCACGCTCAGACAGCACAGTGCTGCTGTCTGAGAGTGAGCTGTTCAAAAGGACATCCGTGTGTGCGTCCAGGCCCTGCGCCGGGCAGAGGACAGGGAGTCTGAAAGCCGGACTGTCCGGCCTAAAACCGGACCTCTGGCCACCCTAGGGGCAGGCTGCTGTGGCGGTCACAGTTAAGGGGAAGGTCCGCTATGGAGGTCAGTGTTAAGGGGCATTAATTTGAATGCGTCTGTCCACATACCAGCATATTTTTTTTACTGCAGTACTTTGTAGCGTGATGTGGACCAAACACGCCCATTGAAGTCTATGGGTCCGTGAAAAAACATGGACACAACACGGATGGCTTCAGTATTGCGTCCGTTTTTCACAGAAGACTGATAGGAGATGCTCGGGAAATTAATTTTCAGCTGACCAGTGTCCATGGATTATGGGTGACGCATGGAGGGTATAACGGACACAAGGATTCTTCACGGACATCTTCACAGAAACACAAATGCTTTTTTTCATGGGCTTGAAAAGGACATGAAAATGTGGCCATTAATTAAAAAACCTCTGTTTTCACAATTCCTTGCACAGTCCCTTCTCTTGGGTCACTCAGGATCACTAATATTCTGATATATATAAAAATTGCTTAGACCAGCATTTTTGGGCAGTATGTGGTCGTTGGTTGTAATTCAGACTAAGGGTATATCCACACAACTGTATCTGTTTTTGCAGATTGCAAGACAAGGATACCAGCTGTGTACATTTCGCATTTTGCAGATTAGAACCTCTTGCCTATGATAGAAATGACTTCTCTTGTCCGCAAAACAGACAAGAATATGTGCTGTCTGCATCCGCACATTGAAATAAATGCGTCCACATCCCAACTGCAAAATTGAGGACTGCAGAAAGAAAAATACGGTTGTGTGAATGGGCCCTGATACTGGAAACGGGCTTAAAGGGAACCTGTCACCAGTTTTATGGTGTCCTAACTAAGGGCAACATAAATAAGTGAATGATTCTCTTAGCAAAATGCTGGGTTACTTTCTTTAATTGACCCAGTCAATCTGCCAACATCTTGTATTGAAAAGCTCCAGCTCATAATGATGAGTCCTGAATATTCATGAGCTCCTGACTCTCCCCGCCTACCTGCTGCTGATTGACAGTTATTTTCCATATGAATCAGCAGCAGGAGGGCAGGGGAGTGGCTATAGCTGTTAATTAAAAAAACGCTGGACTCACTGACATCACGCTGGACTCAAATCAGCTCATTGGCATGCAGCATCTTTGTGTGTATATTATGAGGTAACCATCTGTCACACCAGTAAGGGACTACATCTAAGGCACTTTTTTGTAGTTAATGATTGTATATAATTAGTTAGATTATAATCAAATATCCACATGACAGGTTCCTTTCAAAGAAGACCACTGGTTTAGTGAATACTTTTATTCCCTATAAAATAACAATTCTGTAGCATCTATTCCTAAAATGTCTTATGCCGTTTGTCTGTTGTTCCTTCTAGAAATGTATAAATTGACAACTGGGCGATACCTGTTTGGGAAGGAGGGGTATTGATACACTCCAATCAGTACTGGAGGAGTCAAACAGGGCAGGAATGGTACCACCCAGTTGTCAATTTATTCATAAATGTCTAGGAGGAATAATAGGGGAAAGGCACAAAATGTTATTTAAAAAAAAACAAAAAAACAAAAAAAAAAACACACATGAACCAGAATTGTTACTTCATGGACAATACAGGGAGTGCAGAATTATTAGGCAAGTTGTATTTTTGAGGATTAATTTTATTATTGAACAACCACCATGTTCTCAATGAACCCAAAAAACTCATTAATATCAAAGCTGAATATTTTTGGAAGTAGTTTTTAGTTTGTTTTTAGTTTTAGCTATTTTAGGGGGATATCTGTGTGTGCAGGTGACTATTACTGTGCATAATTATTAGGCAACTTAACAAAAAACTAATATATACCCATTTCAATTATTTATTTTTACCAGTGAAACCAATATAACATCTCAACATTCACAAATATACATTTCTGACATTCAAAAACAAAACAAAAACAAATCAGTGACCAATATAGCCACCTTTCTTTGCAAGGACACTCAAAAGCCTGCCATCCATGGATTCTGTCAGTGTTTTGATCTGTTCACCATCAACATTGCGTGCAGCAGCAACCACAGCCTCCCAGACACTGTTCAGAGAGGTGTACTGTTTTCCCTCCTTGTAAATCTCACATTTGATGATGGACCACAGGTTCTCAATGGGGTTCAGATCAGATGAACAAGGAGGCCATGTCATTAGATTTTCTTCTTTTATACCCTTTCTCGCCAGCCACGCTGTGGAGTACTTGGACGCGTGTGATGGATCATTGTCCTGCATGAAAATCATGTTTTTCTTGAAGGATGCAGACTTCTTCCTGTACCACTGCTTGAAGAAGGTGTCTTCCAGAAACTGGCAGTAGGACTGGGAGTTGAGCTTGACTCCATCCTCAACCGGAAAAGGCCCCACAAGCTCATCTTTGATGATACCAGCCCAAACCAGTACTCCACCTCCACCTTGCTGGCGTCTGAGTCGGACTGGAGCTCTCTGCCCTTTACCAATCCAGCCACGGGCCCATCCATCTGGCCCATCAAGACTCACTCTCATTTCATCAGTCCATAAAACCTTTGAAAAATCAGTCTTGAGATATTTCTTGGCCCAGTCTTGACGTTTCAGCTTGTGTGTCTTGTTCAGTGGTGGTCGTCTTTCAGCCTTTCTTACCTTGGCCATGTCTCTGAGTATTGCACACCTTGTGCTTTTGGGCACTCCAGTGATGTTGCAGCTCTGAAATATGGCCAAACTGGTGGCAAGTGGCATCTCGGCAGCTGCACTGACTTTTCTCAGTTCATGGGCAGTTATTTTGCGCCTTGGTTTTTCCACACGCTTCTTGCGACCCTGTTGACTATTTTGAATGAAACGCTTGATTGTTCGATGATCACGCTTCAGAAGCTTTGCAATTTTAAGAGTGCTGCATCCCTCTGCAAGATATCTCACTATGTTTGCCTTTTCAAGTCCTTCTTTTGACCCATTTTGCCAAAGGAAAGGAAGTTGCCTAATAATTATGCACACCTGATATAGGGTGTTGATGTCATTAGACCACACCCCTTCTCATTACAGAGATGCACATCACCTAATATGCTTAATTGGTAGTAGGCTTTCAAGCCTATACAGCTTGGAGTAAGACAACATGCATAAAGAGGATGATGTGGTCAAAATACTCATTTGCCTAATAATTCTGTACTCCCTGTATGTGTATTTAGTGAGACAGACATGTCAGGATAGCGCACGGGTCCTCTTTAAGGATAAGCAGCTGGATTTCTGCAGTCTGTGCTGTCTATCACTCAATACATGATGAATCGCTTACAGACAAATGATATTTAGAAAGATTAAAGCACCACAGGATTAATCCAGAATATAAATGTTACTGTAACAGCAGCACAAGTTCAAAAGAGGAAAATTGTAGAATTGTCTTTTCTTTGATCCATATAGGCCCCTATATGATAGTAGGAGAAAAAAAAAAAAAAAAAGCTACCAGGGCAGCGTCAATCCGGATAAGTATAGCAATGGCCGCTATTCAGATGATGGCCATCTGTGTAATGCATGTACGCAACTGATACAGAGCAGCTCTCCACTCTGACATACAGAAGAGGTACCAAGTGAGGCACTGGCTTCATTACATGCATATATGCTAAAAGGGCATATGGACCGGGGTTGTCCGTATAGAATAGGCTATATATGCATCTACCCCCAGCAGTGGCAACTGCTTGTCCCTATAAAGAGGAGATGATTGCTGCATGTAAATGCCGCTTTCACCCTCTGATGAGAAGGTAATTATCAGGACTGAACAGTTCATTTCAGATAATTGCCCGATCAGTCGACCCGTGAGAAGTGCCTTTAATTAATTATACAACGTTCCATTTCCTGCCTGTCCTAGTTACAGATTTCTAATATTTCTCCCTATCTGCCAGGGAACACGCCGTCTGTTGGAGAAGTCCTCCCTCCTTAAATATCCACTTGCTAATAAACAACTGTCATTAACAATACAAACATCATAAGACACATGATGGTGGCTGCCACCCTCTTCTACTGCAGGCAACTGCCACAAGGTCACGATGAAGGAGTTTAAGAATCCAGATATATTTAGCCGCAGAATTTTGTCATCTAAGCAACTGCGAAAAAGTGAAAAAATGTGAATAAACGTGCTGACAAAAACCTGGCAATGTCTCATGCAATGCACGTGCTCCTATCGATAAATTACATCCCCCAATGTTTGAAGCGTAAATTGAAATTTAGTTTTAATTCAAAAATGATATAGAAATGCAATAAAACTGGGAGTAAGTTTATGTACCGCACTAAAATGATATGACTACGTTCATAATTCATCGTTTGCCCAGATTTCAACTTGCATGGACCTGCATAAAAGAAAGCACTGAAAAATAGGATTTAAGTGAAAGAAAACTAAATCTGCCCTGTCATTGTAAATATGGATGTAAACAGAGTTATTTAACCCCTTTAGGACCCTGCCATTTTTCACCTTAAGGACCCGGCCACTTTTTGCAAATCTGACATGTGTCACTTTATATGGTGATAACTTTAAAGGGAACCCGTCACCTCCCAAAACCATCCCAAGCCGCCAGCAGTGTGTTTCTGATGTTGCCTTTCTTCCTGAAGACAGATGCAGCAAAAGTACTAAAAACATTATTTTATCCCCTGCCGGAGCTCTTCTCCACACATGCCTGAAGTCAAGGAGGCAGCGGCCTCCGTGCTTCAAGTCAAGGTAACCACACCCCCTTCCCTGCCCCTTCTTTCGCTGTGACTGACAGCGCTTATGCAGAGAGTTCGGCAAAGCCAGCCGAACTGCCGGCTGTCAGTCACAGCGAAGGGGAAGGGGGTGTGGTTACCTTGACTTGAAGCACGGAGGCCGCTGCCTCCTTGACTTCAGGCATGTGTGGAGAAGAGCTCCGGCAGGGGATAAAACAACGTTTTTAGTACTTTTGCTGCATCTGTCTTCAGAAAGAAAGGCATCATCAGAAACACACTGCTGGCTACACGCAGGTTCCGCAGGCGACTTGGGATGGTTTTGGGAGGTGACTGGTTCCCTTTAAGACGTTTTAAAATTATCCAAGCCATTCTGAAATTGTTTTCTCGTCACATATTGTACTTCATGACAGTGGTAAATATGAGTCAAAATATTTCATTTTTATTTATAAAAAAAAAGCAAATTTACAAAAAAAATTCAAAATTTCAATTTCTCTGCTTTTAACCACTTCAGCCCCGCTAGCTGAAACCCCCTTCATGACCAGAGCACTTTTTACACTTCGGCACTACACTCCTTTCACCGTTTATCGCTCGGTCATGCAACTTACCACCCAAATGAATTTTACCTCCTTTTCTTCTCACTAATAGAGCTTTCATTTGGTGGTATTTTATTGCTGCTGACATTTTTACTTTTTTTGTTATTAATCAAAATGTAACGATTTTTTTGCAAAAAAATTACATTTTTCACTTTCAGCTGTAAAATTTTGCAAAAAAAACGACATCCATATATAAATTTTTCGCCAAATTTATTGTTCTACATGTCTTTGATAAAAAAAATATATTTGGGCAAAAAAAAAATGGTTTGGGTAAAAGTTATAGCGTTTACACACTATGGTACAAAAATGTGAATTTCCGCTTTTTGAAACAGCTCTGATTTTCTGAGCACCTGTCATGTTTCCTGAGGTTCTACAATGCCCAGACAGTAGAAAAACCCCACAAATGACCCCATTTCGGAAAGTAGACACCCTAAGGTATTCGCTGATGGGCATAGTGAGTTCATAGAACTTTTTATTTTTTTGTCACAAGTTAGCGGAAAATGATGATTATTTTATTTTATTTATTTTTTCTTACAAAGTCTCATATTCCACTAACTTGCGACAAAAAATAAAAAATTCTAGGAACTCACCATGCCCCTCACAGAATACCTTGGGGTGTCTTCTTTCCAAAATGGGGTCACTTGTGGGGTAGTTATACTGCCCTGGAAATTTAGGGGCCCAAATGTGTGAGAAGTACTTTGCAATCAAAATGTGTAAAAAATGACCGGTGAAATCCAAAAGGTGCACTTTGGAATATGTGCCCCTTTGCCCACCTTGGCAGCAAAAAAGTGTCACACATCTGGTATCGCCGTACTCAGGAGAAGTTGGGGAATGTGTTTTGGGGTGTCATTTTACATATAACCATGCTGGGTGAGAGAAATATCTTGGCAAAAGACAACTTTTCCCATTTTTTATACAAAGTTGGCATTTGACCAAGATATTTTTCTCACCCAGCATGGGTATATGTAAAATGACACCCCAAAACACATTACCCAACTTCTCCTGAGTACGGCGATACCAGATGTGTCACACTTTTTTGCTGCCAAGGTGGGCAAAGGGGCACATATTCCAAAGTGCACCTTTCGGATTTCACAGGACATTTTTTACACATCAGAACTGATTTTTTTATCGCCGCAGTGCGTGTAAAGTGAATGTGCAGCGATCAAAAAAAAATTTTTTTTTTGGCACTGCGGTGGGGCGGGTGTGGGCGAACGCACGTGTGGGCGAGCGATCAGGCCTGATCGGGCAAACACTGCGTTTTGGGTGGAGGGAGAACTAAAGTGACACTAGTACTATTATAGATCTGACCGTGATCAGTTTTGATCACTTCCAGATACTATAAAAGTACAAATGCTGATTAGCGATACGCTAATCAGCGAATAACAGACTGCAGTGCGTTGGGCTGGGCGCTAACCGATCCCTAAACTACCTAACCAAGGGGCCTAAACTATACTGAAACCTAACGGTCAATACCAGTGAAAAAAAAAAGTGACAGTTTGCACTGATCACTTTTTTCTTTTCACTTGTGATTGACAGGGGCGATCAAAGGGGTGAACAAAGGGTTAATTGGGGTTCAGGGGGGTGATCTGGGGCTAAAGTGTAGTGTTTAGTGTACTCACTGTGAAGCCTGCTCCTCTGCTGGATCCAACCGACGAAAAGAACCAGCAGAGGAGCAGGCAGCCATATAACAGATCATATTTACAAATATGATCTGTTATTCGGCTCTCTGATTGGATTTTTTAAAAATCAGCAACCTGCCAGCCAATGATCGCGGCTGGCAGGTTGCTGACGAAATACTCCTGTACGAAATGCCGGCGCGAACTGCGCATGCGCGGGCGCATATTCGCGTCATCTCGCGTCTCGCGAGATGACGCGTATATGCGTGACTCTGCGCAGCGCTGCCACCTCCGGACCGCACATCTGCGTTAGGCGGTCCGGAGGTGGTTAAAACAGATAGTGATACCTCATAATAGTTATTACTTTACATTTCCCATATGCCTACTTTATGTTTGGATCATTTTCTAAATGACATTTTTTATATTTTTGGGGGGACGTTAGAAGTAGGGATCGACAGATATAGATATTTTTAGAGCCGATACAGATAACCTGTGAACTTTCACGCCGATAGCTTATACCGATATTCCCTATTCACCCTAATAGAGCTCTATTAGGGTGAATAGGATCTTACACTGTCCCTGATGCCCTGTGCATAGTACACACAGCAGCAGGGAGCTTACCATGGCAGCCATGGCTTCAGTAGCGTCCTGGCTGCCATGATTACACTGCTGGGGCTCCGATCAGAACTGCCACTGCCACCAATGAAATTACTTAGGTTGGGGCAGGGGGCTGTGGCCACTGCCACCAATGACTTTAATACTGGGGGGGGGGGGGGGGGGGGGGCACCAATAAAAATTACCTTTAATACAGACACAGGTACTGCCGACACCCACCTCCTGTATTTGTATTAAAATTATCATTGGTGGCACAGTAGCCGAGCAAACTAGCTGAGACGGCGCAGCGGTAAACCCTTCCCTGCCCCCCCTCCTGCTTTAATATTAGCCAGACATTCATTGGTGGCAGTGGTGCGGGCAGCTTCAGAGCCCGCTCATTTTATTGGGCTCTGCGGCAGTCGCATAATAGGGGGATTCCCTCCGTCCATCTCTCCCACCTTCTCTACTGACTCTGGCCACCGAACATGGCAGCGCGTGCCAAGCGCCATGTTTTCTCATAAAAGTAGCACTGGAAGCATTATCGCTATATCGGCAAGGTTAGATGCCGATAACTTTGAAAATCATGAATATTGACCGATAATATCGGTAAATCCCTAGTTAGAAGGCTTAGAAGCAAACCTTGAAATGTTTTCAGAATATTTCCTAAACCCACTTTTTAAGGACCAATTCAGGTCTGAAGTCACTTTGTGGAGGCTTACATAAAAGAAACCACCCATAAATTGCCCCATTTTAGAAACTACACCCCCCAAGGTATTCAAAACTGATTTTACAAACTTTCTTAACCCTTTAGGTGATCCACAAGAATTAAAGGAAAATGTAGATAAACTTTCAGAATTTAACTTTTTTGGTAGATATCCATTTTAATCCTTTTTTCCAGTAACATAGCAAGGGTTAACAGCCAAACAAAACTCTATATTTATTACCCTGATTCTGCAGTTTACAGAAACACCCCATATGTGGTCGTAAACTGCTGTACGGGCACACGGCAGGGCACAGAAGGAAAGGAATGCAATATGGTTTTTGGAGGGCAGATTTTACTGGGATAATTTTAAGTTGCCGTGTCACATTTGAATACCCCCTGATGCACCCCTAGAGTAGAAACTCCCAAAAAATATCCCATTTTGGATACAACGGGATAAGGTGGCAGTTTTGTTGGTACTATTTTAGGGTACATATGATTTTTGGTTGCTCTATATTACACTTTTTATGAGGCAAGGTAACAAAAAATAGCTGTTTTAGCACCGTTTTTATTTTTTGTTATTTACAATGTTCATCTGACAGGCTAGATCATGAGGTATTTTTATAGAGCAGGTTGTTACGGACACGACAATACCAAATATGACTACTTTTTTACTTATCTATTCCTTCCTTGTACAATGACCTATGCACAGGGCACAGAGCATGCCTAGAAAAATCTCCTATAGAAGTCAATGAGGTCCCCTCCTGACTATTGTGACTCATGTGGCTGCCATATAGCAAATTTTTTAATGCTGTAAATGCTTTTAAGAACGGCTCAGGCATATGGCTGCACCCATAATCATGTCCAAGAAATAGAGTTAAAAAAAAAATGCAATCTGAAAAAAAGAAACAAAAAAAAACCAAATGAGATAAATAGGATATGTGTCACTATCTGGTTTTAACTGGAAGATCAAATTTTTGGTGGCACATTTTCTTTTCCTTTACCATACACCTAGCAAAATACTTCATAGCCTAATTAGGGCACTGAAATACATGCCATCAGTTTCCTACCGGGTAATGTTTTTAAAAGTATTGCAGAGAAGATACATGCCCACACAGACATTTTCTAATGGGCACACTTAGATTTGTGCCAATGTCTCTGGGCATGCCCAATCATCCATTCCTTCTGGCAAGAAATACCATTCTCTGCAAATAAACATTTATCTCCAAAAAACTATTCTCACTCCCAGCTGGGCCCATGTGAACTAGATGGTGCCAGAATTCCTCCACTACAGAAGAGATTCCGCTTTTGTATTTCAGAAGCCGCACGTAAAACCATAGTACAAAGATGGCTGGAGAAGAGCGGCCAACATTCCATCTACATATGAAAAAGTTAACTTACGGTATCTATTAAGAATGGATTCAATTAATGCCTCAGAGGCTAAAGCGCAACTCATTTGTTAGACAGGGAGGCCAATTATTCAAATTCTACCACCTCATGATAAAACTACAATCCATAATTAATTCCAAGCCACCACTTGGTACTTTGAGTGAACCATACCAGGAAATGAACCCCTGTGATACAACAACCATTAAAACTGAACTAATGTGGCTTGAGGTGTATCCTACGGAGGCAATCTTATTCTGTGCATCATCTGTTCCCTTCACCCCTCTTTATCCAGGCAGGTGTGCTGAAGGGAGAGGGATCCTGGGATCAGGATAAAGTAAAAAACTCTTTGGAGCGGACCAAACTAGCTACTGCTTGGACATTGCATCAAGACAATGGAGAAAATTTGACTAGCCAAAAGATATCTGCTTCATCCAAAAACCTAGGCCCAGATTTACTAATCCTAAAGATATCAGAAAAAAGGGTAAAACCCTAGATGTTTGATGCAGAACATTAGTAAATCTGGTCTACAGACTCTATGAATGGGGCCGGAGCGGACTTCCGGCGGCACGGTGGGATAGCGTTAGCATGGATCTGGCAGGCTGTTCCCCTGCCAGAATAGCCTGCCGGACCCTGTTACCGCAAGTGTCACAGTAGTCTTACCCATCACAAAAAACTGCAACCAATGATGTCAAATGCTAAACCATTACATGCTTCTTAAGCCTGATGTAGACAATAAAGAATAATGAAATGAATATTATCCCTCTCCCCCCACTTTATGTTCCAATATGTTAATGTATTATGAAAGGTTAAAGGGTTTTCTGACAGTTCATTACTGGTGGCCTATCCTCAGGATAATGTGGATCATTTCCACCATATATAGCTATCCATGAATCCAATCCCCCAATAGAAAAATCGGTCATAAAGTGTCACTTTGTAATCTCTAAAGTGGTGAGACTGCTGATGAGCCCCAGATGGCTTTCAATGCAGTAAGTTCGCTGGTTAGAGGGTTAATAGTCTATTGTTGCCTTACTTTAAGTTGTATACCAGTCATTGTTATTAACAGGGTATTAGTATGCGAGTCCGGTGCTAAGCCTAGTGTGGCGTCCCACGCGATATCAAGGCTCGCACCCTGACTGCATTTACCTTCTCCGATGGTTTCGCTGGTTGTAGCTGCTGATGTGCCTTTCAGGACTTTGAAGTTTTCTCCTTCCGCGTCCCACGTGTGTATGATGTCACATTTCTGTCTGGCGTCCCACGTGTCTCGAACTGGTCTGCGCTCACTGTTAGCAGTTTTTAGGGAAGGTTATAATTGGAAGCGCTTCCAAGATGTTCAATTGTCGTATTCCCCCAGTGATTTTGCTGCAGATTTATTTATGCTTTAATCACCATACGTGTTTCGGGGGTCTAAACGGCCTCCTCCATCAGTGGTTACCCGCTATCTGTCATTGGGCTGGTTTTTTTTACCCTGTATCTGGTTGTCATTGAAAATCTGGACTGGATTCTATTGCGTGGATACAGCAGATCACATAATAATAGTCTTCTTTTTCTTTTTCTTAATTATATGGTGTAGAGAACCAACTTTATAATTGCATGAATATCAATAGTATCATATTTGGATACAGAGGAGGAAAGTTGAATAGGATTACACAATTGTGTTGTTTGAGCGGTATCGCTGGTGCGCTTTTTATGTATAATTTATCCATTTGTATTCCTGAGTGGGTTCCATGTCTTGCGTATATTCCATAGATTAGATTTTACTTTGTAGATGTAGTAGGACACATAATATTAGTTTTTCTTTTTTCTTTTATTTTAATTTGTATCGTAAAGCACAGGCTTTATATTAGGGGAAATCAATATTGTACCATTTAGATAAAAAGTATATATAATTGTACCACTTATGTGGTGCCACTGCGTTTTTTATATATGCATTTTTTGTGTGTAGTTTGCACTATGTGTCTAAAGGTGTTTGAGTGTGTACTATGTCCTAGATGTGTTCTATGGGCTGGATCTCGTCATATAGATGTGTTATTTCTTCTTTATCCAGCTTTAATTTTCTTCTTTTAATTGAGGGGTATAGCAAATTGGTTTTGTGATTGCACAAGGTCAATATTATAGTGTTTAATTGAAAAAATTATTTATTTAAAATTATTTTTTTGTTAAATCGCTTATGCGGTAATGCTGCGTTTGTTGTATTGTTGGTGCGTTTTTTATATATAGTTTGCACCTAGTGTTCTTGAATATTTTCCATGTCAAGATTTTTTTTCCAGAGCCTTTTATAGGGGAAATTTTTGTATGAGAAATTTTTTATTATTGAATATTTATATAATAATATATCTAAAAGTGATTCCTTTAGTGAGGAAGTGTGAATAAGACAAGGTGACATCAAAGAGGGTATCGTGAAAATCAATGTTGTTTATATGTGTGGGGAAACTTGTGTTAGACGTAAATGGACAATATGAAGAACGTCTTTTTAGGTTTCTACTTCTTTTAAACATGGTGTCTGTGAATATATATATATATGTGTGTGTACTTTATAGGGGATATCTATGTAAGATAGTGCTTAAGTCCTCCTTTATAAAGTATAAAAAAATGTTTATACAGGTGAAAGGACAGTTTGACATTGCTGTATATGGCTGAAGAAAGAAATTGTCGCCATATAGCGACGGTGTGTTCTGCATGATGTAGTGGTAAGTGTTTTACATGCAATGGTCTCTTTAGGGACAAATTCCAGAAGCTTTATATGAAGTGATTCAACTAGGTCTTTCTGGCTAGGTGAAGGAGGGGTGGTGGCCTCGTATCGAGTGGGAGTAGGGGGTGCTGGTAAATCAGTTGGACGCCTACTCCCAGTCGAACGGAGGCAACTACTCCATTGTTGTTATAAAAAGCCAAAGAGTTCAAAATCGGCATTTAAGCCTTCTGGTATGAGTGTGTTGAAGTTAAATATGAATTTTGATTCAAGATGCGAGACATCTTGGCTATATGGTTTCCTCCTCTTCAGTCTGTTTCTATTTTCTCTAGGGCTGCAAAGGTTAGGCCTGTGGGATCTGGATTATGGTGTGTTTTAAAATGTTTGGAAAGGGAATGTTTTTCAAAACCTTTCTTGATATTATTTGTTCTGATATTCGTTTTTTTTTAAACTTCTTTTTGTCCTGCCAATATATTGTTTTTTGCAGGGGCATTGTATGATATATATTACATTTGTGCTGCTGCAGGTTAGGAACTCTTATTTCATATTCTAGGGAAGTGGTTGTTGAATGTACTTTTTCTGTTTTCCTCTTGAAGGAAGTTAGTTTGCAGTTGCAACATTGGTTGCACTTGTAAAATCCTTTTAATTTTTTCCATGTGTTTAACGAGAATTTTAGTTTTTTATTGTGCGTTTTCAAAGATGGGGCAACCTTCAGACCTAAATTTGGGGCTCTTGTGTATATAATATGTGGTTTCGTAGAGATGGGGGGGCCTATTCATTTATCTTTTTGGATGTGATGCCAATGTGTTTTAATAATCCTTTTGATTGTCTTGTGTTGTGCGTTGAAAGGTAATATAATAATTGGGGTTTTCTCAGTTTGTATTATGGCCTTATTTTCTGTTTTTTCTTTAAAAAAGGAGTTTCTATTTAACTTCCGTACTTTTGCCAAAGACGTTTCTATTTAGTTAAAGGGTATTCTTTTTCAATGAATTGTTCTTTTAATGTTTCTGCTTCCTGTTCGAATCTGTGCTCATTAGTGCAATCTCGCGTTAACCGTCTGAATTGGCTGTCTGGAATGTTTTCCAGCCACCTACGAAGGTGGAAACTGGTGTATAGAATAAAACTATTTCTTGCTATTGGTTTCTGGAAAGTGCAGCATGTCAGTCTATCGTTCTCTACTTTAATGTTTAGGTCTATGAATTCTATCTCAATTTTACTTGTATGGGCTGAGAAGTGCAAATTAATCTGATTCTCATTTATCTCTTCTAAAAATCTTTGTAGCTCAGATTCTCCTTTTTGCCAGACAAAGACAACATCATCAATATACCGCTTCCATAGCACCAGGTCCGTCCCCAGTCGTTGTTGTATATGCTCAACCTCCGATTGTGACATGAATAGGTTCGCATAGCTGGGGGCGAACCTGGTGCCCATGGCTGTGCCTCCGATTTGTAGATAGTACTCAGAATCAAGGGAAAAATAATTGTGCTTCAGAATCAATTCTACGCCTTGATGGGTCATCAATCTCATTGGTGGGGGGTCCAACTTCCTGAATCTTCTCCTATCAGCTATTTGAAGAGGCTGTGATGTTCCGCTTCCTCCTCACAGCATAACAAGCACAACGCTGTACATTGTATAGCGGCTGTGCTTGATACTGGAGCCCAGGACCATTCACTTGAATAGGACTGAGCTGCAAATAGGCCATGTGTCCAATTGTGATGTCACTTGACTAGGAAGCGACTGTGGCACTCATCGGAACACCACAGCCTTTTCAAACAGCTGATCAGTTGGGTGTCAAGAGCCGACCTGATATTAATGACCTAAACGGAGGATAGGCCATTATAGGGGTTGCCGGGTGTTTAACATTGATGGCGTAAGGATAGGTCATCAATATCAGATTGGGGGGGGGTCTGACTTCTAGCACCCGACTGATCAGCTGTTTAGGTAGACCGCTGTCCCCCAGTGAGTACCGCAGCCTGCTCACAGTTTACCAAGCACAGCGCCGTTTATTTAATAGTGGCTGTGCATAGCATTACGGCTCAGTCCCATTGCACTTAATGTGACTGACAAACGTGACGTCACTGACCTAGGAAGAGGCTTCGTTACTCACTGGAACACCGTGGTCTCTTCAAACAGCTTATCAGCGGAGGTGCTAGGAGTCATCCCCCAAACCATCTGATACTGATAATCTATCCTGAGGATAGGCCACCAATGTCAAAATCTCGGAAACCCCTTTCATACTGGACTCCTGGAAAACTATTTAGTATGTAATTTTAAGTATGGTAAATGGGTCTCAAATTTGTCTGAATATAAAAACAATAACTATTGTACATAATGTACAATAAAAAAAAGAAAATAAAGCACTAATTTGACAAAAAAAAAGAAATGACAATGATGGGACAATAGTTTACAAGGTAATAATGATAGCAATACTAATATTTAAAATTTCATTTGTCATTGCCTCTGCTGTCCCCTTTCAGCCAACTCAACGTGTGACAAACTTGCATTGAATGCATTTGTGAGATAAATGCATTCAATTAAAGCATCCATAGGAACATAAAGAGCGTCTGCAGAGCTCCACGGGGGATGTGCTGTAGTTTTTTTTATTTCAGTAATATCCTGGTTAATATGTAGCGAACAAAGAAATAAATCATCAAAATGGTGGTTCTTATTCTGTACTAGATGCTCAGAAGAGCAGACAAAGCAGGAGCAGATTGACTAGCCTAGGAAGCTGGGAATACAACAAGCTGCTGCACTGAGAACTAGACAATGAGCTGCTGTTCACAAGTTCAATTAGAACTTTTAATCTGAGAACAAGCAAAACGCACATGTATTTTGCACGCTAAAATAAGATTTCTGGACTGTTGAATAATCTCCCATTTGCTTTGCAGATCACTAAACAATGGTCCATATTACTGTATTTGTAATATTCAACGAAACAACCATATTTATTCCAAAGCAGTTGATTTACACTTGGTAACTCATTAATTGTTAATCCATTTAAATGGTCACTAACTTTTCATACAACTTTGTGTGAAATCAATAAATCAATAGTACAAGCGACATACGAAACTTTGTGGTATATGTTATGAGAGAAAAATTCCTTGTTCTCGAGTTATCAGGTGTTTCTTCTGCTCTCCCATTTTCTAAAATGACCGACTCTGAAATTTATGAGAAATCTGTCCTGGTGAGACCAGAAGGGATGTCTGCTCACTGAAGGATCAGATTACATGATCCCATCCAAGTCTAAGGGCTGTTTCACACGAGCGGATGCCGTGCGTGACATCCGCTCTATGAATGACAGCCAAGACCCGATGCGGACTGCAGAAGCACGGAGCATTAACATGACTGATAATGCTCCGTGCCTCTCTGTGATCTCTTTACTACGAAATCACAGTGAGATAAAGTTGTCACCGTGATTTTGTAGTAAAGAGATCACAGAGAGGCACGGAGCATTATCAGTCATGTTAATGCTCCGTGCCTCTGCAGTCTGCAGCGGGTCTTGGCACTCTTTCACGGAGCGAAGGTCACGCACGGCATCCGCTCGTGTGAAATAGCCCTAAGGGGAGAGGAGTGAGCAGGAAATTAGTGAGACACACACCCAGAGAGACCTCATGGCTAATTAGACAGTTTCTGTCTCAGCCCAAGTGCTTTATTCCCATCAGTACAGTCAATTACTTCTCTGCCATATCCTCTATAAGTCTAGACCTGCTTCTAAGTGAACCAAGAAAGTTATGAAGTGGACTCTCCTCTACTTTCTGTGTGCAGTATACAGGAGCTAGTCTTCTCTCACCAGCTCAGAGAGAACTGCAAACTAAAGAAAGAGTAATAAAGGGATAAAGGACGGCTCACCTCTGGTTTGGGATGGCAAGGTGCACCAAAATAGATGTTGTACCCAATCACCAAGAACAATAGTATTAAAAAGAAGTAAAATGGGCACTCATATATCTAGATCTATTGCCTACCTTGTGATCTAGATATATGAGTGCCCATTTTACCTCTTTTTAAAACTAAAGAAAGAGCCTGCAGATGAGGAAAATGCTGAAATGGCAGTTACAAGTCATATAGTGGCCAGAAATAGTGTTTGTTTGTTGAAAGGTTAGGTACGCTTTAAAAAGAGATTTTCCAGGAAGACAATATAATATATAAAACCATTAAGATTTTTATTAAATTAAGCATTACTTAACTCACTGATCCCCCATGCTGCCGTTCCGACAATGCTCTGGTCCTGCTGCACTCCATTTCCTGCTCCCAGCTCTACACAAGGAAGGTGGCTTGCAAAGTCTCCTCAGCCAATCAATGGTTGGAGGGGTCACCACTGAGGCTAGCGATTGGCTGTGTTGCTATTGCAAACCATTTCCTGTGTGGCAAGCCAGGAAGAGGAGAGCAGCAGGAACAGAGCAGCATCAGAAGGGGATCTGTAAGGTGAGTAATGCATATCTTCCTGGAAACCTCTTTAACCACTAAAGTAAACGGTTGTCCATTATTTAGCAGATCCAAGGAAGTATATAAAATAGAGACACAGGATAAGGTGAGCAGCTGAAAACCATAGAAAAAAATTACTAATTTGTAATCTCAAATTGATGTACACTTTTACCAGCTTAAGCCAGGCTTAGAGCTCTTTCACACGAGTGGATCCCGTGCTGGTAATCCGCTGCGTAAAAAAGAGCCAAGCCCTGTTCCGGACAGCAGAGACACGGAGCAGTAACATGATTGATAATGCTCTTTGCCTCTTTGTGACCTTTTTACTACAAAATCACAGTGAGATAAAGTTGTCTCTGCTGATTTCGTAGTAAAGAGGTCACAGAGGGGCACGGAGCATTATCAGTCATGTTACTGCTCCGTATCTCTGCTGTCCGGAACGGGACTTGGCTGTCTTTCACGAAGCGGATTCCACGCATGGCATCCGCTCGTGTGCCAGAGCCCTTAAAGGGGTTCTCAGAGGTTTTTTTTTAATAAAAACTGCCCTTTCTGGTAACCTGTGGAGTAATGATAGGCAAGTGTTTTGAGGTTTTTTTTATGGGCCACTTGTTAGAACCACAGAGACTGCTAGACCGGACAACTCCTTTAAGAAAAAAATATTTTTGTAAATATTTAGTAAATTTGTTTTTATAAAATGTACATGTTGTATGCAGATGACATGTAACCTTGAAGGGTTTGGGTATGAATTTCCTGGTCAAGTGATTCTGACATCTCCACCATCTCCCTGCTGCAATCCATGGCAGGGAGATTTCAATGCCCAGTCTAAAAGAGAGCTATCCACTACATTAATGCAGCTGTTATCGATCAATGAGCATTAACAGAGCAGTTTTCGATAATGCAGTAGAAGCTGTGAAATCTCACGTTCTGGGACTCTATGCTGCCATGGAGGTTTGTGGGAAGACATTAGTCATGCCAGGATCACCTAAACGGAGGGTTGGATCATTTTAATATGCACGTCTTAAAAAAAAATATATATAGTATTTTTTTGTTTGTTTTTTACCATTTTCAATGTCATGTATTTAGAAAACTTATTTCTTAAAAGGGGCACTGTACTTCCAATAAACTTTACATTTTTATAGGGACATGAAACAGTTTTGAATGGTGGGGGACTAAGCACTGAGACCTCCATCGATCTCTAGAATGAGTGAAGAAATGCACTCACTTAGCGAGTTCTCTCTCCTAACTGAAGGACGGGGATCGAGAAAGACGCAATAGAAAGTGTATGGGTCCGTCTCGCTCAACGAGGAGAGAGTGCTAAGCGAGTGCTTCTCTCCCCTCATTCTAGAGATTGGTGAGGATCTCTGCGCTCAAATCCCCACCAATCTAAAATTCTGATATGTCCATATAACATATCAAAAGTTAACTGAAGCTACAGTGCGGGTGCTATACGTTCACTTCACGCACTGCACCCGCTTGTGTGAAAGGGGCCTAAAGGACCCTTTACATGGGCCAATAATGCAGGCAATTATGGGAAATGAACCATTTGTTTCCCCTAATTGCTTGCTCATTACAGGAGGCAAGAACCGCATTTACAGGCAGTAACCATTTACAGGCAGTAATTGTTCGTCGGTCCCCATACAGATGCATTGTTTCTGTGCAGCAGATCCCTATTTAGAGCCCATAATCTGATGTCCAGTAAGGATGAATTAGGCGACCGCACCCGCGATGCTTTCATCCAATGAACAAGCGTCTGCTCGTTCATTGGAAGCACCTTTAGGCCTCTTTCACACGAGCATGACGGATTAGGTCCGGATGCGTTCCATTTTGCAAGCGAGTTCAGTCAGTTTTGTCTGCAATTGCGTTCAGTTTTTTCCACGCAGGTGCAATGCGTTTTGATGCGTTTTTCACGAGCATGATAAAAAAAATAATGAAGGTTTACAAACAACATCTCTTAGCAACCATCAGTGAAAAACGTATTACATCCGCACTTGCTTCCGGATCACTGCGTTTTTCACTGAAGCCCCATTCACTTCTATGGGGCCTGGGCTGCGTGAAAAACTCAGAATATAGAACATGCTGCGTTTTTTTAAATGAATGGGTCAGGATTCAGTTCACATCAAGCATCGCACCCGTGAGGAAAACTCGCTCGTGTGAAAGAGGCCTTCCTTTTGACAGTTATTTGGAAGGAGCATTCCTATGAAAGCTCATTCACTGGCATAAGGCTTATTTCACACGAGCTATACGGACTGAGTCAGGGTCTGTTCAGGGAAAAAAACGGTTGGTTTTTCACACAAGTTTATTAACTTTGTCTGCGATTGCATTCAAAGTTTCAGTTTTTTCTACGCATATGAAATCTGTTTTCGATGAAAGCAACTATCCGTGAAAAACACGTTTCATCCAGATGCCTTCCGTTTTTCATGCAAGCCATATTCAGGTCTATAGGACCAGGGTTGTGGGAAAAATGCACAATATAGAACATGCTGTGATTTTTCCTGGATGATCAGCGATAAACAATGATCATGTTCACAGACCAATGGAAATGAATGGGTCAGGATTCGGTCTAGATGCTATGTGTTCACACCACGCATTGCATCCAGAGAGAAAACTTGCTCGTGTTAAAGAGATCTAAAGATGCCTTTAATAATCCAGTCTAAACAGATGGGAAATTGAGAACACAGAAAAAGTTACAATAAGAGAACAATATCTTACCTCTGCAACTTTTGGAGGAACTCCATCTCCTAACACCTCCCTGATGAAGCACTGCTGACTCATGTAATATGAAGGGCCACCACAGGTTCGTTTGAAAGCATCTCTCAGCCTCTTTAGTTCTACATCCGTCACTATAATAAAATAAAATAAATAATAAAATGAGCCACTTGATTCAAAATATACTGTTATCACATGGAATATATAAAGTGTAACAAATAATACAAATTAACATTTTCCAATAATCTGCCTTTACCTAAATATTATTGCTGCATTTTTTTAACATAAAATGTGAAAAATAGGAAATTTCATCATTAAAGGGGTTATTCGGTAATACAATATGGATGACTTATCTTCAGGAGAGGTTATCAAGACATTATCGTGGGGTCTGACTCCAAGCACCATCACTGATCAGCTGTTTGAACAGTGAGCACTGCCGCCTCTTCACAGCATACAATCACAGCACCATACAGTGTACAGCAGTTGTGCATGGTACTGCAGCCCAGGCCCATTCACTCAGCACTAGGGTAGCACAGAGTATTGAATTATCGATACCCAATTGATACTTTTGTACCGGTATCGATTCCATACCGAGATTTTCCTTTTACCGATGGATACTAGGCTGCACTACTATCACAGAACATGGCACTCGCTGATCTCAGCGCACGCCATGTTCCCTCAGCAGCACAGTGGAGAAGGAAGCAGTCTCTCCCTCCCCACTGTACCTCTGCTGAGCACCAATGACAGGAGAGGTGGGAGAGGGGCTGTGGCCACTGCGCCACCAATGAAGATAACTGACGTTCCATAAAAATACAGGTGGCAGGTGCTGGCAGCAGTCACATAGCCAGCACCCGACCTCTATGAAAGATCAACGGCAGTTAACCCCTCAGGTGCTGCTTATTATTTTATCTCATCTTAATTGGTGGCGCAGTGCGCCCCCCCAGTATTAAAAACATTGGTGGCGCAGTGCGCCCCCCCCCCCCCCCCCAACCACCCCGGTATTAAAGTCATTGGTGGCACTAGGGTCCCCTCGTCTTCATTCCTTGGTGGCAGTGGCAGCTTCTGATTGGAGCCCCAGCTGTGCAATCCTGGGGCTCTGATCGGTTACCATGGCAGCCAGGACGCTACTGAAGCCCTGACTGCCATAGTCAGCTCCCTGCTGCTGTGTGCACAAAGCCCAGGGCAGCAGAGATAGCTCTATCAGGGTGAATAGGACAAGGGATTAAAAGATCCCAGGTTCTAGCCCCTAAGGGGGGAAATAGTTATAAAAAAAAAAAAAAAAAATAAATAAATAAATAAATAAATAAATAAAAAAATTAAGTATAAATCACCCCCTTTCCCAATTTTACATATAAAATATATAAACAATTAATAAATAAACAAACATATTACATATCGCCACATCTGAAAAGTCTAAACTATTAAAATATTTTTAAAAATCTCCTATGCGGTGAACGCCGTAAGAGAAGAAAAAAAAATGCGCGATTTGCCATTTTTTTGGTCACCTTGTCCCCCCTAAAAATAAGATAGGACTGTTCGATTATGGGCAGGATGTTCCACAAAATGTGGAATACACGTGGCTTTTTTTTTTTTTTTTGTTTTTTTTTTTTGCGTGGTATCGAATGGTATCAAGTATCACAATACGTTTTTATGGTATCGAAATCGAATCAAAATTTTGATATCGTGACAACCCTACTCAGCACAGCACATGTGGACAATGAATGTGACATTCATTGGCCTAGGAAAAGGCTGCAGCGCTCACTGAAGCACCATGGCCTCTTCAAACAGCTGATCAGTGATTGTGCCAGGAGTCAAATCCCCACTGATCAGATTTAGGGCTCATGCACATGAATGTATGTATTTTGCTGTCCGCAGAAAACAGATGCACAAAAAATATGGATGACGTCCGCGTGCATTCCGTATTTTGCGGAAAGGAACAGCTGCCCCCTAATAGAATAGTCCTATCCTTGTCCATAATGCAAACAATAATAGAACATGTTCTATCTTTTTGTGGAAACGGAATGCACATGGAGTAACTTCCATTTTTTTGCAGACCCATTGAAATGAATGGTTCCGCATACGGTCCGCAAAAAAAAAAAAAAAAAAAACGCACACGAAAACAAAATACATTTCTGTGCATGAGCCTTTAGTGTTTAGAACAGTGTGAAGCTGCATCGCATAGGAATACACCACGATACTGCAGTGTGAGTTACAGACAGCGGTTTCATACCACTGATCTATCACTAACTGCCCCTGGATAGGACTCAGAGTAAGGGCTCAGTGCCTGTGCTGCAGACCTCAAATTACAATCCGCAATGCACGGGTACCGACCGTGGGGCAGACGCATGCGGATCGCGGACCCATTCACTTGAATGGGGTCTGCGATCCATCCGTTCTGCAGAAATATAGAACAAGTTCTATTTTTTTGCGCAACGGAAGCACGGAACGGAACACCACGGAAGCACTCCGTAGTGCTTTCGTGGGGGGTTCCGTTCAGTGTTTCCATTCCGCACCGCATCTCCAGATTTGCAGACCCATTAAAGTGAATAGGTCAGCATCCGTGATGCGGAATGCACAGGGCCTGTGCCCCGTCTATTGCGGAACCGCCGTATGTGGCCTGCTATACAGCCACGGGAGCACTATGGCCGTGTGCAAGAGGCCTAAAGCAAAAGCAGTGTCATGAGACTTCACCCCCTGTCTCTGAAAAGCCAGAGGCATGATGGGGAATGTAGAAGAGGGGAAGGAGAAGCCAAGACGGATGGCACACAATACATAAATGGCACAGCATCCTCAATGCATACAGATCCTTTAAAGTAGAACTCCCACAAACAATGTTTATTCTCTGAACTGTTATAAAGTTGCATGATGTAAATTGTAGTGAATGTAATCTTCTCACCAGTGTCTTTATTTGTGTGCTATTCCCTCCCTTCTGCTCCTCAGCTGTTTCATGTGACCAGCACTCTGACTCTCTAAGTAACAGCATTTTATGTTTGGGCAGGAAGCCAGTTTCTCTATGTATTCCTATGGGAGGCTCAATGTCAGTCTCATAGGAATGAATAGAGAAGTAACTGACTTCCTGTCTTGTGTCAGTTGGAGATCAAAGTGTTAGTCACATGGCACAGCTGAGGATCAGAAGGGAGGTTATAACTCACAAATACAATCACTGTATGAAAATTACCTTCACTACAATTTACATCATGTAACTTTCTAACAGGTCAGAGAATAAAAGTTTTTTTTTGAGAGTACTACTTTAATAATAGCCTATGGTGCTCTATAAAAGCAAATAAACATTTCTGCTGAAGTTTTTCTTAAAGCTCTTTGAAGAAACACTTATCAGAACAAGAGCAAAAAATAAATATTAGCTTTCAGTGTAGTCATCTAATGTAATGACACTCTACATGAAGCCGACTTTGAGCGCTAAGTTATTCATCTGTAGTCACATTTTGTTATGGGCCTAAGGACTGAATTATTTATGACAATGCGTACATGGATATATCTGTACCCAAACAGTGAACATTTACTTTTCCCCTCGTGATTTTATATTTTTTTAAGTGGGGGGGGGAACACGCAAAACTTCTACGAAAACCTACACAGACAACTAGCTATCATGGACTCTCAACACGTTTATCTAGTTACAGGGTGTAAACTAAACACATGGACCGGCTGAACCTGAAATTCGCATACATTGCCACAATTTGTAGTGTTTTATGTACTAACATGTTATACCCAAATCATGTGTTTCGAGACACAACGATCAATGTAAAGTATTCAGTTTGCAATGGCAACACTAGCACTACAGTGCTAGACCTCATTCAGATGAATGTTTAAAAGGGGATTTCTAATTATATGGGCAACCCTTACAGAATGTGGCAATGGCGGCAATCTATTGACCTTTGTGGATCCTGCTTCTGGCACCCCTGAAAACAGCCAATTTTGCCAGGGAAAGCCATGGCCACTAAAGATACTGCAGAGGAAATGACATGGTGACCATATAGACGGGTGGCCATCCATGTAATACAAGTACACCTTGAACCCGCCAGAAAGGGAGGGGATCTTGTAAGCTGCTCTCTGTTGTTGCTCGTCATCCAAGAACCTATGGGGCCATATGGGTATGGATTGTCTTCATAAAGCAACCCATACAATAGGTAGTATTCTGGAGGCAGCATTAAGACCCTTAGATACTTCTACTCAACCAAACATACAGCACCCAAAAATATGGAGAAATCTAGCTACCATAAAAACCCGTAGTTTATTTAAGCAAAAAGATAAAAAGCCATACAAACAGACAACAGCGTCTATGCATTTCGGGTCATTGCATACAGACCTTTATGCATGTCTTTTGCATAAATAAACTATAAAAACCTTATATTATGCTATAAAAGGTTGTCATGCCAATGCATACATAAAACATAAAAATACACATAAAAAGGTAGAATACGCATTTAAAACAAAAGAAATAAAGTCTGTGTTTGTTCAAGTAAATATAGCCTGGTCCTAGCTTCACAAAAACAGGTCTGAATTGAAGGCCTGTAAAAATAAAAAGGCTAGGACCGTGGGAGCGCGCATAGGCATGCTTGTGGAGCAGTTCTCGTCCAACCTTGCATCTGCGCTGCACCACAGATCCCGTAACCCCTGAATATGAGCAGTGTATAATGTAATTTAAAAATGAAGCCAGCAAAGGAGGCAATATGGATAGTGTTGAGCGAACTTCTGTTTTAAGTTCGGCGTCTAAAGTTCGGCTTCCGGTTAGCGGAGAATCCCGATATGGATTCCGAATTCCGTTGTGGTCCGTGGTAGCGGAATCAATAATCGGCCATTATTGATTCCGCTACCACGGACCACAACTGTATTCGGAATCCATATCGGGATTCTCCGCTAACCGGAAGCCGAATTTTAGACGCCGAACTTAAAACAGAAGTTCGCTCAACACTAAATATGGACAATCACAATACATTAGTAAGTGCCTTGTATTAACTTTCCCTACATAATAAATGCCATTTGCTGAAGTGAGACAGCCCCTTTAAGAGTCAGGACAGGAAGTAAAATACACGGAGTGATGTCAAAGAAATCATATCCAGAAAACCATGTACCCATTTTTTGTAAAAAGAAAAAAAATATATATTCAGATATAGGTGATTATGTGATTAAAATCCAATAAATTGATAGACACATCCCTAACCAAGTCATATCTGGAATTTCACAAATCTAATTTGAAGAAAAAATAATTCCCTTCCAGAAAATAAAGCCTTGTGATCCTTAATATTAGGATTGTACATATTATTACTGCAGAGCTAAAAGAGCATATAAAGAAGTGATAAAGGAGGTCAAACAAGGATTGAATCCAACTGATCCAATAATAATAACTTGCATAAAGATTATTATTATTACAACCCGCTATTCTCAATCGGATGGTAGCAAAACCTGCTGTGTATACAAGCACAGGCAACAAGACGAAAGCAATCCAATAAAGAAATGCTACATAACACAGGGCAATAGCAAAAATACATCTTCCATACAATATAAGGCCTCTTGCACACGATCGTATTACTATTTTCCTTCCATTTCCGTTCTTTTTGCGGACCGTATTAATTTCAATGGGTCCGCAGAAAAAACGGGAGGTACTCTGTGTGCATTCCATTTCCGTATTTCCGTTCCGCAAAAAAATAGAACATGTCCTATTTATTGTCTGCATTACGGACAATGATAGGACTGTTCTATTAGGGGCCAGCTGTTCCATTCCACAAAATACGGAATGCACAGGGAAGTCATCAGTATTGTTTGCGGACTGTAAAATACATATGGTCATGTGCAAGAGGCCTAAGAAGAATACTACTCAAGAGATATACTACTCAAGTCCTGTGGAAGCAAATGGGCATAGATAAATAGTCAATGAAGCGACAGAATGCTAATAAAGTAACACCAGTTTATTTTCGGGAGACAGCTCTCAAAAGCAATGCAACATGAGGCCTATAAATAAACCCACTGTAAGCTGCTTACAGAATTATAACAGCATTATGACAAATTACTTTCACAAAGGAAAACAGCTCAACATTCAGTGCTAGGATATGCACAGTCTACACTCAGGTCTCAAGGCCCTATTAGACTGCATGATTTTGGGCCAATTATCGGCAATAAAATATTCATTCTTGATAAATGTTCCATATAAAATTGACCATCCGATAAACGCTAGTTCATCAGCTGATCGGCATCTATCATCAGAAAGAAAGATGCACGATAACTATCAGCATATCTCCCTGTGTAATCAGGGATGTGCTGCCGATGCCCTGTGGAGGGCACTTATGGGGGATCTGTGGAGGGCACTTATGTCACCCACAGATACCCCCATAAGTGCCCTCCACAGATTGCCATCCAAAATTGGCCTGTCCCGCACAAAGTGGTACTGTTGGGAGGCATGTTGGGTGAATGGTAGTCGGGGGGGGCCCATGGGTCAGTTTTGCACCGGGGCCCCATGGATTGTGTGTACGCCACCGCTGCTCCCCATTCACACCTGAGATCTTGTAACTCTAACGAGTCACATGACCGTGGAGGGAAAATGGCTAATTGTGCACAATTTGACCATTTTCACTTAGGGGTGTACTCCCTTTTGTTGCCAGCGGTTTAGACATTAATGGCTGAGAGTGGAGTTATTTTGAGGGCACACCAAATTTACCCTGTTCTACAAGCTGTACACTGACTGCTTTACATTGTATCAGTGTCAGATCTTCAGTGTTGTCCCAAGTAAATATAGAATTAAATATTTACAAAAATGTGAGTAGTGGACTAACTTTTGTGAGATACAGTAACTGTGCAAATAACCCTAAAAGAGCCAAGCAGTTTCAGGGTTATACAGTTTATACAGCTTTCTTTCAAGTAAGCAAATACTGTATGGCACAATGTTGGGAAGTAGCAATCCATAAATTGTTGGGCCACCAGCTACTGTATATCTTCCTATTCCCTCATACACATACATGTTCAGTTTGGGGGAAAAAAAGGATCAGGTGAAAATATATACTGCGCCTAATCTTTCTCTGCCGTGACATCATCAGTAAAATGCAATGAGAGGACTCCCACGCTCACGCAGCGGAGAGAGAGCGTGATATGCACACACTTCTCTCTCGTTCTGGCAATCAATGAGGGTCTCAGCACTCAGATGCCCACCCATCAAAACCTTTGATATGTCTCTATGACATAACAAATTTTTTATGAAAACTCAGAAACCCTTTAAAAGGCTGTCTAAGAAAGCCCTAGTGATTAGAAGTTCCAACCAAGTAACTCCAAGGAAAAGCTTGGAGGCTCCATTGGAAGAATAGCGCAGCATATTGGAACCTTGATGGACCCCATTATAGGTCAACCTATATCATGGATGCTTGCTGTGTGTTGGATCCAGCACTGTGTCATGGCTTCCATTCAGAAGCACACTTGCAACGTATTTCTTTATGGCCCTTCTGTTTATCGAATACACGCCCAAACTGACGGGATGTGAATCACAAATAGTATGACCCCTTTTGGCAGACCAAACAAGAGACCGTTTCTGGATATAGACCAGATCCCCTTTACACAGCCTCCAGTCCAGGCCTTTCTCCTTTATGCAGACCCAAGCCCAGCTTTGTAGAAAGGTTGTTCTAAAAGTCTGTATTCTAAGGTATCAGACAAACATTTAGCCACCAGCCCCACTTCATTTTTAAGTATTTATTTAAAGAAATCTATGAATTACCCTTGGCACAATAGTTCATAAAGATATACAGCATATTTCCCCAAAATTTCAGATCACTCGGGTAGCCAGAAGTGGTTCAAAATATGAACTTTATGAATAAATGACAGACCCCAGACCAAACGTGATTGTTGGGAAGGAAGCGTTCTTTCCCAGCAATTGCCTGCTTGTCAGTGAAGGCAACTTTTACATGCAGCAATCTCCTCCACAGCATGGGGAGGAGCGATCACTAATACCATCACTTGTCCCCATACTGGCTAGTTGCTTGCCAGCAGTAGAGACTGTTTACACAGCACAATCTGCTGCTGGCAAATGATCATTTTTTGTGACCGCATGAATGATCTATTACTCCATGAACAAATGTTTTGATCATTCAGCAGGTAACTGGCGGCACCTTTACACCGCCAGATAATCATTAACAAGTATTCCTATGAATGCTCGTTAGCGATTATCTGCAGGATTTTCGGCCGTTGTAAAGGGCCCTTAACCGCCCAACTCTTATCTAACCAGATATCTGCAATAGGGAGAGATTGGCGAGACCCCCACACATACTGGAAGATGAGTATCCAATGTAAATGACTAGCGATATTGCCAAATTTTTCCAGAGATTATAACAGATTGCTAAGAGTGGCATCCAGATTTTTTTCATGTAGGTTTGCATTAATTAATTTACTTCGCACATAAGGAACTATGGTACTTTTGCCGTTGTTGTTCCAGTAATTATTTATAACCAAGTAAGCTTTTATGTCATTATAGAACATTTTACTAATATTTTTTATATACAAAATCCTCTTGAACAGTGGATATTTGTGCTCCTTTAATCTCCAAGTTTTTGTTTTAAGATGTAAAACACATGAAAGAAAAATAATAATTGATGACACCAATTATTATAAGTGTGTTGTTTACCATTCAGATCCATGCAAAAAGCAAGTTATTATAGAAGGGGAAACGAGTGCCCAGTGGAGAACAGTGATGGCCAGTTCGCAGTCAGAAATTAAAAAGGTTCTCGGAACTGCCTGCTCCCGGTGACCGCATTTGTTTCAGACCGACTCGCGGCACAGGCACAGGTAAGGGCTTACCTGTGCATCGCCGGACTTGTGAGTTAAGATGGCAGCCCGCATGTGTTCGCTGGCAAACACTGCGAACTGGCCATCACTGGTGGAGAATGATGGAAGGGGCAAGCTTGTATGGTGTTCTTAGAAATATAAGAACTTTTCAAGTGGACATCTGTGCCAGCGCTCTACTTTTTTCTTCTAAATTGCACTTCTTGCAAACAATGCAATTCACATTTTAAATTCTTAAAAGGGAATGTGTCACTTAGACATTTTTTCTGCTAGTTAAAGCCAGACACACATCATTTTTCTAACCTTTTTAATTTCTGATTGCAGATTTCCTTATTTTTTGTTCTATTTTTTAAACACGACTTGATTGAGCTGTTAACAGCAGCCACCATGGGCACACAAATCACCAACACAGGAAAGAAGGCACACACAAAAATCTATGCACACGAGCAATACAAAAGAAAATATCAAAATATATATACACAACTCTTTATTAAAAAAAGAAAAAGGGCAGCATATATCACATTAAAATATCCAAATAATAGCAGGGACAACTCAAATAATACTGAGACCTCAAAGGGGTGTCAACCATAATAATAAGGCAGTCCAGGACACAATGAATGTCCCAAATAATATCAAATAAAAAAAATAAAAAAATAATATGTCCATTTTTAAAAAAGTGCAATGTGCAAAGCTGGATTAATTTCATATAAAGCTAAAAATAATGCGAGCTCAGACTACAATATGGCAAAAAAAATAAAAAATTATTAAGACATACAAAAATATAAAGGGGATACAACATGCAATATAACAAGCCTGGAATGCCAAGGGACCGCTGACTGTACCCCACGTGTATCACTGCCTCACAAGCAGCTTCCTCAGGGGGTCTATATACACTATAGACTGGAGGAAACCTCTACGGGAGAGTTTTCTAGGCATGCTCTGTTACATGTGGAGGGGTAATTGTGAAGAGAGGAGAAGCAGGTAAGCTTTGACAATTACATAATGTGAATGGTTGATCCTGTGTTATCTATATATGGGTGATAGCCGTAATTGTAACCCTGTGTGTGATGATGATAAGATGATTGCTGAATAACAGATTACTTAATATTAGGCTTAGTGGCCACTGCGAAAACTGTAGGATTTTAGGAATGTTTTAAAATACAGATAATGACATGGAAATTTAAACATAACATCACTAAAAAGTCTTTAAAATATCTATAGAAATCTCTTTAACAAAGAACTGTAAAATGATCTGCTTCCTTGACTATTTTTTTTTTCTTTTATGGATCTGTAGACCATATCCTAGTTTCCGATTTTCATATACTCACATTCTTTTTTTAAAGGTTGATTGGAAGGAGAATTTCAGTTTTCACATCCAATGACAGTCCAAATATTTTAATGCTACGTAAAGGGACTTTTAATTACAAGCCTTAGGCTAGGTTTTCTGTATGTGCCGGAAATGCTTCCAAATCCATAGGGTTGTACATAGCCAATGTATGCCAAAAGATGTTCTTTCAGCATACAATTGGGAATAGGAGTCCTGTAATCGTCTGGCGAGAACTCATGCCACCTTTGGTGTAAGGGCCATTTCACACGAGCGGATGCCGTGCGTGGCATCCGCTCCGTGAAAGAGTGCCAAGACCCGCTGCAGACTGCAGAGGCACGGAGCATTAACATGACTGATAATGCTTCGTGCCTCTCTGTGATCTCTTTACTACGAAATCACAGTGACAACTTTATCTCACTGTGATTCCGTAGTAAAGAGATCACAGAGAGGCACGGAAGCATTATCAGTCATGTTAAAGCTCCGTGCCTCTGCAGTCTGCAGCGGGTCTTGGCACTCTTTCACGGAGCGGATGCCACGCACGGCATCCACTCGTGTGAAACGGCCCTTAAACATACGGCTTGCACATTCATCCTACCCCATATGAATAAATCCTTAGCGCCTAAATCCACCTTCAAACAGCATTTAAAGCTTCACAAACGCTTTTTTTTTTTTAAACTCGTTTTATTGAAGCTTAACAACAATTCACAAGCGCTTTTGAAATATATTGCTTTACGCATCATGCACTGATCCACATTTATTTCCTACAGCCTTAGGCCTCATGCACACAACCGTTTTTTATTTTTTTTTAAGGTCCGCAAAAACCGGGTCCGTAGGTCCGTGACCGTTTTTTTTTTCGTCCGTGGGTCTTCCTTGTTTTTTGGAGGATCCACGGACATGAAAAATGAAGAAAAATCCTAAGTCAAGTTTGCCATTGAAATTATAGAAAAAAACCGACACGGATCACGGACGCGGATGACAATCTTGTGTGCATCCGTGATTTTTCACGGACCCATTCAACCGTTGGCCGTGAAAAAAATAGGACAGGTCCTATTTTTTTCACGGCCAGGAAACACGGATCACCGATGCGGCTGCCAAACGGTGCATTTTCCGATTTTTCCACGGACCCATTGAAAATCAATGGGTCCGCTAAAAAAAAATGGAAAACGGCACAACGGCCACGGATGCACGCAACGGTCGTGTGCATGAGGCCTTATTCACAGATCTGTGGGTTGTCAATAAACTTGTCAAAAGCGAGGAAAAATGGGCAAAGGATATAGGATTAAACACATTATAATGGGTGTATATATTTAAAAATATAAAAAGAGCAACGATTTCTAGCAATTTTAGGATTATCTATTTTTATATTATTCATAGAATATGTATGACACCATTACTGTTAAGATTTATAAGGAATGAAAATCAAATTGTTGGAAATGTAAAAAAGAGGCCGCCGACTATATACATATGATATGGAGCTGTCCAGATGTGTAATCTTACTGGAGAGAGGTCTTTCGGGCCTTAAGTGTATAGTCCTTGGTATCCCTTCCACTGGAATTGGATGTGGCTGTGTTGGGCTGTATTCCGCCATCAGTTAAGGAAAAAAGAAAAAAAAAAAAAAGGGTCTGGATGAGAGGCCTTATGGCTGCGAAAGTTATTATTGCAAGAGAGTGGGGGTTCTGATAGAGCACCCAATAGTACTGAGTGGAAGAATTTATTAGTAAAGGTGGAGAGGTTTGAGGAATATGCAATAAGTAGTGATAATGATTAGGGATCAACCGATTATCGGTTTTACTGATATTATCGGCCGATATTCAGGATTTTGAACGTTATCGGCATCTATTTTGCCGATATTCCGATAATAAATGGGGAACAAGGATCGTGCTGCTGACAGCGCTCTCAGTGTTCCCTCAGCAGCACAGGGGAGAAGGAAGCAGTGTCTCCCTCCTCCGTGTGCCGCTGCTGCCACCAATGAGACGAGGGAGGACAAGAGGAGGGGCGGGGCTATGGCCACTGCGCCACCAATGAATATAACTCTCTCACTGATTCATATACAGGAGGCGGGTGCCGGCTGCAGAATCACATAGCCGGCTCCCGACCTCTGACAAGGAGCTGCGATCTGCGGTAGTTAACCCTCAGGTGCCGCACCTGAGGGGTAAACTGCCGCGGATCGCAGCTAACGCTCATAAAGGTCGGGAGCCGGCTATGTGATTCTGCAGCCGGTACCCGCCTCCTGTATATGAATTAATGAGATAGTTATCTTCATTGGTGGCGCAGGGTGCCCCCCCACCCAAGCCCCGCAGTAGTAATCATTGGTGGTGCAGTGCGCCCCCCTCCCCCCCAACTACAGTATTAATCATTGGTGGTGCAGTGCGCCCCCCCCCCCCAAACCCAGTATTAATCATTGGTGGTGCAGTGCGCCCCCCAGTATTAATCATTTGTGGCAGTGGCCACAGGTTCCCCTCTCCCCTCCTCAGTGGCAGTTCCGATCGGAACTTCAGCAGTGTAATCCTGGGGCTCCGATCGGTTACCATGGCAGCCAAGACGCTACTGAAGCCCTGGCTGCTATAGTCAGCTCCCTGCTGCTGTGTGCACAAAGCACAGGGCAGCAGGGACAGTGTGAGGTCCTATTCACCCTGATAGAGATCTATCAGGGTGAATAGGACAAGGGTTCTAGTCCCTAAGGGGGCTAATAGTTAGTAAAAAAAATAAATAAAAAAAAAAAAACACACCAAAATATTAAATTATTAATTAAAAAGATTTAAAAAAAAAAAATGTAAAAAAAAAATACACGTTAACAATAAACATATACATTTTCAGCAGATTTGTGTAGGAATATATATATTTTTTTTTTTTTCAAAAATTAAAATTCACAGAATATCGGTATAAATTATCAGCTATCGGCCTGAAAGTTCACAGATTATCAGTATCGGCCCTAAAAAAATCAATATCGGTCGATCCCTAATAATGATAACTAGTTGCTGTGAAACACTGCCTTCGTCTGGGTGGGGGGGAGAGGTGGGGGAGAGAGAGAGATGAAGACAACATATCCCCCTTTGGGGGGCGTTACCCACGGTATCTACCGAGACAACCAGCATGGGGATAGGGTTGGGGGGTCCGTTTAAAGTGGGGGGTAAGTTAATTTAGATAGACAATGACAAAGTCTGAGTTAAATCTATTGTGGAGTTCGATGAGGAGCCGTGGAACTTCCAAGATGGAACAGATTAGTTTAAAATTGTAGTACTGTCTCTCTTAATTATTGTACACTACATGTTATATTGAATATTTTAGCTGATTTTGTATTCTTGAACTCAGATTTTGTATTATGAAAGGAATACAAATAAAATTTGCAAAAATTTAAAAAAAAATTGTCATCGGGCATATCTTTAAAGGGGTTATCCTATGATTAATGTAAAAAATAGAAAATTCAGCATCATACATTACACGACAATCTGTTTCTAACAAAGCTAGAACCAGCCCAGTACCTCATATGGATCCAAAGATCTCCCCATTCATTGCTCTGCTAAATTTATATCCAGCTGGCAGCTCAGAGAGTGGGTCTTTATCAGGGGGTATGTCTCTTTTCCTGTAACTGTCACAGCTTCTAACAGTAGATATGGCTGGTGGCAGTTGAAGGATGGAACTGAGCATGTGCAACCACATCAGCAGGTGTTAGAGATGGTAAAAGATATAGGGCAAAAGATGAACAGCAGATGGTGCTATACTGATACACTTGAAAAACTCAATAGCCCCCTAGTGACATAATTAATTTTAGCCTTAAAGACTAGTAAGATTTTCACCCTTGTGTTCCAGCAGTCATGACTTTTTCATTTTTTTTTTTCTTCAATTTTTTTATTTTTATTATGCGGGATTAGTTTTCTAGGAACTATTTTAGTGTATATATGGTGTATTAAATATTTTATTATTTTAGTTTTTAGAGAGAAAGATAAAAGACTGCAATTTTAACATTATTTTGTGGAATTTATTTACTGTGTGGTATAAATAACATAACTTTATTATGTGGGTCAGTACAATTATGATGATGCCAAGTTACTATACTTTTTTATTGTTTTTTCTCTACTCCTGCAAGCCGTCAGCTCCGCAACTGCCCCCCTTGTCTAGACTGAAGGGGGGGACGCTGCTTTAGCTGCTCATATCTCTGGCTAGGTGGCAGCTATAGACTTTGCATTGTTTGAAAGCTGAAATTCCAAGCTTTCAAACAATACCAGAATCACAGCATTATTGTCACGATCTGTGTGGGGGGGGAAACTCCACACTAAACACAGGAGGGAAGGGGAACAGTAACTGGGCCTGGAAACTAGGGAAGGAACAGATCACCTCCTAGACAACCCTAATCCGGGCCCTAACTACCGATCAATATGAATAAACCTTGAAGGTAGGAATATTCATATGCTGGATACCTAGGCCCTTATATCCCTATAAGGGCTGGAATGAGGTTGGGACCAGATGGACGAATAGAAGTCTCTGTCTCAGGCCCAGATACAAACAACAGGGAATATAACAAACACAAAACAATAAGAAAAGACAAGACTTATCTGAAAGTAGAAAACTAAGCTAAAAGTAAAAGCAGGTTTTACCTGGTTTAGTCCCAACTCTTTATAAAGTCTAGTACAGATTTCTAAGGCTCCTTTCACACCTCCTGTGTGAATTCACTGGAATTGGCACTGCCAGATGCGGACAGAATGTCTGCCGGCCCCATTAGGTATAATGGGGTCCAGCGAAGATCAGTACGCATTCCAACAGTCAAGCGGAGAATCGGCCAGACACAAACTGCTGCAGTGTCTAGCCTAAGGCTCCATTCACACGTCCGCAATTTTCCTTCCGCATCTGTTCTGCAATTTTGCGGAACAGGTGCGGATCCATTCATTTCAATGGGGGAGTAACTGCAGTCCGCATCAGCACTTCCGTGATGCGGTTCCGCAAAAAAAATTAAGCATGTCCTACTTTTGGCTGCAAATTGCGGCCCGCGGCCCCATTGTACTCAATGGGTCCGCAAAAAAGCGGATGACATGCGGAAAGACACTAAATGTCATCTGCATGTCATCCGCATTACCCTAGCAGCATGTATTCCTCCTTCCTTTTTTATTTCTGCGGAAACACGGAACGGATGTGGATGCACTTTTGTAAAAAAAAACTGAAGGGTTTTTACGGAAACACGGTTCCGCAAAAAAACGGACCGTAAGGAAAATTGCGGACGTGTGAATGGAGCCTAAGGCCTAGGCAAGTGTACGGGCCGTTTTTTTTGTGTTCCGTATACGGTACCATTCATTTCAATGGTTCCGCAAAAAAAAAAAAAACTGAATGTGTTCCGTATTTATTACGATTACGTTTCCGTATTTCCTTGTTCCGCTCTATTTGTCCTATATTTGGCCGCAAAACACGTTCCGTGGCTTCATTAAAGTCAATGGGTCCGCAAAAAAACAGAACACATACGGAAATGCATCCGTATGTCTTCCGTATCTGTTCAGTTTTTGCTGAACCATCTATTGAAAATGTTATGCCCAGCCCAATTTTTTCTATGTAATTACTGTATAATGTATATGCCATATGGAAAAACCGAACAGAAAAACGGAACAGAAACGAAAACACAACATAACTCAAAAACGGAACAACGGATCCGTGAAAAATGGACCGCAAAAACTTATAAAAGCCATACGTTCGTGTGAACTAGGCCTAACAGTGATATCTCCTGCTGATGTTGTGCTACTGCTGTCATTTTGGTCTTGTATGACAGCCTGGAATGCCAGCGTTTAATCACGACCAAGCCCATCTCTCTACTACCAATCAGGACATATAAGCAGCTAAAGCACACAACCCCTCCTCCTTCTGCCCGAGCTGTCCTCCGGCAGAACAGTTAAGTGCTTTTACCAGAGCCCAAACTCAGCTTTGGGAAAACTGTTGGTTAAGGGAGTATTCCCATTTTATAAATGAAGGAAGGGCTGCAGAGCTGATTTAGCAATGCACTATGCATGGAAAACACTGAATTCCTGTGAAATATATGGTGTGAAAACAGCACTTTTCTGAAAATCACCCGAGCAGCCTCTGTACAGAGATTAAACTAGCAATGAATGCTGGGGAATTTTAGATTTCAAGTTGGTCAATGTTCATAAATTCTAACATCCTAATTCTAAAAACATTTAAATTCCTGTTCACAGGCCGACATATGCATTATGGCTTCGTTTTAAACCTCAACTTGGGCTAAATCTGCCAACCGAAACTCCTTCACAATTCATCAAGTTAATATATACCTCATTCAAGGCATAATAATTAGGCTGCATTAATCTATTGTTCAAAGGAAAAAGACAATAGTGTAAGAATATAATATATATATGTTTCAGGTGCTTCTCATTTTACTCTAGGGATTTCTAAATATTGAAGCTTGCTGATCTACAATGCGTGCTATCATTACATAATAAAAGACGGAAGAATACAATTCACAGTGTGCACATAATGTATTCTAAGAAGGATTTACAGACATTTATATGCTATATATCCTATGAATATAAATGTGCAACACTACACGAGTTTCTAATAAAAATCTAAACTTGCGCTTTCAACAATTCGTAGCGTTTACTATTTCCAAACCATTTTACATGATAAGCAGAATAACAAATATAAAGGTCTAAATAGTTATCTGGCATGTCTGCCTACAATGTTATGGTGTAGATACAAGAGGTAATCACTGAAGGTATATTGCCAATTGATCCTTGCTAATGTATATAATGTATCACTGAGGGCAAGGACCTAAAACTTGACTTTTATTTATAATCACAATAAAATACAATTACAACTTGGATAAAGCATCCTAATTGGGGCGTAGAAAGCTATCAACAGTAAACGAAGGGCGGTAAAAGGCTGAGAAACTGGGATACAGGGAATAACTATCAGCCGCATGTTCCAGGAACTATACAGTAGACTGAGCTAGCTTCAGGTGCCAGAGGTTGCCCGAAAGAGCCGATTTGGTGGTGATCCCAAGTGTCAGATGCCCAGTCATCTAATATATCCTGAGGATTGGTCATTAATATCTTTGTAGCGGAAAACACCTTTAACAGACATTCAAAATCATACTTAAGTAATACTGACTCACTTCAGTAAGTGGCATTAATACAAGGCACTTACTAATGTACTGTAATTGTCCATATTGCTTCCTTTGCTGGCTGGATTAATTTTTTCCATCACATTATACCCTGCTCGTATCCAGCGGTGGCCGTGCTTGCACAATAGAAGAAAATATGCCAGCCTCCAGAGAGGCTGGTGCCTTTTCCTACAGTGTGCAAGCACGACCGCAGCTGCTGGATTGCAGGGTGGTCGTAACACCTGAAAACGAGCAGTGTATAATAAGATGAAATTGTAAAGCCAGCAAAGGAGGCAATATGGACAATCACAATATATTAGTAAGTGTCTTGTATTAACTTTTTCTACATGTTAAACGCTATTTGCTGAAGCGAGACAGCCCTTTTAAAATAAAACAGACTGCAGAATGCTGTTGACCCCAAAATATCTGAGGCGCAATCTCAAGAGACTCTTGTGACCCCCTGAATGCTGATCTAATGCAAGTTCAAGCCTCTGGTGAGCGGGGCCTCAGACTGCCTAACTGATGTATTTGGCAGTCAATGGCATTCTGCTGCTAGCTAAGCACTGGAATACATTCAGGCTGCAGAAGGAAAAAGGTTCAGAATTTTTTATAAAAAATGATAACTGAAATAATTTTTATCCCGAAGTACATGCAATAAAAATTTAAATAAATAAAAAAGTGTGGGGTGTGTTTGTGCACAGCCAGAGGAATATCATCTCCATATTTTACATGATACACACTGCGTGGTGAAATCTGGTAAAGGACATATGTATCAGTCTCTATTGGTATAAAGAATACATAAAACCCATTTCTTGGCAATAACTCCACAAGTGTATTTTGACTTCAATCTACCAATTCCATTTATAAACCTGTGTTTCTGATTGGTTTGTCATAAAGTTAAAAGGCCGGTAAGATGAAAAGACAACAAAGTAAGGCCTCTTTCACACTACCTTTTTTTTTTTCCGTTTTGCGGTCCGTTTTTTGCGTTCCGTATACGGTCCGTATACGGAACCATTCATTTCAATGGTTCCGCAAAAAAACGGAATGTGTTCCGTATGCATTCCGTTTCCGTATTTCCGTTTTTCCGTTCCGTTGAAAAGATAGAACATGTCCTATATTTGGCCGCAAATCACAGTCCGTGGCTCCATTCAAGTCAATGGGTCCGCAAAAAAAAACGGAACACATACGGAAATGCATCCGTATGTCTTCCGTATCCGTTCCGTTTTTTGCGGAACCATCAATTGAAAATGTTATGCCCAGCCCAATTTTTTCTATGTAATTACTGTATACTGTATATGCCATACGGAAAAACGGAACGGAACAACGGAACGGAAACGGAACCACAACGGAAGCAAAAAACGGAACAACGGATCCGTGAAAAACGGAACGCAAAACACTGAATTCAACATACTGTAGTGTGAAAGAGGCCTAAAAAGAATCAATCCTAGGCAGGTATGAGAAGCTAGGTCTAGATTGCCGCTGCATACAAATGAAGAACCTGTACTTTAGATATATCACACCGCAGTGTAAGCCCTGGTCTGTGGAAATTGTACTTTATGTTCATTCTTAAGACTTTATTCTGCTTATTTAGTGCTCACATATAAATGTCAAGATAACATTAAAACTTTCATGGTGACAGGTTCCCTTTAAAGTGCATCTATCAGCATGATCAAACCTTTTAAACCAGGCATACAACCTGGTAGGCTTGATCTTGCAGAGAAAAAATAAAATAAAAATTGATTATGTCAGTACATTGCCCCATTGATGCAAATAAGCTTACTGGAGCACCGAGGGGCCAGCCAGAGCCTTCGGAGCACCAGATTGTTACACCCCCTTAAGTTTTAGTCTCCCCCACCCTTACCCTGGATTGACAGGGCTAGACTTCTGGTGTAGCCCAGTCTTCTTATGCCTGTGCTGTGTATCTCAGTACTTGTGCAGTGCTTCTTCTGCTACACTCCAAGGAGCAAGGACTCACATTGCGCAAGCGCCGAGACCTGTCATATTGCGCCCGCATTGTATCTTCTTGTCTCAGGGAGCAGCAGAAGATCCACTGCACAAGCATCGAGTGTGAGAGACATTGCAGTCACGTGTTATAACAATCTGGTGCTTCGAGGACTCTGGTCGGCCCCTTGGTGCTACAGTAAGCTTATCTGCATAGGAGAGAAATTCTGTTTTCGCATCAATAGGAAAATGTATTGTCATTATCAAGGGTTCATTTTAATTAATATGATCAACCTTACCAGGTAGTAAGCCCGATTTAATAGGGTGGATCAGGCTGACAGATGCCAGTGTCTGTTGTGTGACTTGAGTTGTGTGATGCAGATTTATTTTATTTATTTTTGGGGGGGGGGGGAGGCGAGAGGTGAAAAAAAAAAATGCCATGATTTATGTTTTAGACACATTGCACCTTGGTTGACAAGCGTCTTGATTAGCAGGAAAGATGCATGTGTGTCACCTATAAGTTTTTTCTGCCAGTTAAAAGCAAATAGTGTAAAAAAAAAAAATAATAATTGGGGAGGATTCTAATCTTTTTTCATTCTTTGCAAGATTATTGGGCAGCCATCTTGCCTGAGCTGTTAAAGGGAGTCTGTCACCTAATCTGAACATTTTAGACCGCTCAGATCAGGTTATAGACTCCTGTACCCTCATTACAATGGTACCTTTATTTGTGCTGTCCCTCGCCAAGATCTTCAAAGAAAAGACTTAAACGTAGGGCTGTTTCACACAAGCGAGTCCAATGTGGGAATCGCGCTCCGTGTGCAAGTGTGATCCTCTGGCTCTGGACTTGCAGGAGCGCACGGCATTATCATGATTTATAATGCTATGTGTCTCTGCTTGACCTTATTTCTACAGAATCCTACTGACAGCTTTATGTCACTATGATTCTGTGGGAAAAAGGCCATGCAGAGACACATAGCATTATAAATCATGATAATGCCGTGCGCTCCTGCAAGTCCAGAGCGGAGGATCACATTCACACATGGAGCGTGATTCCCGCAATGGACTCACTCGTGTGAAACAGCCCTTATACTGAGGTTCGGCAAGTGCCCAGGGGCAGCGTTACTGCAGCAAGTGCCCAGGCCCCTCGGCGATGTGCCCAGAAAAATCACACCTCTTTCACCACTCTGGCCCACTCTCGTTTCCCATTATTACCTCCTCCTCTCCCTCACAAATCTCTAGCCTGCGCCGCTTCACACTTGCCGCGCACTGCTGTGCCCATTATAGGCAGAGGAACAGGGAGTTGCACTGCGCATGCACCAGTTCGTACCTCGAAATCCAGCCGGCGGAAGTAACCAGCCGCAGCAGAGGGCTGTAGTGAAGCCAAAGAAGGGGTAGGTCGGTAATGAAATGACTGCTGAAAAGTATCTCTACAGAATAGGAAAAAAAAAAAAAATCGAAAAGTTTTATTTTTATTTGTGTAATGTGTAGAGGCAGTGATACTGACGATTTTTGTAATATAAATTACTGAAATCGTACATTTCTATCAGAAAACTAGCTGCAATGTGGCCCATTTTGAGCCTTAGCACCGATCCTCTGTCCTCTGTTTACAATACAGTGAAGACTGTGTTATGTCAACAGAAGACAGAGGAGCGTTACTAAGGCTACTTTCACACTGCCGTTTCTGGGTCCGCTTGTGAGATCCGTTTCAAGGCTCTCATAAGCGGCCCCAAACGGATCAGTTCAGCCCCAATGCATTCTGAATGGATGCGGATTCGTTCAGAATGCATCAGTTTGGCTCCGTTCAGCCTCCATTCCGCTCTGGAGGCGGACACCAAAATGCTGCTTGCAGCGTTTTGGTGTCCGCCTGGCGGTGCGGAGCCAATCGGCTCCGTCCTGACTTACAATGTAAGTCAATGGGGATGGATCCGTTTACATTGACAATATTGGTGCAATTGTAAACGGATCTGTCCCCCATTGACTTTCAATGTTAAGTCAGGACGGATCCATTTGACTTACACTTAGACTTTTTTTTTTTTTACTAAGTTATGCAGACGGATCCTTACTGTTGTGGAAATTTTATTAGGATGTGTATTTAATATATTGTGTATTGTCATCACGTCTCTCAGTGTCAGGGTAAGCCATTGGAGTGGATATCTTCCCGTGTATATCCTGTCACAGCTGCTGGGCGCAGAGGTCTCCGTCTGCGAATGGTCCATGTGCTAAGCACTGGGCTGTGGGCCGGGGGAGACTGATGTGTTCAGCAGAGCAGTGTTTTGTTGGCTGATGTATGGACGCCGGCTAGGGCCCCCGCGCAAGACGCAGATTTATTGGCTTGGCGTGGATGCATTTGTTAAGAGAACAATATACGAAAGGAACGTGCGTTTGTTGTCTCTAGTGCGCCTGATCTGCCGCTGGAGATAATGATGTTGTCCTGTAAATAAACATGCTCGAGGATCATAGTAATTTTATCTGGCATTGATCACTGAGCAAGGATGGATAAAATTAGCTCCAGTGGTAATGGGAGATTATTGCATACATGTGTTTGTTGGCTAGGTTGTTCTAAATGATGGTGTCTTGTCTTCCTGTATGTCATCACTTCCTGTATGTCATCACTTCCTGTATGTCATCACTTCCTGCATCCTTGTTATGGGCCAGCCCCTTTTACACCTTTTGTGAGTAAATAAAAGAAACAGACTGCGGTTGAGGTAATAGGGATTTACCTTTCCTTACACAAACGTTGATGCGGGCGGATTTCAAATATTAAACTTTCTACAACAGTACTGAGCGGATACCATCGTTTGCACTTATAGGTGCGGATCAGTCTGTGCAGATACCAGACGGATCTGCAGCTAGCGCAGGTGTGAAAGTAGCCTAAGGCTCAAAATGGGCCACTTCACAGTTAGTTTTCGAATAGAAATGTACGATTTCAGTAATTAAAGTATATTACAAAATGGTCAGTATCACTGCCCTGTATATTACCCCCCAAAAAAAATTGAACGGCAGTTACACTTTAAAGTGGACCTGTGACCTTGCCATACCTGTCTGTTTTAGCAACCACTTGCATCCCCTTCTAATAACAATCCTGGTGCATCTATTCTTATACCTTTATGACGTGCTATTCCCTTATTATTCATGCTGGATTACTAGCAGTTTGCAATGAAGCTCCTAATGGGCACTACCAGTTGGGAGTGTGTCCTTGCACAGTCTGATATTATCCAACCTGTGTTGCCAGTGTCAGACTGTGCAGGGACACCCATCTGGACCTTCATTGCAAACTGCTAGCAGGAATAATAAAGTGTCACAACAATAGATGCTGCAGGATTGTTATTACAATGGGGAATGCAAGTAGTTACTAAAACAGGCATGTCAGGAGTGGTGACGAGTCCTCTTTAAAACGTGCAAAAAATTCCAGAGAAAAGTAAACCAAACGTGGTGTAAAGGTAGACGAAAGTATCTACAGATCATCAAGCATGAGCCACTTTGGCACATCTCACACATCACTTTTACACTAATTATTAGACATGATTAGTCCATCTGCCCCATTGTGTCGTATGACGTGTGACTCACTGCATGTCTATAGTACACAACCATCACTCCTCAGCAACTGCAGGCAAGACACGTCTGGCAGCCTGGAAACTTCAATCGGGACATATCTACTGTATAGGTCAGGGGTGGCCAACCTGCGGCTCTCCAGCTGCTGTAACACCACAATCTCCACCATGCCCTGCTGTAGGCTGATAGCTGGAGGCAGTCTGGGCATGCTGGGAGTTGTAGTTCTGAAACAGCTGGAGAGCCGCACGTTGGCCATCCCTGGTGTAGGTCATAACAGCCTACAAAAAAAAAACACCATGAGAATAAAAAAAAGTGTTTCTGATAATAAGCAGATTTACCGTAAATAATACGGTAGTTTGTTTTCTGGTACATTCCCCTTAAATTATGTTTATAGGCATGTAACATCAAATTCAATTATACAATTATAGTAAGAAAATGACTGGAAAAATCTATTTATGCTACAGCAAATTGACAAAAAAAACAAAAGTTGAATTTTTAATAAAAATGGGTTTCTTTTCAGCCAACCAAATTCCCATTATTACATTTAATAAGTACTTGGATGTCACTAGAGACTGGAGTACAGACAGAGGTCACAATCTTCTATCAGGCCTCACTCCACCATTACGTCTAAACGACACATCCGTTTATTGTACCGCCACATGTGTGGCATGGTACTGGATAAAAGGATAAAGCCTCATTCACACGTCAGTGTTCGGTCAGTGATTTCCATCAGTGATTGTGAGCCAAAACCTGGATTGGAGCCTCCACAGAGATAAGGTATAATTCTGTGTTTAGAGCCGCACCTGGTTTTGGCTCACAATCACTGATGGAAATCACTGACCGAACACTGACTGTGTGAAAGAGGCCTAAAACAACTAAGCAATCAACATGAGGCGCATCGTACATGTTATGAAGTATAACATGGCCAAAGACTTCCTATTCAAAAACCCTAACGCCCTGCTGAAGATACGAGCGCCACTGTACTGTAGACCACATATATTATCAAAGGCTTGTCGGCACATGTACTCCACTCAGGCATTAGGAAACCTAGGGCTCAGCAGAATTGCACAATGCCGGTGACTAGGGTGTAACAAGATAATTACGGATATAATTAGAATAAGTGGTTCAAGACACAAGAATAAATCCCAGCCTTTGTAAGAAGCTTCCTATGCTATAAAGGCAGCCATGTACATTAGATAAATGTTAGGTGAATCTGCAGATTTGTCAGACCACACGACTAACGTGTATGGGGCGCCCTGACTCTCCTCTGGTGGCAGATTTCTGGTGCATTGTACTACTCCATTTATCTAGACAATTTTCAAGCTTTGTAAGGTCAGCTTTTTGGCACATTTTGAGGATAGAAAATCAATTTCCCAAACCTGCAACCCCACAAATCAACTGCTCTGGAGTTGCGCCGGCACCAGGACTACACAGCTTGGTCCATTGTGCAGTGGATTGAACACACTGAAGTGAATGGGATTAGCGCTGCAGTAACCAGCTCCGACCACTACATCATGGACGGCGCTGTGCAATTCCAGCACCAAAACTAGTGCAGCCGTTGGCAGGGGTGTGGTCTATCAGATAGTGATGGCCTATCCTAAAGATAGGACATAACTTGTAAAAGAGTGAACAACCCTTAAAGCAGGGCTGGCCAACCTGCGGCTCTCCAGCTGTTGTAAAACTACAATTCCCACCATGCCCTGCTGTAGGCATTCTGCAGTTGTAGTTTTGCAACAGCTGGAGAGCCACAGGTTGGCCATCCCTGCCTTAAAGGGTTTTTCCGGTCTTTTTTTTTTTTTAAGGTGGGCAGTATAAAATAAAAAATAAAAACTGTAGCGCTCCAATTCCAGTTGATCGTTCATGTCAGCGCTATATAAGTGAGTAAAATAAATAAATGTGACCACTGCTGCAAAAGCAGAAAAGACTGCTGAGGCCAGTGATGAGCTGTGGTGGTCATATAAATAATGAATGGCACGATTACTGAACGCCCAGCAAGAACTGGTGTGGCAGTACATTTATAAAACATGAGTAAGATTTTATTTTTACTTTTTTGTGTGCGTGGTTTTTTTATTTACACTGCCTTTATTAAAAGAAAACTTGGAAAACCCCCTTTAATAAAAACGCTTGTTGAAAGACAGTTACAGACGTGGACAAAATTGTTGGTACCCTTTGGTCAATGAAAGAAAAAGTCACAATGGTCACAGAAATAACTTTAATCTGACAAAAGTAATAATAAATTAAAATTCTATAAATGTTAACCAATGAAAGTCAGACATTGTTTTTCAACCATGCTTCAACAGAATTATGTAAAAAAATAAACTCATGAAACAGGCATGGACAAAAATGATGGTACCCCTAGAAAACACAGAACATAATGTGACCAAAGGGACATGTTAATTCAAGGTGTGTCCACTAATTAGCATCACAGGTGTCTACAACCTTGTAATCAGCCATTGGGCCTATATATATGGCTCCAGGTAATCACTGTGTTGTTTGGTGATATGGTGTGTACCACACTCGACATGGACCAGAGGAAGCAAAGGAAAGAGCTGTCTCAAGAGATCAGAAAGAAAATTATAGACAAGCATGTTAAAGGTAAAGGCTATAAGACCATCTCCAAGCAACTAGATGTTCCTGTGAGTACAGTTGCACATATTATTCATAAGTTTAAGATCCATGGGACTGTAGCCAACCTCCCTGGACGTGGCCGCAGGAGGAAAATTGATGACAAATCTAAGAGACGGATAATCCGAATGGTAACAAAAGAGCCTAGAAAGACTTCTAAAGAGATTCAAGGTGAACTTCATGCTCAAGGAACATCAGTGTCAGATCGCACCATCCGTCGTTGTTTGAGCCAAAGTGGACTACATGGGAGACGACCAAGGAGGACACCATTGTTGAAAACGAATCATAAAAAAGCAAGACTGGAATATGCCAAACTACATGTTGACAAGCCACAAAGCTTCTGGGAGAATGTCCTGTGGACAGATGAGACAAAAATCGAAGTTTTTGCCAAGGCACATCAGCTGTATGTTCACAGACGAAAAAATGAAGCATATCAAGAAAAGAACACTGTCCCTACTGTGAAACATGGAGGAGGCTCTGTTATGTTCTGGGGCTGCTTTGCTGCGTCTGGCACAGGGTGTCTTGAATCTGTGCAGGGTACAATGAAATCTCAAGACTATCAAGGAATTCTAGAGAGAAATGTACTAGCCAGTGTCAGAAAGCTTGGTCTCAGTCGCAGGTCATGGGTCTTGCAACAGGACAATGACCCAAAACACACCGCTAAAAACACCCAAGAATGGCTAAGAGGAAAAAATTGGACTATTCTAAAGTGGCCTTCTATGAGCCCTGACCTCAATCCTATTGAGCATCTTTGGAAGGAGCTGAAACATGCAGTCTGGAAAAGGCACCCTTCAAACCGGACACAACTGGAGCAGTTTGCTCATGAGGAGTGGGCCAAAATACCTGCTGAGAGGTGCAGATGTCTCATTGACAGTTACAGGAAGCGTTTGATTGCAGTGATTGCCTCAAAAGGTTGCGCAACAAAATATTAAGTTAGGGGTACCATCATTTTTGTCCATGCCTGTTTCATGAGTTTATTTTTTTACATAATTCTGTTGAAGCATGGTTGAAAAACAATGTCTGACTTTCATTGGTTAACATTTATAGAATTTTAATTTATTATTACTTTTGTCAGATTAAAGTTATTTCTGTGACCATTGTGACTTTTTCTTTCATTGACCAAAGGGTACCAACAATTTTGTCCACGTCTGTACGAGTGAATACGCCCATGATCAGAACATTGCTACAGCGCTTTCCAAATCATTTTTACCCATGTGAACTTGTTTCCATATGCAATTTCCTTAGATTGCTCCACCTCTATTTAATAAAACCTGGATATATTCCAATTGCAACACACATTAGCTAATATTAGTAACACGCTGTTCACACTGGAGTCTGTGGATACATTTTTCCAATTGAAAAGAATGAACAAAAGCCTGCATAGGAGCTAAAATAATAGCACTTGAACTTTTTTTGTAAACCAATTTACTAAAATTATACATGTAAAATGGTGTTCATATACACACACAACATACACCGCCACAACCCGTCAAAGAGATTAAGACCTGAAAGGCATCACCGAGACAGTGAGCAATAAGCTAAGGCCTCATGCACACGGCCGTTGTGCAGCCGTGGCTGTATTGCGGCTCGCAAAAGGCGGGTCGGCAATCCACGGCCGCTGGCCGTGTGCACCCCGCATCACGGATGCAGACCCATTCACTTGAATGGGTCCGCAATTCCGGAGATGCGGAACGGAGTCACAGAACACCGGAAGCACTACGGATAACTTCCGTGGTGTTTCTTTCCGTGGTTCTGCACATACCACGGACGTTGCCCATGCATTGGGGAACGTGAAAATGCATTGGGCATTGCGGCCGTGTGCATGAGGCCTAAGAAGCACTACTCTTCATTTCCAATCATATCGATCATCTGAGAAACACCATAATAATACATCAAGCCAAAAACCCTGCTCCGGCATCTCAAATATTTTCTGCTTTTCTCTTCTACAGTTAGGCCTCATGCACACGGCTGTTGTGCGGCCGTTCCGTGCATTGGGGATTGCAATCCCCAATGCACGGGCAACATCCGTGCAGCGGGCCGGACCCATTCAACTTGAATGGGTCCGTCGAATCTGCACCACAAAAAAATATGACATGTCATTTATTTTTGCGGTGCGGAACCACGGAAAGAAACACCACGGAAGCACTCCGTAGTGCTTCCGGTGTTCCTTTTCCGTGACTCCATTCCGCATCTCCGGAATTGCAGTCCCATTTAAGTGAATGGGTCCGCATCCATGATGCACATGGCCAGGGGCATGAGGCCTTAAACACATAAGCCATAAAAAAGATGGCGAATAACTAGTACTATCACTACATTTACCCTGGGTTCACACCTAAGCGTTCCTCAAACGCGCGTTTTACGCGCGTTTTTATGCGCGTTTTTTGTAATAGTAAACGCGCGTTTGACGCGCGTTTGTGTCATTGACTGCAGTGTCCTATGGCCACAAACGCGCGTCAAAACGCCCCAAAGAAGCTCAAGTACTTGTTTGAGCGTCAGGGCGTTTTACAGCGCGTTCGTACGCGCTGTAAAACGCCCAGGTGTGAACCCTTCCCATAGGGAAGCATTGGTTTTCATGTCTTAAGCGTTTTACAGCGCGTTTGAACGCGCTGTAAAACGCTCAGGTGTGAACCCAGGGTAACAGTAACAGCAACAGCAAGGGAGTCTACATCGATGTTAAAGGGAACTCGTCACAAGGATACTGCTCCCAAACCAACACGAGTACCTGAATGCACATCCTGTTTTACGGCGCATATGCAGAAACCAGAACAAAACCGTGCACAAGCCAGATTGATGCAAGTCTTCTGATGACGCTCCCCGTCCACAGGAAGGTCAATCATAATGGATGGGGCAGAATTTGCATGTGGTGAGCCTGACTAGACTCAGAGGCGTTTGGCAGCGGCGTTCTCCCTTCTTCCATTCACAAAACAGAAACGTTTGCCTGAGCATTTATGTGTATGGTGGATCAGGGGAGAACGTTCTCAGCAGGACAAGCTTTGGGCTAACAGTTCTCACACAAATGGACGGTTTTAGTTTTTATTTTAGCTCATCTATCCGGGGTATTAGCCAGTCGCTTAAAAAAAAAATTATAATCTAAATTCCCATACAAGATGGACCTATATAACTAGATAACAGACAAGTTTTTTATTCATTGGCGCAGAGAGCTATGGAACAAATGCTCAAACTAGAAATGGTAGAAAGAAATATTCCGTTAATAATGGCAGTGAAGGGTAATACAAAGCAAGGAATAACCTGTGTGGAGACAAAGGAGCTCAATATGGGGATTCCAACAATCCATACAATCTAAAATACACAGCATCTGCATTAATATTCATAGTCAGTCTGATTTACAGGCAAATAAAGGGATTTTCATTTTCTTTATGCCTTTTTAATGCTTCTGCAGCGTCTTTGTTTGTATACATTACTATTACTCCACTACAGGTTGTTTCGTACATACTACAAAATAGTGTAAAACAAACTGAAATTTTATTACACAAATCAATGCAAAAAGGACCCATCACCTCTCCTGACATATCTGTTTAAAGGGGATGGATAGGTGATCAATATCAGATTGGCAGTGGTCTAATTCCTGCCGATCTGCTGTAGAGGAAGCAGAGGTGCTCACCAGGGGTCCTCACAGCTTACCAAGCACACTGCCTTAGGCATCCTGCACACAACCGTTTTTTTTTTCCCCGTTTTTTTGCGTTCCGTATACGGTCCATATATGGAACCATTCATTTCAATGGTTCTGCAAAAAAAAAAAAAATGGAATGTACTCCGTATGCATTCCATTTCCGTTTTTCGGTTCCGTTTAAAGATAGAACATGTCCTATTATTGCCCGGCTAGTTGGAAAAGTCTGTCTTCTACTGCAATTACTTCTATGGGAGATGGTGACTAGCACTCCACCCATTTCAGGGGGGCTCCAAAGGGTACAGGGCCCCCGTTCTTGTGATCAGTGGGGTTCCCAATGGTAGGACCTCCACCAATCTGATAGTTATCCCCTATCCTATAACCGGAATGCCTCTTTGACAGGTGAGCTTATTATTGTTTGCATATATGAAAAAACTCTTAGGTGCCTAGGCTCTGTTCACACCTAAATGTTTCCTAGTGTACTGCTCAGGTTACACCGTAATACTCTTAACACCGTCTTTCTCTACAGAGAAACTAATTAAACAGACTATAGGGTGAGGTACACATTGGCACAACATAAAAGTAGGTCACAGAAAGCACTGCCGTCCAAACAGGAGGGCGATTATACATCCTGTCAAGTGGTTTTAAAACTCAAACTAAAGTAGCAGGTTCATGTGTGCGCTCAATGCTTTTAAATGGGGTCTCAAGATTTTTTTTTATGATTTGCCCCCACAGCCAGGGGTACAGCCAGAAATCCATACTCCTCGCCACTCCATTCAGGCCTCCTGGCTGTCGTCACTGGACTTCCGATCCCCATCGGTCAACTTCAGGGTCAGGGTCACGTGCGTCACTGCTGCTGATGCTGGGTCTCAGCAGTGATGTGCCCCCATTGCCGGGTCACATCACCACTGAAAATATGGACTACCCCTTTATGGTGTAATGTACATTAAACTTTTTGCTGTTCTAATTTTTTTGTTGCTGTTTTCTGTTGCTTTTAGGAAACTGACAGTCTGTTAGGGCTGCCAGTTGGCATAGATTTGCCCATTATATAAATTAGGCAGGGGATATCATGGACCGCCGTACAACACTGGTCTATGATAGTGACTCTGTAGTCAAAATGAGCCAATGAGTCACTCAAAGCGGTCTTCTCTCTAGATTTCCGTGAATCTTTAAATGTTACAAAGGTGCATACAGGAAATATTTGGGCAATTCATGACGGCACAGAACATGGTTAGAGCTTACTTCCTGCAATGGTGCAACTTTCTGACTGTAAAGAATCACGTAAATCCTAAAATCCATGTTACGCTACTTTCACATCTGCATTTTTGATGCATCCAGTTGTATCTCCAAAATATCCAATCCCAGCACTAAAACCATTGCAAGTCAATGGGCTCCAGGTCCGTTTTCTTTTGCGTCAGAGAAAACTGATGCGGCAACGTTGACTTACATTGTGTGTCAGGACGGATCAGTCTAGCTCAACATCCCATGACGCACTCAAAATCACTGCTTGCAGCAACAAAACGGAATGGATTCTGGTGCACACTGTTCCGTTCAGTTTTGTCCCCTTTGACAATGAATGGGGACAAAACTGAAGTGGTTTCTTACGGTATTGAGATCCTATGACAGATCTCAATACCTGAAAGGAAAGCGCAGATGTGAAAGTAGCCTTAAAATGCCAATCTCAATACAATGTATACATACAGCACATAAAGATTCTGTACGCAGATGGTAAATGAACAATAACCTCCACCCCTCAAGCTTGTTGCAGCACCGCCGAGCCACCCATTGGTGTATGTATACCCTGAACACTGCTGCCATTCCCTGGCCCCTTAGGTTGAGGGCTCAAGCCCACGACCATATGTTCGGTCTGCATCCGATCCATTAAATTCAATGGTGCCGCAAAAGATGGGGACAGCACACCATGTGCTGTCCGCATCCGGATGTCCGTTCCACCAGCCAGCAGAAAATTAGAACATGTCCTATTCTTGTTCGTCTTGTGGAGAATGATAGGACATTTCCACAGAAGGGAGACAGAAAATATGCTCCATCTGTCAGCAGTATTTCCTTAAAGGGGTTGTCTGGGTTCAGAGCTGAATCCGAACATATCCCCATCTTCGCCCCTCCAATGCTCTTCCTTGCCCTGCGCTGCATCGCGCAGGCAAAAGGTCTTTTTTTGTTTACTTTGGCACAATGCTAGGCAGAGGCTTCCGCCCAGCAGTGTTCCCGTTGACGTCACCGTCCTTAACGCTGTCCCCATGGAGAGCCCGGTACATCACCAGATCTCAAAAAAACAAGCCTTTGCTCTGCACGATTCAGCGCAGGGCAAAGGAGAGCATCGGACCATGTCATGACCCGACGTGATGCAATAGTATGTTACAGGTAGAGAAGGGGTTAAAGGGCATTTACAGGAATAATTACTTTTTATCTAATGCATGCAGCCTGCCTCCATAAGCAGAAAACTCATACTTATCTGCTACCCACTGCTCCGGTCCTCTGTGCAGCCTACAATGTGTCCACGTTCTGGTCCCCACAATATTTACATCCATCAAAGCATGGTCACATACTGCAATGCAACCAACAACTGGCTTCAGAAGTTCCCGGGGAAAAACCCTTTAAAGGGTTTTCCATTTCATTCAAATTGATAGCTCATAGAATAGGCCACCAATATTATGGGTTTGAATGTCAGCACCACAGAATCAGCTGCTTAAAAGGGTCCCAGCAATCCCAACATCTCCTTCATTGGCTACCAGGCCAAGCTCTGGTAGGGAACGGTGCTGCATGGAGCAGCAGAAACAATGAAAGGGATGTGAAGCCCCCAGGGGAACCCCAGAGCCTTCAAGCTGCTGATCAGCAGAGGTGCTGAGAGCTGGACCTCTACAAATATAATATTATTTTATTATATTAATAGCCTATCTTTACAAAGGCAAAGAACTGAAACGCAGCATATTAGAAAGCTCTGAATTTTACTATACAAACAGAATTAAACTGTTCGCAAGTTAAAGGGAACATGGTGTCTGAGCTGCAGGCAGCATGTTATAGAGCAGGAGGAGATGAGCAGACTGATATATAGTTTATGGAAAATGATTAAGTAAAACTTGCATTTTATTCATTTACAGTTGTGTTGCCTTCGAACAGACAACCCAAAAGAAGACGACTCCCCTGTTCCTGCAGGAATACGAACCGGCTGGGTCTCGTGACCGATGTGGCCAATCACAGCAGCTTGAACTCTACGTCACAACTAGGGCTGCAACGATTAATCGATGTAATCGATTATATTCGATAACTGGATTCGTTGTCGACGAATCCAGTTATCGAATAATCGCCGATTCGTTGCTATGCGGGCGGGCGGGCGGTCGCTGCATCTTTATTTTACCTTTTTACAATGACGCTCCTGTAACAGCCAGGCAGAGCGGATGGCGGCGTAACGTCACTCACTCACGTGACACGCCTGCTCCGCCTCCTTCATTCATGAGGTGGGCGGAGCAGGTGCGTCACGTGAGTGAGTGACGTTACGTCGCCGTCCGCTCTGCCTGGCTGTTACAGGAGCGTCATTGTAAAAAGGTAAAATAAAGATGCAGACGTGATTAGTCCGACTTATAAGCATCGGGGCCGGGGCTGTTATGGGGAGGGGGGAGGATCTGTCTATGGCACTGCTATGGGGAGGGGGGTCTGTGTATAGCACTGCTATGGGAAGGGGGGAGGATCTGTCTATGGCACTGCTATGGGGAGGGGGGTCTGTGTATAGCACTGCTATGGGAAGGGGGGAGGATCTGTCTATGGCACTGCTATGGGGAGGGGGGTCTGTGTATAGCACTGCTATGGGGAGGAGGGGGGGTCTGTGTATGGCACTGCTATGGGAAGGGGGATCTGTGCACTGTTATGAGGAAAGGGATCTGTGCACTGTTATGCCCATAACAGTGCACATATCCCCCTCTCCATAACAGCGCCACCCACAGATCCCCCTCTCCATAACTGCGCCGCCCACAGATCCCCCTCTCCATAACTGCGCCGCCCACAGATCCCCCTCTCCATAACTGCGCCGCCCACAGATCCCCCTCTCCATAACTACGCCGCCCACAGATCCCCCTCTCCATAACTGCGCCGCCCACAGATCCCCCTCTCCATAACTGCGCCGCCCACAGATCCCCCTCTCCATAACTGCGCCGCCCACAGATCCCCCTCTCCATAACTACGCCGTCCACAGATCCCCCTCTCCATAACTACGCCGTCCACAGATCCCCCTCTCCATAACTGCGCCGCCCACAGATCCCCCTCTCCATAACTGTGCCGCCCACAGATCCCCCTCTCCATAACTGTGCCGCCCACAGATCCCCCTCTCCATAACTACGCCGCCCACAGATCCCCCTCTCCATAACTACGCCGTCCACAGATCCCCCTCTCCATAACTACGCCGTCCACAGATCCCCCTCTCCATAACTACGCCGTCCACAGATCCCCCTCTCCATAACTGCGCCGCCCACAGATCCCCCTCTCCATAACTACGCCGTCCACAGATCCCCCTCTCCATAACTACGCCGTCCACAGATCCCCCTCTCCATAACTACGCCGT